>NW_028288641.1:307500-615000 GCF_059628265.1 Tinamus guttatus
CGTGCTATTTTTCAACAGTAGGACTCATTTTTCATATCAGAGAGGATGATAAGAGGATAAAGATATTGCTTATTCAATTCCAGTTTTAATTAATTTGATCATCAAATTGGATATGAAAAATTAGGAAACCTCAGCAAAAATTCTGAAGGGACATAAACCAGGACAATTTACTGTTTGCCGATCTGTGCTCTCCTCTCATCACAGGCAGTCATGGTGACTTAGTTTTTGATAGATGTCTGAAAATACCTGCAGCAATCTCTTTGCAAAGTTTAATGACCTTGGGTCATTTAGTTTTTGAAATATTTCAACTTCGAGGGAATAAAACCGGCAAGATTGTTACAATTACGCTCCGGAAGGTCATATCCATCTACCTTTGGCTAAAGGTCTGAATTTCCTTAAAGCTTCCACTCTCCAAAGGGAGATGAGCCCGGCTTGTTTAACACGCAGCACGTTTGCCCAGATGGGCAATTGCAGAAATACCATGGAAGGTGTTAAGAGCTCGCCGGCTCCTGGGGCACGGGCTGCCAGTGATAGAGAGAAGCGTTCACACTCCATTTTCTCCAGCCTGGTTATTTTAACAGGACAGGAATGTGATGGGCTCCAAGGACAGGGTTACCAACACAAGGAGAATGTGGATGGGGGAGCTCGCGCGGCTCCGCAGCTCGGAGTGATTCGCTTTGCACCTGCAGGGCCTCCTGCTCCCTGTCCCTACAACCTGGCCCTGCAGCCTGTTCCTGCTGCCTGTCCCTGCTCCCTGTTCCTGTGCTGTGTCCCTGTGCCCTGTCCCTGCTCCCTGTGCCCTGTCCCTGCTCCCTGTCCCTGTCCCTGCTCCCTGCACCTTGTCCCTGCTCCCTGTCCCTGCACCCTGTCCCTGCTCCCTGTGCCCTGTCCCTGCTCCCTGTCCCTGTCCCTGTCCCTGCTCCCTGTCCCGGGCAGCTCCCTGTGGGCCGCAGGACTCCGTGCTGCCGAGGCCGGAGCGTGGCTGCCATCCTGGGCCTGCTCAGAGCAGCGCTGCAAGTTCCTGGCCCAGCTGGGTTCTCCCCTTGTGTCCTTTGGTGCTGGGAGATTTCCCCTGTATCCCCGTATTGCTCTTGCTGGTGTCCACCCATTGCAGCCTGAAACCACCAGCAGGGAAGGGCACTTGAGGGAAGAGGGCTGGGATCGCAGCTGCCCCCATGCCCTGGGATGTGGGATCCTCTCCTCCGGCAGAGCGGCCGGGCTGGAGCCGCGGGGCTGGAGCAGCCGGAGCCGGGAGGAGACCGGGATCAGCGCCGCGCGGGAGCAGGGCCAGGGCTGGAGGGGCCGCGCGCTCCGCGCTGCGGGGCTGCCGCTCCCCGGGACGCCAGGAGCGCGCAGGGAGCACGGAGCCGGGCGGCAGCCGGAGCGCGGCTCCTCCAGAGCCTGGCACCTGTGGCGGGGAGCGTGGGCCGGAGGCTGCTCGCGTCTCCTCCTGGATGCGGCTTCCAGGAGGTGCCGTGCTGCTTGGCGCAGCCTGGCGCAGAGCGGGGATGAGCTGGCAGGGCTGAGCGGAGCCGGCAGCGTCGCGGGGCTCGGGCTGGAGCAGAGCCCTGTGTCCCGTGAAGGATGCGGGGAAGGAGAGCCCAGCAGGGAGCACTGACAGGCCAGGACGAGGGATTTGGGTGGAAAAATCTGTGGGCTCAAAACGCTAATGCAGAGGGTTGAGGAGGTGGTGGGGCCATCGGGGCAGGCGGCGCACCTCAAGAGCACGTCCTGCACCCTCTGTCTCGTTATGTAGAGATCTGCTTCGGCGCGGACGCCGTCTAATTCCGAGCTGCTGTTTGCAAAGCAGCCTCCGAGGGACGGGGTACCGTCCCTGCACACCTCGCGGTGGCTGGCGCTGCAAGGAAGCCGGTTCGGGGTCCAGCCTTTGGATTAGTGCATGAAAATCAATTTAATAATCCTCACTTCAGTCTTTGTGTCATGGTAATAATTAGACTAGGCAGTAATTACATTGTTCGGAAGGGATTTGACACCGTGATGTCGGTTCGGTCACTTGGGGCTCCGCGCGGCAGGCGCGAGGCCCTCCCGGGCAGCGCTGCAGCCCCCCGCGCTGGGCCGGGCCGGGCCAGGACTCGGCTCCGGGAACCCCCCTCCCAGGGCCAGCCAGGAGGGAGCCCCTCGCCGGTGTCTGGGCCTGGGGGAAGCAGCGGCGCGACGGTCCGCTCCGGAGAGGAGCCGGCAGGGCCGGCCGCGGGGGTCGTGCGGGAGCCGCGTTGCAGCAGGGCTGCAGCGGGAGGGCTGCCCACGGGGTTTGTGTGGGAGCCGCGTTGCAGCAGGGCTGCAGCGGGAGGGCCGGCCGTGGGGTTCCTGCGGGAGCCGCGTTGCAGCAGGGCTGCAGCGGGAGGGCCGGCCGCGAGGTTCCTGCAGGAGCCGCGTTGCAGCAGGGCTGCAGCGGGGCCGAGTCCTTCACCTGGGGGAGATGCTGGACTATCCCGCCCGCACAGTGCCCAGAGCCTCTTGTTTTGCTGCGGCTGCTTTCCCCGTGGGCCAGGCTGACCTGCTGGTGGTTGCAGGGACAGTCACCCCTCTGGCCGAGGTGGCTGCGTTAATGGGAACCTCCTAGAGCTGCCAGGAAAGACAGCGTGAACAGCGGTTTGCTGTTTCGGATCTTTTTCTTTCTTTGGTGATGTTCTGCCGGAGGAACACGCCTCGTGGCTTGCACAGGCTGTTCTCTTGCTGCGTGTACAGGCTGGCTTTGGCTCAAGGACGACAGTGCAAACCCCGGGCTAAGCCGCAGCCGTGCAGCGCGGCCGCGCGGGTGCTGCTGTCTGTGGATGCGGAGCTGCCGGGCCGGGCGTCCTCAGCCCTGTCCTCGGGGAGCGCGGCGGGAGCCGCCTGCACGCGGGACGGACGCGGCCCGAGGAGCAGGACGTCCCTGCGCCCTGGCGAGGGGCTGCCAAGGAGCCGCTGCAGGGAGAGCTGGTGCTGCCGAGGCTGCCGGGCCGCAGGGTGCAGCGACGGGCGCAGAGCTGGGCCGGGAGCTCACCCCGCCGGCACGGCAAACTGTTATTTATGTTTCCAGATACTGCTAACTTGCAGATAATTAATGTCAGAGTGCTGTCGCGGTGCCCGTTGCTAATAGCTCCACCAAAGGAGACGCAGTGGTCAATTAGCAGCTATTTGATCTGACAGCACCAGCAAAGGGCAGATCCCGCTGCCAGCCCTCTCGGCTAACAGCACCCGGGTTGGAGGCCTGCGGAGGCGCGCGGAGGGCCACGGTGCTGACCATGGAGGAAGGAAGGAGGAGGTCGGCAGGGCCCGGCCCGGGGCTCCGAGCCGTTGTCCCGGCCCTGGCCCAGGGCTCCGTGCTGGCTGGCACGGGTGCAGCACGCGCTCCGCGGCGGGGGCAGCGCGGGCTGCAGCGGCGGGCGCCGCTCCTGCGGGGTGAGCTGTGCCCCACCGGAGCAGCCCGTGTTACAACTTGTGCTCTATGGGGCAAAGCATTAAACTAAAAAGGACCTCTGAGCAAAGGAGAGGCAATATCTGCATATATGAACATCCAACTGCGACGCAGCAGTGTTAGAGGATCCGTGAAGTTGAGCAGGATTCTTTCTTCCTGGGGCTGGAGCAATGAGGCGACGCGCCGCGCTGGGAAGCAGGAACGCGTGGAGGACGTGGTGGCTCCGCCGTGCCCCGCGCGGGGCCCGCAGCGCCTCTCGGCTGCTGCTCCGCTGCGGATCTCTGCCCGGCTCCACCGCGGCGGCTCGCGCGGTGCCGGGGGGGCAGCTCCCGGCGAGGCCCTCAGCCGAGAGGCACCGGCACCGGGTAGCCAGGGATTCCCCGTGCCCATGACCAGCCTCAGTAGCACCTTGAATCCCCCTGGTCTGCTGGAAGCCGACACAGGAGCCACGATCCCGGCCGGGCGGCAGCAGCACGAGGCCCTGCTCCTGCAGGTCCTGCTCCTGAAGGTCCCTCCTCCTGCAGGTCCCTGGTCCTGCAGGTCCTGCTCCTGCAGGTCCCTGGTCCTGCAGGTCCTGCTCCTGCAGGTCCCTGCTCCTGCAGGTCCTGCTCCTGCAGGTCCCTGGTCCTGCAGGTCCCTGCTCCTGCAGGGCCCCGTTCCCCGTGCCAGGCGCCGAGCGGAGCGTGGCCGGGGGCTGGCACAGGCCGTGCCCGGCAGCGCCGCGGAGCCCGAGGCGGAGGGACCGTCTCCACCTTGGGCTGAGCCATGATGATGATGGTGACTGGGATTATTTTGGCTTCCCTGTAGCAGGAGACCCTGATTACAGCCAGTCTCCTTCAGGAAATTGATGCTTTAATATTCAGTCTTGTCAGTTGAGGGCTAAATTTTATTCCTAGAATAACATTTAATTAAGCACTCTGGCTCTCTGTCTGTGATGCACCAGCGATCTGCACAGATGCAGTTACCTTCATCAGCTCTTTTAAGACCAGCTGGAACTGAAGTTAGAGTAAACTGTAAAATTTATGGGCTTTTCCTCTCCCTTTTTAATTAGCAGCGTAAGTGCAAGGCAGGAGGCCTCGGGCCAGGGAAGGAGCCGCCGTGTTGTTTATCGGAGCCTCCGCACCCTGTCCGTGCGGTCCCCGCGCACGGAGCGCTGCAGGAACGGGTGAACACGGAGCAGGCGGCTCCTGCTGCCCCGAGCCCTCATCCCCTGGCACTAGGAGAAGTCTTGGTTTGGCCCTTGGTCCGCGGGTAGCCGGGAGCTGGACATTGCAAGAGGTCCAGGTGATTCTGCAGTGAATTCAGCGCTAGGGTGTGGGGAAGGCAGCTGGGATGGAGGAGGAGCCGGGATGCAGTGGGAAGGGACGGCAGGGCCGGCTGTTCCCGAGGGAGCCGGGATGCAGTGGGAAGGGGCGGCAGGGCCGGCTGTTCCTGAGGGAGCCGGGATGCAGTGGGAAGGGGCGGCAGGGCCGGCTGTTCCCGAGGGAGCCGGCAGCGGAGCTCCGGCTGCAGCAGGAGGGTGCAGGGAAGAGGGGCCGCGGCCTCCTCGTGCACTCGCTGCTTTGGGTGACGTTCCTGAGCAGCCCCCTTCCCTGTGGCGCCCTGGACGGTCCCTCCCGGCGCTGCGGGCCGGGGCGCCCGCGCAGCTCCCCTCCTCACCCTGGCTCTTGCCAGCGCTGTTACTGCTTTGGTTTCGCAAGCTCTAAATTCACTCACAAATTTTATATATATATAAAAAAGACATACTGTCATAAAATCAGCCAGCTGAGCATTCCCCAATGAAAATGAAATGCCGCCTCTCCTCGAAGGCAGTGCTGGTTCTGGATCATTTGTCTATTCAATATTTGGCAAGGTCTGAGTGCAGCGCTGGTAGCACCGTGCGGGGAGCAGCCCTCGCCAGGGCTGCAGCGGATCCCTGCGTCCCGCGCGGGGCCGGCGCCGCCGGGCAGCCCTTTCCTGCCGCCGCAACCGGAGCCTGGACTGGGGCTTTGCAGGGCAGAGCCGGGGGCTCCCGCGGGACCGGCCGTGCCGAGGGGCCGCCAGCAGGACGCGGGGTGCCGCAGAGACCCCGTGAGCACCCTGCCGTCCCGCTCGCGTCCCTCCCGTAGCGACGCTGCTCGCAGAGCCTGGCTTGCCAGCACGCCTGGGCTCTGGAGCGTTGAGAAAAGCAATGAAAACTGCTGTGAATTCTGCTGCCTTGACAGATAATCAGGAAGATGCTGGATAAGCTGCTGACCCGTGGGGAGGTGGAGAGGCGCCGTGCTCACGGCGCTCGGGAGCCCTGGAGTTAATGTGTTTGACTCCTGTCGCAGCAGCAAAGCATTCCCTGCGCCCGGAGCAGAGCGCGGAGCAAGGCCGGGAGCGCGGCGCCGTGCGCGCGCAGGAGCAGGGCTGGTGCCACCCGCAGCCCGTCCCGCTGCGCCGTGCGCAGGGCCGCGCCGTGCCCCTTCCCAGCGCCTCGCTCCGCCAGCGGGATCCGTCTCCCCGCGTGTCCTGCTCTGAACAGGCGCCTTTGCCAATCGCTGCCTTGTTTCCATAGCAGAGACTCTTCTCCGGGAAGCTCCGGGCTGCCGTTGCAGCTGCTCCGGGAGGTCAGCGGATGCCGGCGCTGGCACCCGGCCGGCGGCAGGAGCGGGAGCGCGGCCCGGCGCTCCGTAGGTCGCGGCACCTGCGGCTCATCCGGCTCCAGGGAGGAAGGGAGCGGGATGCAGGGAGCACCCCTGGGCAGGCTGGGCACAGCGGGAATCGCTGTCCCGCAGCACGGGAGGAGCCGGGGCGCTTTGCAGGGCGTTGCTCTTGGCAGGTTTGCGGTCCGTTCTGCGTCAGCTGGGAAGCCAGCAGGACTGAATACATCCCCAGGCCAACAAAAGCCCAGGATGCTTTCCCATTTGCCAGGATTTTACTAATTTACAAGTACAGTAGTGAATTTCCTCCCTCCTAACAACAGCTCTCGTTTAAATGGGAACCCCAGCGCGTTGTGGCAGTGCCTGGTGCACGGGGCTAGCGCAGCCCCAGGTCGCTGGTGTTTGTGCCGTTGCTGTCAGTGACCTGCAGCGCCGCAGCCCTGCCGCATGGTTGGCAGGGCCCGGGGCGCTCTGCGGGATGGAGCTGCCGGCGCCGCCGCAGCAGCGCGAGGAGCTGGCGCTGGGGCCACCGCGGTCCTGCCGCGGGCACAGGCCCTCCGGGACGGCTGCGCTGGGCCTGAGCACGGGGAAGGGTCTCCTTTATTCCCAGTCTTAGTTCTCTGCGGTTTTGGCCATTAGAGAAGTTAATTTGTCGTCTTTGCCTTTTCCAGCTCGGTAGTGTAACCCGCTTTGGACGCAGGCAGCAGCTCCATTGAAAGGACCCAATTCTCTCTAGACAGCAAGTAAACTGATACATTACTATGACATTTCCCACTGCTTCTGGGGTGAAACACCACTATTTTTATCCGTGCTTGGGGATCTGACAGCCCATTCAGTAGCAAGAATTAAATGAGCTGCTGAGAGCACGGGGAGGAGCAGGGGGCTGCGGGGGGCAGCGGGGCAGCGCGTCCCGGCGCGGCGCGGCCCTGCGGCGAGGGGAGCGCGCGGAGCGGCGGCACGGGCAGGTGCTTCCCGCGCCCGGATCCATCGGCTCGCGCTTCCCGCGCGGCGAGCGGAGCGCTGGTCCCTCCCCGTGATCCCGGCTTCCCCTTTGCCGGCTGCTTTACCCGCTGCCTTGAGCTTGGTCCGTTCCCGCTGCCTGCCCGGTCCAGCCGAATCCATCGCTGATCTCAGCCGTGAGCAGCCCCTGCCCGGGGACGTCTCTCTGCACGTCGCCGTCTCCGATGGGACCGGGCCGGGCCGGGGAGGGCTCCGCTGGGACCAGGGCATCCCCGCGCGTCGCAGGTTCCGTCGGCAGCGCTGCCCTCCCTGCCCTTCGCCGCCGCGCGGCACCGCGTGGGCGCTGCATGGCTGGGGAGCGCCGCGGCCGGAGCCTCCAAATGCGGCAAAACTGGGAATGGAAGAGAAGCCAGTCGGAGTTCATCATCCACCCTATAAAAATCTGGGTACTATAAATAACTGGAATTATCTGCTGCAAAGAATCCTCCATCATCGGTGGAAATACGCCTGGTTTTACAGAAAAAAAAAAAACAAATAAAGCGAGCTGAAAATAAATGGTGTTATTAGCATAAAGGGAGTCCCTAATTAACTAGATATAGTCCATTACTGTAGCCTTCAATTCTTTAAATTGCATAATTACATAAAAGGACTGGTGATGCACTATTCAGTGTATCTGGTATTGTCTTCCCAATAATTAGTTCTATAATTGTCAGTTTGACAGGGCAATTAAAAATGTTTAAAGATGTTGTGTCAGCCTTTTCTCCTTTGCTGAGCTCAGTAGGATGCCTCTGGAAGATGGTTCTCTACCTGACTCGTCCACGGGCTTGTTTTTCATTTATAATAATATGTTACGGGAATGACCAGACTCATGGATTGCTTTGATGTTCCTGCTTGGCTGGTTTTTAGAAGAAGGAGAAAAATAAACCCTGGTGCCGCGTTCGTTTCCTTTTAGGGGTCCCGTGGGTTTCTGCGAGCTGGCGCGTGGGCAGCGCGTCCCGGGGAGCCGCCGCAGCCGGCGCAGCGGAGCGAAGCCCCGAGCGCGGTGCCCGGGGCTGCCGCGTGCGCCCGCGGGGCCCTCGGCGCGGACCGGGGCACCGGGCGGGACGGGACTCGTGCCGGGCGGCAGCGGGAGCCCCGCGCCGCGGTGCGGCCGTGCAGCCCCCGTGCCGCTCCTCATCCGCGGGAAGCCGCTCCTCATCCGCAGCTCCTCGGTGTCGGGGGCGTTTGTGCAACCTGGCATTTGTAGCCCTGCGTCTCGGTTCTGTTTGCTGTGTAAAACCTTTCATCCCACATGCATTTTTTATGAATGGATTGGAAAACACAAGAAATAAAACATGTAGCTGCAAGCGTCACCGTGCCCCGCGGGTGCCGGCTCAGCAGCAGCGGCAGCAGCAGCCCCCGGGAGCGACTGTTCCCGCTGGTGCACGGCGGGACGGGCAGCGGGTGCACGGGACAGGCAGTGGGTGCACGGCAGGACGGGTCATGGGCGCACGGCAGGACCAGCAGCGGGTGCACGGGCCGGGCTGCAGGCGCATGGCAGGACGGGTCACGGGTGCACCGTGAGCTCGGCGCAGCGGGGCAAGAGGCCGCCCGCGTGCGGGTGTCGCAGCGCGCGGGGGAGCACGTGCGGGGCCGGAGCACGTGGAGCGCGCCGGCCGCGCCGGGAGCAGCGGCGCTCGCCCGGCGTCGGGAGCGCGTCACACGGGAGGGGGTTCAGGGCTCCCTCCGGGCAGTCCCTCTGCGCTCTGTGATTTTATGGCAGCGGCTGCAGCTCTGTGTTGTCACCCCCTCCCTTATTTCCTTTTTCAACAAAATAAAACCAAGCGTTCATTACTGAGACGTGATAAATAAATCTTTCCTCACAGGCGGGAATGTTGCCAGCTGGGTTTTGGCTGGATGGGAGTCTGTTTGTGAAAGCTTTCAAAGATTTTTGAAAATATTCTGCTTTGAATCATTAAACAAACCAAGTGATCTGCTAGCCTGGAACAAACAACGATCACATGGAAGCAAAGTTTGAACTTCCTTCTTGGCAAAACAATTTCTATCACTTCTCACTCTTTTGCTTTTATTTTTATTTTTATTCTTGGAGTCTTTCCTACATGTGAATCTCCTGTTCCCGGGGGCTGCATGGGGCCCGGTGACCACGTGCTCAGCGCGTTTAGCCTGGAGATCCCCCTGCCCTCGCTCCCTTTCCTGCTGGTCGAAGCCTCCCCGGCCCAGATGGCTCCGTTCCCCCTTGCTCATGCCGTTATTTTGTATTCAGTATTTATAATTATCTCGCTAACGGAGAAACTTCACAATCTGTTGCAGGCCATTATATGCAAAACCGTGCCCAAATAACTGATCCCCTGCCATCCAAACCGCAGAGGTGCTCGAGTGCGGCCAGGGAGGTTGGTGCTGCCCTGGCCACGCGCTGGAGCCTGGCGAGGAGGCGGCCGGGCTGCAGCGCTGCAGGTTCCGCCTTCCCCGGGACCGCGTCCAGGGACCGCGGAGCGCGCGGGGCCGAGACCCCTCGTTTGCAATGAGCGATCGCGTGGAGCCAATCCCTAGGGCAGGAATGCGACAGAAAGCCCGTGAAGGTTTGCGAGCGGAGAAGCAGCGAGGTCTCCTGCAGCATGATAGATCTCTCCTTGAGTCATAGGAGAAAAGGCTCCTACAAAGAGTAATAAATTCATAAATTCCTCTAGTCACCAGGGTTATTTCCCACAAAAGAATTTATTACATGGCATACATTTCCCTGCTCACAGCAGCGAGCCTGGGCTCTAACATGTGACATTTATGACTGGCATTACTGGAAAAGACAAGACATGCAGTCTTTGAGAAAAATGTGTCGGACAAACCTCAAGTTGGTGCACACAGTATGTAAAGCACACCGTAAAGCACACAGCATCCTCGAGGGCTCCTCTCTGCTGGCCGCGGGGCCGGGGCCGCCGCAGCCGCGACGTGGCAGGAGGAGCTGCGAGCGCCCCGCAGGCCCTGGCACCCGCGGCACTGCTGGCTAATGGAGCAGGTCGGGTGCTGCGGTCTGAATTAGAGAGCTCATTAATTACTACTCCGCAAGCCAGGCTCTCTTTGAACCCGGTCTTTATCGTGATTAATGGGGCGGCGCTGTCTCCTTCCCCCCGTGCAGCCTCCGTCCCGCTGCCGCCTGCTCCTCCTCCCGGCCCGGCTGAGCCGAGCGGGTCGCAGCCTCCTGTCCTGCGTCTGCCCTGTGTGTGACGCGTTGCAGCTCCGTCCCGTGCAGAGGTCGGTGCTCATCGCACACGTGCGCAGGGCCGGGCTGGGAGATGCGCGCGCTCCTCGCGCCGGCGAGGCCCCGGTGCTGAGCGCAGCGCTGGCTGCGCCGCGCGGGCCGCGAGCTGCCGGGGAGCCCCGCGCCCTCCTGCTCCCGTTCCGCCTGTTCGGAGCCTTCCGAGTTTTGCAGAGGCTGCGGGGAGGCGGGCATGGCTGGCTGCAGGATGGTCACTTACTACCTGGGAGCTTCCAGTTAGATTCATCCGCAGGAAGAAGGTGAGACATTACTGAGCAGCGGGACTCGTTATGCAGTCCAAACCTTGGGTAGTGTTTTTTCAATAAAACAGATGAAAACAATATCAGCGGCAGCAGCGTGCACAGCGCAGCGCAGCGGCAGGAGCCCAGCCTGGATTATGCAGATGTGTCTGTGGGAGAGAGAAGCCAGCCCACCTTCGTGTCGCGCAATAAAGCTTTACACTTGCTCAGTGCATTTTAATTAACTCTCCCTGCCCTCCTGCCGGTGGGAGGCCCCGAGCCCCCGCGCTGACGGCTGCAAGCAGCAGGATCCGGCACCGGCTGCCGGGCGTCGCGGCCCCGGGAAGGCTCTGCCGGCTCCGGCGGCTCCGGTGGCTCCGGCGGCGGGTGGTCCTGGCAGCCGCAGGGCTCCTGCAGCCTCCCCGGGGCAGCCGGTGCTGCACGAGCTGCACGTGGGGACCCGCTGGGCCCGGGAAGGGCTGCGCGGGGAGGGCCCTGCTGAGAGGGGCTCGGAGCTGGTCCTGCTGCTGAGGGGCTCGGAGCTGGTCCTGCCGCCTCGCCAAGCAGGGCCGAGCAGGACGGCAGAACACACATCATCACTGACGAGCGCACCCGTGTGCAGAAGAGCTGCTGAGGTCAGGATAATCCTCGCAAAGTGCCTCTGGGTATAACTTGCCCTTGGGTGAATATAAACTAGGAATTGGGGTGCCTTTTTTTGCAGCACCTGGGGATTGAATGTCCTGAAATTGCCTCCTAATCAGAGCAGGAGGCAAACTTCTGGGTTAAAGCTGAGTTAGCTGCACGATGTGAGCCCAGGGATGGCAGGACTAGGTCGTACCCGTCATCTCCTTCCAACCCAAGCTGCAGTGCTAAAATTGCAAAGCCAGGATCTACATTTTGCCCTTGGTTTTGGTTGCAGTACCAGAGAGAGCCAAACTCACGGGGAGATTCAAATGCGGCCCAGGCCGCAGGTGGCTTTCCCTGCTGGTCTGTGATGTACGTTGCTTTTATGCACCTCAGTAATGCCAGCGAAAAATCAGGAATTACGCCATGAAGTTCTTTGCAGGATAAATGTGTCTAATAGTACAGGATTTATAAAATGCAGCGTTGGAATCTGGTGTGATGAAGCGTCTCCAAGAGTACTTGAATATCGAGGTAATATCGCCCAGGGGAGCAGTGCTTGTTCCACTCGCATTCCGGAAGGGAAACGGCCTTGGGTATTAGTCCTGTGCTGACAAACCTGTCCAGAATTGGTGCTTCACGTGTACTCGTACGCAGAGCTGGAGGTCTTCTGGAAGTCGTGCCATTAGCACAATGATTGAATTACTGGTAATACCTGATTTTAAATATTCGCAGTGCCCCTTGCATGGGGAGGAGCCCAGTTAAGGCTGCAGTTCATCCAACCCCATCCGCTCCTTCCTTCTGCACCTCCTGAAGGTGCAGGAAGGGGAGGCGGGCGGGCAGGGGGAGCACACGCGTTGTTTGCATTGCAGAAATAGCTTTAATGACTGCACTTTGTGTGCGTTTTTACTGAGCAGAATGGAGGTAGAGAGGGAAACAGGGTAAACAGCCCCCCGAGGCCTGAGGACGTCTTCGCCCTCATGGGCAGGTCCGGTAATGGAGGCTGCAGCGCGTCCCTGCACGGCGGGAGAGGGATTTCCCAGGGAAGGGCCTTTCCCTGCGGCAGGGAACAGGGAGGCTGCGCCCTGCGCTGGGCTCCCTCGGACGGCGTCACCGCCACGGGCAGGAGCGGGGCCGGTCCTGTGTCCGTGTCCCCGTCTGGAGGTGGAAGGGGGCGGAGGAGAGCCGGGGCACCCGCTGGGAACCACCCTGCGGCAGAGGCCGCACTCGCTGCTCTGCTCTTCATGCCTCTGCTTCTGGTATCGAGTGCTTAATCCTTTAATTCGGCTCAACAAGCACGATAAGCGCGGGTTACTCCTCGCTCCTGCCTTGCGACACGCATGGGCTCTCTGCGGCCGCGCGCCGGAGCACGGGCCCTCACCGAGCATCTGCCTGCCCGCACCGGAACAGGGATGCACGCAATTCCCGGGAATGCCGGCTCCTGGAGGGGATGCACGCACTTCCTGGGATGCCAGGCCTGCTTTGGCACTGCCCGTGCCCTGCAGGGCAGCTGCGCAGGACGGCGCCAGCTCTGCTGCTCGGGCGGCAGCCGGGAGCCCCTCCAGGGCCAGGCAGGAAGGGGCCGTCCCGGTCCCGCTCCTGGTCCGGGTCCCGGTCCCGGCGCCCCGCGGGGTCCCCGTGGCCGTCGCTCCGCCTGGTCCGGATCCTGGTCCCGGTGCCCTGTGGGGTCCCCGTGGCCGTCGCTCCGCCGCGCTCCGGGGTGCTGCCCGCGCAGCCGCGGCGCTGGCAGAGGGGGAGCCCCCGGCGCTGTTACTATAGTTACTGCAGGGCCAAGGGTAACAGGCAGGGAGAAGTTTCCAAATCGATTGCTGTAGCAACAGCTCATCCTTGTGTGGCAACACGAGGCCCTCGCTGCCGGGTGCTGGGCTGGGGCTCTGCAGCCCCTGGAAATCTCCTGTCCTAGGAGCGCACGCAGGGCGCCCGGCTCCTTGCAGGCGGGAGCCGCTGCGGGATGAGCGTGCCGCGGGGCCGGAGCACTGCATCCCTGCTGCACTGGCTGCTGCTCGGGGACGGAGCGACCCCGGGATGCACGGAGCACGGAGAGCCGCTGGCCCCTGCGCCCGGCGCGTGGGCCTGTCCCGTGGGATCTGCGTTTGTGTCCCGCTCTGCAGCAGGGAGGCTCCTCTATCCCGCAGTGATTCAGCAGCTCGCGGGATGCTCGGAGCACGTCGGGCTTGTTCCTGGGCAGGAAAGCCGGTGTGGGGCTGCTTTGTGTGGAGAACGCGGCTGCCGGCGGGTCAGGACGTGGTGCAGCGGCTCCCGCTGCTGCGCGGCGCCCGAGCGCCGTCACGAGCAGACTCAGAGCTCGGGGACCCCCTTCCCCGTCCCGGGGATGCCCCCGGCCTGCGCAGCCCCTCTGCTGCCGCCCCAGCAGCCGTGCTGGTCCCGGGGTCCGGGCTGGGAGAAAACCCGCGGTTCTGCCTGTGCATCCGTGCGAGGACCGGGAACACCCATAAAGACCAGGGTGCTTGTAAATCTCCGACTGCGTGCAGGGATGATGGGATCTCGAGGCGTTTGTGCCCGCGCAGTGAGGAATTAGGAGCGAGACGTTAACAAAGTTGTTTAATTGCTCTGCGCCAGTGCCAGGAGCTTGGGCAATAAACAGGGAGATGTGGAGCTGCTCGTTAGGAGAAGCAACGTGAGCCGTTTCCGCCGCTGCACCCGCGCGGCTGCTGCACCGTGCGCAGGGCCAGGCAGGCCGCCCGCAGCCCCGGCCTCCCTGCCGCCCCTCGGTGCGGGGAGCAGAGCGGGGTGTGCGGGGGACGGCAGCGCCGGCTCCGTGCGGACGGCGGGATGGGGCTGGGGACGCGGCGCCCGGCGCTCCCCGCGGCGCGGCGCACGCGGCGGTCCCTGCTGCGGCACCTCCGTGTCCCTGGCGTTTCCACGGGCCGTGGACGGTGTTCCTGCCGCAGGAGGAGCCGCGGGCAGCGCCGCGGGCCTGCGCGCTGCCCCGTCCTGCCGGCTGCAGGGGACGGCCGCGGAGGCACCGCGGAGGCACCGCGGGCACCGGCGTCCTGGTGCCCTGGTCCTGGGTATGCACTGCTGTGCGTGGATATGCACTGGTGTGTGTGGATATATACTGGGTATACGTGGATATACACTGAGAACATGGATATACACCGGGGATACACGGATATGCACTGGTGTGCGTGGATATACACTGGCTGTATGTGGATATACACTGAGAACATGAATATACACTGGGTGTTTTGCAGGGCCTGATTCCACCAAGTTGAAACCAGCTGTGAGGCCTGTTGTTGTTAGGGAATTTCAGGAGAAAGATGTAAATGAGTGGAAATGAGAACAGCTGAGGATAATGAATGTGAATGAGAAACGAGGTCCTGCAGGTGGCCAGGAGGGGCTTTCTGGGACAGGTGCCCTGATGGGGCAGGGGGCTTTAGGTTGGGCTCCCATAATGGGTGCAGGAGTAAAGGATAGAGCTGGAAGGACTGCAAAGATGATTGCAGGGGCAGAAAAGAGGCTGGCGGTGCGGGCCTGCAGGTAAGGACCCTTTTTTTCCCCATCAAAGATAGGTTGAGGCCATGATTTAGCTCTGTGCATGAGGATTTCTGTAGGGAACCAGCAGCTCCTGCCCGGCAGACAGGTCTAGGTAGATGCTAGAGGCTCCTAGGCTGAAGGCAGATGGGGTCAGATTAGAGTAAGCTGCCCAGGAGAACCTGGAAGGGTAATTAACCGCTGGAGCACCGCGCTGAGGATTTCCTCCTTGCTGGAAGTGCTGCAGCAAAGATCAAATGTTTTCTTTCTCAAAAAACTTTTTGTGGTTGTTAAAATGGAATTAATCGGGGCAGTCTCACGGCCTGTGCTCAGCATGAGGGCAGGCTGGGCGATCACCAGCTCCCTCCTGGCCTTATTACCTGTAAATCCACATGCCGCCGGGATGCGGAGAGGCCTCCGTAAACCCGGCACCGGCCAGGCCGGAAAACCCGGCACCGGCCAGGCCGTGGAGGGAGGCGCTGGGGGCAGCACGGAGAGGAGCCGCCGCGTCTGGGGCGCGAGGGCCGGCGGGGAGCGGGATGGCCGGGGCTCCCCCGCTGTCCGGAGCGGTTCCTCTGCCCGTGGAAGTCCTCCTGGAGGAGCATCGGCTCCGCTTTGGGGCGTCCTTGGTGGTTTTGCTCCTTTGGCGGCTCCTTTGAAGCGCCAGCGCGGACGCGGGCGCTGGGCCCGGCTCCCGCAGAGCCCGTCGCTCGCCTTTGGGTGCCCCCAGGAGCCCCCGTGTCGCCCCGCTGGCCAGCGCTGCGTTTGCTCGCTGTTTGAGGGCTGTTATCTGTATTTGTCGTGCCCACGGCAGCCCCTCCCAGTTTGCAGTAGCTGTCAATTTAAGTTATTACTGCCTAGAGTGTATTATATAGAGTCTTATTTGCGTAGAAGAAACATTCGAATACGTCGACCTGCCCTGAGTGCACCAGTCGTGTCCCGATCCTTGCCGGTGTTGGCGGCCCGGCCCCGCCGCGGCGCGGGCTCTGCTCCCGTCGTCCGGGAATACCCCGGGACGGAGCCCCGGGGCGGCCCTGCTCCCTCCTCCGCAGCTCCTCGCCCTGTGCCCGCCGCTCCTGTTGCTTTGGCACGTGGGAGGCTCGCAGGGCTGCTGAACAAGTTTCCACAGCTCATTGCAGTGCTCGTGTGTGTTCCCCTCCTCTCCCCGTCGTGCGCAGACATCTGGGCTGGTCAGCGCCGTCCGTCTGTTCCAGCTACTCCCCTCTGCCCTGAGGCATCTGCTTTCCTTCTTGCCACGTGCCAAGAGCTTCCTCTTCCCTCACCTGCGCTTGCCCTGCTTTGTCCTGGAGCAGCTGATGAACTTGTCACTTCTGGAAGTGTTTGGCACCTGCTCCGCTCCCGGCTGTTTGCTGGCTCCTCCAAGCTCCATCCCTGCCCGGTTCCTTTAAGGTTGTGGCTGTGATATGTGAAACTTCGGACCCCTGCAAAGTTCAGCTGCTTTAGAAGATAACCCAGCGCTGTAGCAATGCCAAGGGGCTCGGAGCAGTTCCTCCCTGAGCGCTTCTTCCCCTGCGCAGCGGTGGGTTTTGCTGGTCCGCAGCCCCGGGGGTTGCGCCGCGCCGGGCGGCACGAACGCGTGGAGACCTGCGATGGGTCGGCAGGACTCGCTTCCCGCTCCGCGGCAAACGGGGCGATCGGCAAATAGAAAATGCGGTGCCTTATGTGAAGGGCTCTTCTGCAGGCTGAATAACGGTTCTTTTGTGGGATTTTCCTGGACCCCTCATTCCAGCCTCTCTCTTTGACCTGTGTTACGAAGCTGCAGTTGGAGCTCAGCGCTGCGGCCGTGCGCAGAGCCGCGCTGTGCCCCGCGGGTCGGGGCTGGCACCGTGGCGCCCCGTGACACGGGTGACGCGCGGCCGCGCGGGGCGGGATGCGCGCGGGGCGGGATGCACCGGCCCTGGTGCACACAGCTGCGCCCTGCGCCGGCCGCTGCCCTGGCATTTAACAGCTCGTAGTGTCAATGTTGTTTCTTCCCACGTGCACAGCCGCCGAGAGCCGAGGCACGGCCGCGTGTTCGCGGTGCCCCTCACAGCTCTGCGGGGCGCGAGCCGGGCGCTCGGCTCCTGAACCGTTTTCATCCAGGGATGTGCTGGTGCTGGCGACGCGGGTAGCCGGGCTGCCCGTGGGAATGTCCCCCTTGGGATGCCGAGGAAGCCCTTGGAGATCTTTGCTTAGAGCCGGCTTTGATAAAGCCGGTCTCCCCGTCCCGGCTCCCTGAGCAGGAGCCGACACTTGCAGCACTGACCAAGATCTCCCCAGATCTCCCCAGATCTCGGGCGCTGGCGCTGCTCCAAACTTGCAGCATCCCTGGGAACTATGTGGGGGCTTTGGGTGTGGAATAGAGGCAGGAGGCGCCGCAGCAGCAGCTGCAGAGCCGATTTTCCAAGCCGCGTAGCAGGAACGTTTTCCTGCTCGTGTCCTTGGTGCGCTGACGAGGCTCCTCGCTGGGGACAGTGCAGCTGGTCGGTGCGTTAGTGCCGCCGCGCGCGGCGAGGGCCCTGGCAGCCTGGCCCGGCGCAGCCCGGCCCGGCGGCACCACCGGCCCCACTGGCCCCGCTCCTCCGCGGAGCTGCGGGTCCGGGGGGTGAGCGGGGAGGATCCGTCGCCCTGGAGGATCCCCCTGCCCAGGGAGCAGCTCTGCCTGCCCGGGGACACCAGGGAGCTCCCGGCAGTGGAGGCGGCTCCAGGGCCTCCCCGCGGGGCTGGCGCCTGGAGGGACTCGGCTTATCCTTGGTTTATGTGTTGTCATTAGGGCTTACATGGAGGGGGGGGGGCGGGAAAAAGTGTGACTGTAACTGGGAGGTGAAAGCTAACAGCTTGTCTCAGCTATTATTATACATGCCAGGAGCAGTAATGATTAAAGGACTGCACTGTGAGGTAGGGAGATGCCATCCTGGAACTAGATGACTGGGTGATACAATTAAGATAAAGAAATTGTGTATTGTTGGAAACAGGGAAGCAGAAGTGATGAAATGTGTGATTGGGAAGTGTGGGAACAAGATGAAATTAAAGAAAAAGCACAATAAGAAGCAGAAAATGAGCAGGACTTGGAACAAGAGATGCAGTTGTTGAGAAGATAAGAAAAGCAGAAATAAATTGAGAGCAACCATCCTTGGAGCAGGAGAGGTGAAGAGACAAAAAATATTTCCAAACTCTATTAAAAATGTGTTGCCATACTAAAACGAGGGCATGCAATGTAACGGAAATGCAGTGTTGTACCATTAGCCTCCGTTGAGCCTTGTCCTCAGGGAAGGACAGAGCCAGGACTCCTGCAAGTTGGGCCGTGCTGGGGTGGGATACGGGCACGTGGGGCCGTAGGAGGAGAGGAGACCCGGGGGAGCGACTGCTGCTCCCGGGACCCGGGAGGCTCCGAGAGGAGCGGGGGGCGCGCGGGGCCCGGGGCCGTCTGTGCCAGCGCCCGGCCCTGCCAGGGAGGAACTTCTCCAGCTCCGGAAGCCAGACGGGAGCCGCTGGCAGCGCTCCCGGCGGGAGGCTCGGCACACACGGGATCCCGCTTGCCGAGAGCGCCGGGCGCTGGGGCGGGAGCCTCGAGCTCAGCACGGCGGGATGGGCGCCCGGCCGGAGCCGGGGAGCGCGGTCCGGCCCTCGGCGTCCCGGGCTCGGCCAGCTGCTCCGCAGCCCTGTGCTCGGGGCTCCGTGTGCGCCGGGAGCCGCCG
Organism: Tinamus guttatus; assembly: GCF_059628265.1. NCBI lineage: Eukaryota > Metazoa > Chordata > Aves > Tinamiformes > Tinamidae > Tinamus > Tinamus guttatus. Next base: position 325,830 of record NW_028288641.1, read on the forward strand.
CGCTCCCCGGGAATCCCTCCCCCTGGCCTTGGCTAGGGACCCCAGGAGTCGGCGCAGGGCAGCGTGCTGCATCCCTGCATCTCCTCTCGCAGCGCTGATTCAGAGCAGCAGCAAAATATTGATATAGTTAAATCCTGAATCTTACTGATATGCCGAGTGTTGTGGGGATGAGCTTTGCTGTCCCCCTTCCACAGGGATTCAGGAACTTCTCCCTGTTGAGGGAGCTTGAGGACTATGCAGGGCCACAGTCTCAGGAAGGAAGGACATTTTTATCTGATTGGTGACGTAAAAACTGCTGAACTTGGTAAATCTCTCTGATAGACGACAGGTGGATTTGGGTTTGTTGATAGTGCCAGATTCTTGATATGCAAAATCCTGCTCCGTTTGCAAAGGAAATAAAGGCCTCCGCGGTGGCGGGTGCCCGACGAGGCAGCGCAAGGGGCTGCGTGGAGCTGCCCGCTCCTTCCCCACGAGGGAGACGAGATGGAGTTTCCTCCGTGACGCTGAAAGGCAGGTTTGGAACCCGGTGCTTCCAGGATGCCGATCGGAGCCCCGGGCGCTCGCTGCCTTCCCGGCTGGCTGCAGCCGCCGCTCGATCCGCCCGCGGCTCCTGCCCTCCTCCCCGCGCTGTGTGTAGCCATTCCGTGCACATGGATCTCCTTAAACCTTCAGGTTGCTGATTCCAGGGTACATTTTTCACCTGTCACGTTCTCCTTGACCTCTGCAATGAGCTATGGGATGGAAGTGCAATTCAAATCCGGCAGCTGCCTTGTCTGCTCGCCCTGCATTTTCCTTCTCTCCAAAATAAAAATGAGGAAGTACAATGGCACCTGCACAGACGAATTGACTCGAGGTGAAGATTTTAAACTTTATTCAATAACACGTTGGTATCTAGCCAGGAAAATATTATTTTCTCTCTTTAACAGATGTGCCCTGAGCTGTTCGGGGCCCCTGAGCGATAGATCTTCCCCGGCTCTTGCCGCTGGGCGCGGGAGGACGGCGCTGGCCGGGGCCGTGGAGCCGCAGCGACGCCGTCGACGCCGGGCACGGGCTCCGCGGAGCCGCTCGGCTCTGCGTCCGAGCCCTTCGCTGCAGGCTGAAATCAGCAAAGATGGGTGAGGGTGGAAGTATCCCATCGGGGTGGGTTTGTTGGTGGCATTATGGGATGGAAGGGCAATCTTTCATCGCTGCGAGTTCCGGTGGTTCTTCTCAGTGAGCAGATGTTTTGTGCAGTGCACAAACACCATAGCCCTGTGTAAGTCAGTTATTCCAAGTCCATAAACAAGAACCTCTTGTGTATTAAGAGCTAAAGCTAAAGCTCGTCTCTGGCTGTTTCTTTTGGTGTTTCCAGGGCTAGAAAGGAGGCAAGACAGTGAGTATGTGGCACAGGAATCCCATGTCCTCATCCTGTCAATTCTGCCCTTGGTCCGTAGCTCCCCGCTGCTGATACCACAGCCCAGACAGCTGTGTGGGTTTGTCTAATTCCTTTTCTTTTTTAATTAATTGTGCATTATCATGTTTTATGGCATTGATTTCGGGAATGCCCTTGTCTCCTAGGTGGCTAAATATAGCCCTTGCTGGTACCTGGTGCCCTGGAGCAGCCGTAAGGACGAGAGCAGAGCCAGTCGAGCAGTAGAGAGAGAATCCGGTGACTCTCCCGCAGGGAAGCTGTGTTCCAGTTCCTGGGAAAGACACGGGGTTGTGAATGAGGAAGGTAAATGGAACACAAGGACTTGCACTTCTTTGGGGTGTTTGTGGGGGTTCGGGGGAAGTCAAAAATGTGTCGTGAGACCAGCAAAGTCAAAGGTGCTTGAGCTGTGCTGTATCTGTGGCTCCTTCGCGTGACTTTGTTCCGCCAGCGCCTCAGGTCCAAATCATTAACATGAGGGTGCTGCAGTGCAGAGCCAAGGTGCATTGTTATGTTTTTGGTAGTATCTGAATTACTAACCAAGCTCTGCTGATGGCAGGACCGCGTCCTGGGCCCAGGGTGACACCTGGCTGGGAGGAGCAGCCCTGCTGGGGCTCCCCGAGCTGCTCACGCATGCAGGGAGCTCGGGCGCTGCAACCCCTTTGCAATGCTGAGGGAGAGGCGGCTTCCACCCCGCGCGGCTCTGCATGCAGATGGCCTCGGAGCTGCATGGCTGCATGTCTGGGTACATTGATGTTGCTGCCGAGGACACAAGGGCGCCCTGGCCCATGGCAGTCACCTCCACGTGCAGCCCTGCAGCCAGCAGGAGAGGGCACGGGCTCTGCCCCGGCCTGCAGACGTTCGGGACACAGGAACGTTCCTCAAACCCCCGCGGCCGCCTCCGTGCGTGGGGCCCGCAGAGCTGCCCGCTCCGCTGCACCGCTTCCCTTCCCGGAGAGATGGGCCAAGAGGAGCTCCCAGAGCTCCGCGTCTTCTGTCGCGGTGCTGGCGCTGCCCTCGGTCACCCGTGCGCGCGGTGCCGTCGCGCTGCCCCGCTCCTGTCTGCCGGACCCAGCAGGGAGCTGCCGGCACCCGGAGCAGCCGGCGCCGTAAGGGGCAGCGGGAAGGCGGCTCCGGAGCGCGCGGATGGCGGGCCTGGCGCCGGGTCCGTCCCGCTGCACGGCCGGGCTCTGCGCTGGCTGCGGCCGCAGCCCCGGGCGCTGCGGCAGGGCTGGCCGAGCAGCGGGGCCGGCTGCCCCTGCGCTGGGCCTTGATTCCCGACTGCCGCCAGCCCTCGGAGCCCGTCACACACTGACTGGTGCTGGCAGCTCGTGCCCACGAGTCACCTGTAAATCACTTGCAAACAGACAGTGCAGGTAAAGAGCTCTGTGAGGCACTAATGGATGGGAGTGATTGAACGTGTCTGCAGTGAGGCCTGTGCCAGGCACCGTTTTCACCGGGAGCTGCGTGCACAGCTCCACTCGGCGCTGCTCGCCCGGCTCGTGGCTCCGCTTGGCCCTGCTCGCCCGGCTCGTGGCTCCGCTTGGCCCTGCTCGCCCGGCTCCCGGCTGTTTCCTTCTCGGCCCTTCCTGCGCTTTTCTGCAGGGTCTGATGCTGTTGCGCACTGCACTGTCTCGATTCCCCTTTCAGAATAATGGAATTTAATGAATTGAATTCCTGCTGGGTTAATTTCTGTGCAGTAAAAATAGCTGCAGCGGTGATGCATGCAAAGCGCCTCCAGTGCCCCTTTGTGAGGGAAGTGGTGCCAGAACGGAGGGAACAGTGACAGTGCTCATTGCGCTCCTCCTTGTCCTTCAGTGCCGCGGGAATGGGCCGGGCTGATTCCCGCTGCCCGTCCGCGTGGCAGGGAGCAGCGCGTCCCGCTCTGGGAGCGTTGGCCCAGCGTGGCAGGGAGATCCCCTCTGCAGGTGCTAAACCGCGGCCCTCCTTCGGGTGGGAATGGGGAAAAGCAGCAGCCAGGAGCTTAATGAACGTAATTACCTGCTTGTCAGCACGTGGAGCGGCTCCCGCGTCCCGGCTGGGCCCTGGGGCTTCCCGTGGCAGCTAAGGAAGCCACGCGCCCGCGAGGACGGTGCCGCTTCTGCGCCGCTCGGCGGGCTGCCATGCACGGGTTGACACAGGCGAAGATTTAAAAAGCGCTTTATTGGAAAACTGTGTGGTTTAATGTAGGAAATGGGGGTGGCTGCCAAACAGCGATGTGGGCGAAAGCAGAGCCGGGCTGCTTGTAAATCTCACAACTCGATCTGATTTCACGTAGGTGGGAACCCCAGCACTCCCCAGGGCACCGTTAGCGTCAGAAAAGGGGCCTAAACGACCAGAAGGAAATTCAATAAAGGAACATTCAGAATTCAGGACTGAGGAAAAAGAAATCAAAAGCAGAAGTTACATATAAAGGGAGTATCTGGCAAGGCAACAGTTTTGCAGAAAAGGACTTGCGTGGTAATGCCATGCCATTGCCAGAAAGCCAAGCAAAGAATTCCGAGTTAGGATGCATTAGCGTGAGTGCTGCCTGCATGGGACAGGGTAAAACTATTCTCCTGCAGGTGATGATGGGGAACAAAAATCTTTTTAAAAACAATTAAAAATATATTCCCTTTAAGAAAAGGATAAATAAATTATTGAAGCACTAGGAATTTTTAACAGAAAGTGTGTCTCATGAGGAAAGGCTGAAGGAATTGAATCCCTTGAGTCTGAAATGGGGCAACCCGAGCGGAGGACATGACCTTTCAGTGCAGGAAAGGCTCTTGCACGGAGGGACACGGTCTGTCCTCTTCCGTGTCCAGGGAGAGGGCAGGTGAGAAGTGATCAACTTAATGTGCTAATAATTCAGATTTGATATTAGGAAGGATTTTCTAAGTATAAGGGTGCCATTAGAGGTTTTAAGGAACAGGTTAGAAAAACAACTACGTGGGATGGCTGAAATGTGCTTAACCCTGGTTCACGTTACGGCCAGAATCTCCATGACCTCCTAAGGTTCTCTTCAGCCTTGAAGTGTTACGATACTGGGAAACCTGGTACTGGTTACTTGCACGTACAGGCAAGGACAAACAAAAATCGATCCTTCTCCAAGTCTGTATTGGGAAGAACACGCTCCTTCTTAAGGAGTTTGTTATAACATCAAAACCAAGGAGAAAAAAGCTTAGGAGATCAGCAGAAGGCGTTAGCACCGCGAAGGCTGGTGTGTTGTACAGCGCTGCAGGGCTAAGGGCAGGATGCAATTACAGCGGGATTTGTGGAGAGCCTCGGAGCCGCGGGAAGGCTCCTTTCTCAGAGGTGCCTGGGGATGCTCAGGGAGAGACAGTTCTGGAGCTCGGAATGGGCCCGAGTTGGCCGGGGGTTTGCAGAGTAGGGGAGGGTCAGGAGGCTGACGCGGTGGTGGCTGATGTCCCCGCATCTCGTGCGTGCGGTTTGGAGGTTTTGCTTTGTGCCAGGCTTGGTCCTACCCTCCCGACCTGACCACCAGGCCTGGCGCTGACCGGGTGTTCGGGCTGTTTTGCCCCGCTCTGCACTGCGGGGTGTCTCGTGCCCCTGCACAGCCACGAACCCCGCGGGCCGGGTGCGTGGGCTGAGGTGTTTGAACGGAGCGATGCAGTTTGGGCGTTTGGATTTACGGCAGTCGCGTGAGCACAGCCGTGTCCTAACGAACAGGCTCCCGATTTGTAAAGAGGCACCCGAGGTAACGGGCCTCGTCCAGCTCCGTCCTCGTTACCCGGACGGCCACCAGCAGTTTGCCCTTAGCAGAGGTGCCCTCCGTGCTGCGCCGAGGGCAGCCGCTTTCCCGATGGATCCAGGTCACCGCAGAGCTCCCGAGCGCCGCCGTCGGCTCCCGGCAGCCCCGCGCGCTTGGGCTGGGCAGTTTGCTCCATCGCCTCGTGCTGTCGTTATCTCTGTGTCTGGAGAACGTCCCCCGCTGCCGGGCATCCAGGAGGAGCCTTAGCGATGCTTGGAGAATGTGGGAGCGTTTCGTTATCTTCGGATGTTCACTGCTATGCCCTGGCTTCCCTTCTTTTGCAACATCCTTCCTAGGGGAAACTTGCAGGTTAAATTCCTGCCCTGGATTGAAAGGCAGACGTGGGAGCTGCTCTCGGTGCTCGGCTGCCGTGCCCCGCGTGCCGTGGACCTCCTGGGTGAGCAGAGGAGTCGTCTGAAGGAAGCTGCCAAGGTTGGGTCTCCAGCCCCCGCGCTGGGTGCAGGCGCCTCTCCTCTCCTCTCCTCGGCAGTGCTCGGGGTTTCCAAAAGGCTCCTGTCCTGGAGATCTCTTGGACTGGACAGGGCTTTGCTATGTGCCTGCTCCTCCAGGGAGATTCCTGCTGGACCCAGAAGAGGAAAAAAAAAATGTTTTTGTTGTGGAAATGCGACTTTTCCTACCTATTATCAGCCCTGAATTCTAACCCTAATCCCTGGAGCCCAGGAGCTGGGCGCAATCCGTGTTTTGCAGGCTGGTTTTTGCTGGAGAAGCCACAGGCTCGTTCTGCCCAGCCCGGGGCCTGCTCTGAGCCAGGAGAGCGGGAAGGGCTGGCGGTGCCCCCGTCACATCTCCAAAACGTGACCCACGGGAGGCCGAGGTGTGCCCGGAGCAGAGCCGGTGCCGGACGGGAGCGGATGAGCTTGGCCCCGGCGGAGGCCGGTGGGCGCAGGGATTCCTGCCTTGCCGGGGAGATCGATCCCTTTGGGCGAAGCCCGGAGCGCTGGGGCGCGGGGAGGCCGTTCCGCGCCGGCTGCGGCGCCGGGAGCAGCGGGAGCTCCCCGGGACGGGGCAGCTCCGCAGCCGCCGTCCGCGCGGCACCGCGGCGGCCAACCCGCGCCAAGGCCTGGAGCAGCTCTGTGCTTCAGGTGACTTTAAAGCTCTTTATGCAATATCCTCATGCTTTTTGTAGGTACAGGTATAATTATTTCATTATGCTTTCCTGTGAAGTGTGAAAACTATCTTTACCAATCCTCTTAAATTAGTTAAATATAATATTCAGTGAGACAGCAGATAGAAAAATGTTAATTGAAACTGGAGAGGTGTTTATAGGGTGATACAGTGTGGCCAACTGTGACTAAAATTAATGTTCAGGGCTCTTCGTAGTGATTCATATCCCAGAGTTTATTAAATATTTTCAGCAGCAGTCAAAGCTGCCCCGAGGAGCCCGGTGCGTCGTGAATCTCCTCTTGCAGGTACGTGGCACTCGCCCGGACTGGGGTGGCCAGGACCGCTGGTAACTGGATGCGGTTTTCTCCGGGCTGCTGCGAGATGCTGCCGGGTGCTCTCCTCTGCCAGCAGCCTCTGGGCCTGTCGCATCCCCACGAGCTCGGACCGGCTCGGTCACAAACAGCCTTTCCACGGGCGGGATTTCCGCGGTGTCTCGTAGACCCGTGGATGAGCCCGGCTCCGGCTCTGCCTCTGGCTCGTTAGACACAGCTCATTAGCAGGGAGGACCTGAGCCTCCCCTGCGGGCGGGTGCAGCCGGGAGCCGGGAATGGCTCTACATGGCCCTGGGGTCCGACGGGAGCAGGGACCCCTCCACTCACAGCGGGAAGGGCTCCTCGCCCCTGAAAATGCCTCCATCCATCAGGGTGACAAGTGATACTTGAAGAATTGCCTATCTCTGCACTCAGGTTTTTGTTGGCTTCACGTTTCTGCCTGCAAAAAGCAGAATGTAGGCAGTGCTCCTGCAGCCCGCGCTCTGGGAGGGATTCCTCTTCCCTGATCCCGAGCTGTGGCCGCTCCGGATTGCACACCCTGCATGGAGAGGAGCGGGAAGGCGGCGGAGCAGCTGCTGCGGGACAGTGACACATCGCGCACGACGGGCTCTGCATTTCTGCAAATCTTGCCTGAGGCCCCAGGAAATGTTTTCAGCTATTGAATCCTGTAGCCAATAAGAGGCTGCAGTAATTTATTGATGTTCCCAGCTTGCCTTATTCCCTTCATCTATCTTTGTGCCTGCCCTGTGAGGCTGAACTACCTAATGCTTTGTGTGTGTGTGTGTGTGTTTTTAATGAAGTTGAGTGCGCTGCACCCCTTCCCCGAGGTGCAGGGCCTGAACAACTCCCGAGGATCCGGGCTCCAGGGAAGGTGAAGAAGCCTCGTGGTCCTGGGAAGCCGCGGGTCTCGTGGTGCCTTCTGCCGAAGATGGACTTCCCCAAAACAGACACGTTGCAGATGCTCTGGTCTGTGTTCCTCCTGCTTTAACGTAAGGCTCTGGGCTCAGATCTCGCCTTTCACTTAGGTGCCGCTCAGCCCTGCATTCCTGCAAATGCCATTTCGCACAGCTGCTGAAAACCAATTGAACTGATTCTGCATAATCCCATTGGCAGTTTGTTAAGCTGATCGACACCTCCCGTCCCCGCAGCGAGAGGCAGCCTCTGTTGGAGGGGAAAGTGCTGGAGAAGAAATCAATTTCCCATATAGCACCGGCACAGCTGACACTAAACAAACTCCTGTTAGATCGATGCCCTGCTATGAACCTGTAACTGGCGGGAGCTGCCAGGGCAGGAAAACTCATTGCTTTTTGTGCTATTTTTCCATCTTCAAAACAGGATGCCGTTGTGCTACTTCCAAGGCTCAGGGCGTCTGGTCTTTTGTTACTGTTCCAGTTTTTGCTTCTCTGGTTTTGGACTGTCCTATTTGTGCAACGGCTGCTTCATTCATTTAAAAACAATGGAACGAATTATCTCGCTGCCACTCCAGCAAATGAAGAGATCCGCAGCAGAGCGCGCGGTCCCAGCGCGCTGTGCCGGGAACGTCCTTCCAAATGTACCGCTGCGGATTAGCTCTTTACCTTGCTGGTGCCTGACGTTCCTCTGAGCCTCGGAGGTGCAGGCACACCGGGAGCGCGTAGCATGAACCACTGAAATGCCCCGTTACTGTCCTAGAATTAGTAGAAAATTAACTCAAATAAACAGTGACAAAGGAGTCATCGGCAATTCCCATGTTCCAAAGCACTGGACACGCTGATGCGGCTCCTCGGCAGCCCGCACGCGTGCAGCGCTTCCCTCAGCGCGGGGAGCGGTGCAGGGAGCTCCGTAGCCCTCCCCTTGCTGCGCTGCCGCCGCTGCAGCGCTGCTCTGCCGCAGGAAACCTGCGCCTGCATCTTCTGTGGAGCTACAGGCTGCTTGCCAGAGGAGGCAGTCGTGGATTCCTTAGGCTATAAGAGGTTAAAAAAAAATGAAGGGCTTCTGCACATGGAGAAAATTCTTACTCAGATAAATTACTTTTCAAATTTTCATGGAAGAACAAACAGCAACTTCGGACTTGCAACCTTGTTGCTTTTCTCTTGGAAAATCCTTGTCGTTCAGTAGGTTGAGAGTTGGATGAATCCGTTTTGCCTGGAGAAGTGCAGGAATGAAGTGTCATTTCCCTGTGGAAGATAAATCAATGGAGACCTGGCTTGTCACTTTGCCTGTTGTCACAGCCCCCGCGTTTCTGGCCCTCGGTTGGTTCTTCACTGGTGCCTCTTACTGAGGCCGTGCAGGGCTCTGTCCTCTCTCCTGGGACGCAGCCCCTGCCCTTTCCCTGGGCTCTGTTGGGACCTGGAGCTGCAGAGCCAGCCCAGGGGTCCTTTGGCAGCAGGAGGAACCCCTGCAAGAAGGATGGAGTTGGATACAAGGGAAAGTCTCCTGGTCTCTGGATCAGCGGGGCTGCCAAGTGGATAATGTGATTAAAATGTGGAAGGACAAACATGCCTGGGTCATTCACAGCTGCCCGGTTCACCTGTATGCAACAGGAATTCACATTCGCCTTTACAGTTCTTGGCATTTGCTGCAGGTAGCAACATCTCTTCGTGTATCTCACAAGGCATCGCAGATACACAGCTTTAAAACCTCAGATACGCAAGTAAAACCTCAAGGCTTTGCTTTTGCTATGCAGCAGACTATTGAAAATGTAGCTTCGTGCAAGTTTGTGCAGCTAGGGCCTGCTGATGTTCTGTGGAAGAGGAAGGGAGATGTTTGAACAGCTTTCAGGAGAAGGCAGCTTCCGAGTCTGAGTGTTGCCTTATGAATCAAGGTCAGCCGGCACAAACCGTGCAAATGTTCCAGGCCCCTGGAGCTTAGGAAGGAGTTCAGGAGGCTTTGAAGTACTCTTGATCTTCAGAAGGACATCTGCAGCTAATGGTCTGCACTAGCATGCCAGGAGCGGTAAGGTTACGTTGCTTGTGTCTTGAGCCTTTCTGGTCCCAGTGGGTTTCCTGGGCCCTTTAATGCAAGTTCAGAGAAAAGCAAGTTGTAAAAAATGCGCTTTCAGCCCAACAGCTGATAATGTAGCGCTGGTGAAGTCGGGTGTAAAATGTCACAGTGGGTTTTAACGATGGTTAAATGCGGATAAAGTAGAGCACACAACGTTATAAGGCGTTCGGTGGAAAGTTAAGCAAGCAGAAGGTCCGGGCTCTTCGCTGTCCTGCAATCTCACGTGATCGTGTCCAGGTCACCAGTACCTGCCCGCCGTGCAGCGCTCCGCTGTGCTCTGCCAGCTCGGTTTAGTCCCAGCACTAACAATCTCAGAGGACTTTGCTGTGGATTCGGGATCGATGCAGGTTTTCAGGAACAGCTCTTCATCCGTCTCCTCTCTCATTAGCTGATGGTGCCAGGATGTTCTTTGCTGTTTCCTGGCCGTGAAGCTCTACGCGGCCTTCGCCTGAACACGTCCACAACCGCGACGTCGGGTAGTGCCACCCCGCAAAGCAGAGGAAGACGGAAACTGGGACACGAGAGCGGCACTGCGCGGCATCGCCGGGATGTGGAGCGGGATGGGGGCAAGGCCATGGCTGGGATGTGGAGCGGGATGAGGGCCAGGCCGCGGCTGGGATGTGGAGCGGGATGAGGGCCAGGCCGCGGCTGGGATGTGGAGCGGGATGAGGGCAAGGCCGCGGCTGGGATGTGGAGCGGGATGAGGGCAAGGCCGCGGCTGGGATGTGGAGCGGGATGAGGACCAGGCCATGGCTGGGATGTGGAGCAGGATGAGGGCCAGGCCGCGGCTGGAATGTGGAGCGGGATGAGGGCAAGGCCGCGGCTGGGATGTGGAGCGGGATGAGGGCAAGGCCGCGGCTGGAATGTGGAGCGGGATGGGGGCAAGGCCGCGGCTGGAATGTGGAGCGGGATGAGGGCCAGGCCGCGGCTGGGATGTGGAGCAGGATGAGGGCCAGGCCGCGGCTGGAATGTGGAGCGGGATGAGGGCCAGGCCGCGGCTCCGTGTCCCCTTGCGTGTGGGGGTGCCGGGACGGTCGCGCCGTGCCCAGCCCCGGGCCAGCCCGCGGCTCCGTCTCTCCTTGCGTGCGGCGCCCCCGGGCGCAGGGCGTCCTGGCAGCGCACCCAACGCCCCCAGGCCTTGTTTTATTAACTAACAAGAGCATTAGCCATGCAGGGAGGCACCGGACTGGCCATCAAGGTCTGTGACAGAGAGACAAATTGGACAACTAATAGGTTGTGTGAGTGGCAAGTGCTGGTGACAAGCTGACAGCGCGACACGGCGGAGCCGCAGCGCGCGGGTGGCTGCGCGGCTCCCGAAAGGTCGCGTTGTCAGCGCCGCCGCGCGCTCCTCCTCGCCGCCGATGAGCAGTGACAGGGCGCTTTGGTGGCGGGGATGTTAATGATGGACTCGCGCCGGTGCCGGCCCCTCGCGGGAGCAGGATCCTGGTGCCGTTCCCAAGGCCTCTCCGTGCCGGGGGGCCGGTTCCCGCCGGGCGGTGCCGGGTGGCGCCAGAGGCTTCCCCGGAGCTGCGGTGGCGCCCGGTCCCACGGGGTGACGGGACGCGGCCCCGCGCGCTGCAACGCGGCGCGGGCAGCACCCGCGCACAGCGCTCTGCGCCACGCGGCCGCCGCAGGGTTAACTAATTTGGGTTTTAATTACCTTGCTGGAGGGCACGCTTACCCAAGGGAAAGGACATAATTACCAAGACATTTTATTAAGATATTATTTAATTTTATTGATGTGTCGCAAGCAAAGGCACAAGAATGTTCAAATCAATATATACTTGCATCAATGTTTAATCTGCTTTCAGCATTTTTGCCTGAACTGTTTATGCAGTTGGTATTTGATAAATTAACTTACTGGGAATACGTGGAAAATTAATGAATTTCCAGCAAAATCACACAGCCTGCATTTGTTTCAGCAGGAAGCCAGGACATGGCCAGTCTTTCATCATCTTTGGTCAATACTTCTGGTCCCATCTTCTTTCCCAGTGGCCGTCGCCCTTTTTCCTGCATCCCCGTCCCGTTGCCGTCCTGGCTCCGCGTGTCCCCGCGCCGCTCGCAGGCGGGTTCGCGGGTTGCCCGGCTCCCCGTGCCGTGGCCAGCGCGCGGCTCTGCCGGCGCCGCGTGGGCAAAACCAGGACGCGTTGGCCGGGACCCGGCCCGTGCTGTGACCGGCAGCGCGAGGGCGACCGGGACACGGAGCGTCGTGAGCTGGAGCGGCAGGGAAGCAGGACGGGTTTGGAAGAGCTGCTGGGAGCTCCTGGACCGCTGGCTGATGCCAAATGCTTTGGGCTGCGCTCAGGAAGCTGAGGCTAATACAGCACAAGGTTACTGTCTCGCACAGACAAATTTAAGTTCATGATGGATTACCGAGCAGTGAAATAAGAGCCTATTTCAACCGGTGTTTGCAGCTGGGAGAAGAGTAAAAATAGCCTTAGTGGAGGGAGATACATGTCCAGAAAGAAAAAGGAGATGTCTTCATGCCCGTGTGGTTTCTGATCTTCAGCTTTCCGTGCTGTGCTGCCCGGGCCGGCTGCCCTCCCTTCCCACGGCCAGCCCGGGGCCGGCGCTGGGGCCTGTCCCGCTCGTCCCCGGCTCTCGCCCTCCCGTCGCCAGCGTCGCGGCTCCTCCGTGGGGTTCGCGCTGCGCCCGGGGCTCCTCGCCCTTGCGCTCTGCTCGCTGCCATTTGCATCCGATGGGATTTCTCGTCATTAGCCTGCGGGTGAGGAATCTCAGATGTAATCTGTGCTCCAACTGACTGCCGAATTGCCTGGACTCCAAACGATTTGTCACAGGGGGAAGGATTGATGCTGGGGAAGTGCTTTTTGAGGTGCCTTTTATCTTCCCATATGTTCTCTGCTGCAGCACGATTCCTCTGGTGTCTTCATCCATCAGCTGCCCCAAGTATATATATTATGTCCTGGTTTGGCTGCTCCTGTGTCCTGCTCCCTGCTGCTTTCCCAGGCGCGTGGGTGACACCGACGTGCAGACCCTGTGCACGGTGGCACGTGTGGGTCTGACCCGTGCGCTTGGCTTGCAGGGCCCGGGCCTGGGCCCTCCATCCTTCCCCGCTGAATTGAGCCGTCTTTTCTTCTCAGGCACCAGCTGCCATCTGCACCAGCAGGTTAATCTGTTCCTCTTATCCATAAGTGCATTTATCACATGGAAGTGGCCGTTGTGGAAAATATTGATCAAACTCTGTTCCCTGGCTGGACTGAAACTGAGTGCTATGGTTACTCAATTGCTTGACATTTTGCACTGCTAAACAGCATGCGTGTGCGTGTGTCTGTGTGCGTGTGTGTTAATGCGTGTGTAGCTGTGTGCATGTGTGTGTGCATGCGTGTGTGTGCGTGTGCATGCATGTGCGCACGCATGTGTGTGTGCATGTGTGTGTGTGCATGTGTATGTGCATGCATGTGTGTGCGTGTGTGCATGCGCACGCAGGCTGCAGCGCGGCTGCCGGCGCCCCCGCGTTACCAGCCCTGCTGCCTTCGGCGCCGGCTCCCCGCGCAGCCCGTCCCGGCGGCGCCGCTGCTGCGGCCGCGGTCCCGGGGGCACCAGCACGGGAAGCTCGTGGCCGTGCGGAGCAAACGGCTCCGTGCGGGAGCGGGGCTGGAGCGTTGGGTCGGTCATGGCACCTGCCGGGCGTCTCCGCGTCGCTCAGCAGAACACGGTGGCCTTTCTGCTGCAGCCCCGCTCCCGCTTGTCTCTGGCACAGAACATCCAATAACAGCCGCTCCGGGTGGCAGCTGCGGAATTATGTGCTGTTTTGACAGCGCCCTGTTTCACGCAGCGCTCTGGAAGCTCCTGTGAATCTTGCAGGCGGCTTCGCGCCGAGGGAGCTGCGGCACAACGGAAACATGAGTCACCCGTGCAAAACCGAGCGGTTCAGCGCCAGGACCTGGCTCTGCTCGTGTCCCTGTCAGCACCGGGCCGCGCGGGGTGGGAATTGCCTTGCCTGGGGAGCAATGCCAGGGTCCCCTGGCCCCGGCTGCTGCTTCGCTCACCACGGCACATCCTGGCCCCGGGTCCCGTCACATCTCGAGGAACCCTGGGCACAGGATGTGGCAGAGGTGATGTCGGGCTTGCAGCCCTGTGCGGGCTCCAGAAATTGTGCTTCTTTTGCCAGCTAAAGCAATTAAGAGACTCTCAATCACCAAGAAAGCTCCCAGGTATTTAAAACCCTCTGAGATTCAGGCGCGTCCATGGGGCATTCTTGGCACTCTGGGTGTCCCTTGGGGAGGGCAGGACTGAGCGGGACCTTCAGTGGGAGACTGGGGCACCTGTCCTGCGGGAAACTCCTTAAAGCCTTTCCAACATCCCAAGGCTGCTCCGATCCGCACCGGGACACCCTGCTGCTGCCAGCATCCCTCCCGCCTCGCGCCTGGACTGCTCTACCCGGCTCCGGGCCGGTTCTCCCCCTCCTGCTCTTCGGGGCATCATTTATACCGTGATTTACACACAGCTAAAGCCTCAACAGTTGCCTGTTATCGGCCGCTTTGGGTCATTCGGCAGCTGGTTCAGGCAGCCGGGCTGCGAGGAGCCGAGCGGGCCCACGGCGGAGCTGGGAGACGAATGCGGGCGAGCGGGACGCGGACGAGCAGGATACGGGCGAGCGGGACGCGGGTGAGCGGGATGCGGGTGAGCGGGATGCTGGCAAACAGGATGCCTGTGAGCGGGATGCAGGTGAGCGGGATGCAGGTGAGCGGGACGCGGACGAGCGGGATGCCTGTGAGCGGGATACGGGTGAGCGGGATACGGGTGAGAGGGATGGGGGTGAGCAGGATGCGGGCGAGCGGGACGCGGACGAGCAGGATGCGGGCGAACGGGATCCAGGTGAGCAGGATATGGGTGAGCGGGACGCGGACGAGCGGGACGCGGACGAGCGGGATGCTGGCAAACAGGATGCAGGTGAGCGGGACGCGGACGAGCAGGATACGGGCGAACGGGACGCGGACGAGCGGGATGCAGGTGAGCGCCTGGGGCAGGTGCGAGGGCGACGCTGCTGCTCCGGGGGTTGTCCCGGCGCTGGGGGCAGCTCCCCCGCCGTGGGCACCGCGGGTCCCGCTCCCACACGGGGCCTTGGGGCGATGTGGCCGGGCCGGATGGTGCCACCTCCCCGGGCACACGGGCACTTGGGGCGCGTTCCCGCAGCCCTGTCGGAGCCGGGGCGGGTGGCAGCGGGGCCGGGGGAGCCGCTGGGCACCGCGGCCCGTCGGAGCGCGGCGGCACCGCTCCGGCTGCCAGCGCCGGGAACGCCCCCTCCCTGCTCTGCCTGTCACCACGCGAGACGCTTGTCACTTTAAGAAATGTCTTCATTATTTTAAAATGAGGTTTTTGAGAGAAGCTGTTGTTATTTATAGATTTCTATCTGCTATCATAGCACTTATCACTGTCACAGCGCGGAGCCACCCTGCCAAGCGGTGCTGGTGGCCTCTTGGAAACGCAGCCGGAGAGGGTGGCAGCGGGGCCGCCCGCGCCGGGAGAAGGGCCAAGGAGCCCGGCCAGCCCTGGCTCTGGCCTGGGTCCCTCCATGGATCCCTACCGGGCTGGAATTGTCACCCTGCTGCCGTGAGAGGGGAGTTTTGCAGTGCGCATGGAGCAGTGTGCGTGGTGCAGTGTGCGTGGTGCAGTGCTCGTGGTGCAGTGTGCGTGGTGCAGTACTCGTGGTGCGGCGCACGCGGTGCAGTGTGCGTGGTGCAGTGTGCGTGGTGCAGTGCTCACAGTGCAGAGCGGTGGGTGCAGCAGCAGCCTGCTGGATGCATGTGGACCATGAGAACGGTGCGGAGCAGCCCGGCTCCCGCCGTGCCTCTGGCTCCCACGGAGCCGCGTTCCTGCCTGGAGCAAAGGCTCCCTGGGGAACCCTTGGCTCGGCGCTGCGGCCCCGTGCGGCGTGTTAACACGTAATACGGAGCAATAAGCATCCCCGGGCCATTATTTTCCATTTGCATGGTCAGCTGGAGCAGACAGCGGCTTGGAGCAGGGTTTGATATGCCGGTATTGATTTGCTTTATGGATTAGAGTGATTTGAGCAGTTATAAGGTTAATTTCAGATGATTAACTCCCCCACATTGTAATATTTGATTTAGATTGGCTTTCAAACGCTTTCCACTTATTGATTTTCAATACCATACTTTTAGCGCTGCAGCCAAATGTCATTTAAATAAAAGGTTGACTGAGTAGGAAATATTCACAACAGCCTGGAACGTTCCTCCGCGTGCCGGGACGCGCGGCAGCGAGGACAGCGCGGGCCGGCCCCGCGCCCGGCACCGGCACCGCCTCCGCGCAGCCCTGCGGGTTCGGGCTCCGTGCCAGCGCGCCAAGGAAGGACATGGCCCAAATGTGGTGGCTGCTCCTTGGCGGCTTCGCCCTTGGGCGTCCCGGAGCGGAGGGGATCGGTGCTCGTGAGCGCGGCCGAGCCCGGAGCAGCGAGCGCCGCGCGGAGCCGCCGGCACGGCGGAGCGAGCTGCCTGCCCTGCGCGCGGGGCTGCCGCCTCCGCCAGGCTCGTGCGCTCGGAGCTGTTTTCCTCTCCGCGCTCCGGAGACGCACGGAATACAGATGAGGGGTCGGGCCGGCCAGCACAGGCCTCTCACGAGCAGCGGCCGCCATGGGGCCGAGCAGCGCCCCGGTCCCCGCAGTCCCCACGGTCCCCACGTACCCGCACGGTGCCGAGGGGTCGAGCAGCGCCCTGGTCCCCACGGTCCCCATGGTCCCCGCGGTCCCCACGTGCCCGGCAGTGCTGCAGGGCCGAGCAGCGCCCCGGTCCCTGCGGTCCCCACGGTCCCCACGTGCCCACGCGGCGCCGCCGTGGGAAGGCTCCGCGCAGGAGGCCGCGGCAGCCGCTGCTCGCGCTCTGCATCCGGCCGCCCCGGCGCTGCCTCGCGCCGCGGATCCTCCCGACGTGGCTGCTCTGCAGCTTGAGCCTCGCGATTTACGACCCGATCACTTCGCTCTGCCTGGATGTCCTGCGGTGAAGCAGTATTTCTTTCCATAAATTCTGGAGATTTTCATGCGTTCTGGGAGTTTGCTCTGCTCTGGCCACTGTGGTGCAGGCAGAGCTGATCAGACCCTTACTTGTCACATGTGTTGTCTGATTAATTTTGCCATTTCGAGTTATTTATTCATAAGCCATCTGCAATAACAAATATTTATATTGCCTCCTGACCAGCCATTATTTGCTGTTCCTGGCTATAAACTGTTCTGTGTCTGCACTGGCCGGAGCTGATGGTCTCGTCTGTAGAACTGTATTTCAAGAGCCCGAGGAAGCAGGCTGCAATTTCCTCACAGTCTGCGGGTTGTTTGCGCTACCGCGCGCTCCTCTCCACAATCCTTTCAGTACGTTCGTCTGGACAAAAGGAGGCTTCAGAGAACCCACAAAGGTCAAAGCTATTAACAGATCTTTTCAGTGAGCGGTGCTGCAGAGCTCCGAACGCTCCGCGCTCGCCACACAAAGAAATTTACATGATTTTTCGCCTCTGGTTGTTCCGGCCCGTCCAGCGCGTGTCGGAGCGGAGCGCGGGCGGCAGCGACGCCGCGGCGGCAGCGCACGGAGGAGCCCGGAGCGTCCGTCCTGCCGAGCGCTCGCGGTCCGTGCGTCCCTTGCGGCTGCCCCCTGCTCACGGGGGCTGGGGCTGCAGGGCCGGGACGGCGCCTCTGGCTGCAGGGCCTGGGGAGACGGTGCGGGAGCGACGCTGCCTGCGGCCGCGCTGCCCGAGCCGATTGAACACAGAAATTAAACAACGCCCGAGTCGATTAAAAAGAGAAATTAAACAACGTGACAAACAGGGGCAGTGGAGATGGAGCTCTGCGCTGTCTGCCTCTCGAGGAAGGACGGCCAGCGCATGCAGAGCAGCGGCGCCTGCCGCGGTGCCGCCGCGCGGGCGGCAGAGCCGTGGCCAGGCCGTGCAGGCTCCCCGGCTGCTCTCCCACCTTCCCTTCCCCTTCCCCTTCCCCTTCCCCGGCCCTTCCCTTCCCCGGTGTTCCCGGTCCAGGGCTGCTCGTGGCGGCAGCTCGTCCGGACGCTTCCTCGTTGCTCCTAATTGGCACTTTTGGCTGTGAGTGAAGTGCTCTGCTGATCGTTGTGATCTCTGCTCAGGCCTCGGATCTCGCTGCTGTTCTCAGGCGGCTGCAGTGACAGTGCAATTAATTAACTGCAGGTTCATAGCGGCAGAGCTGCGGCTCGGCCTCGCTCCCGACGTGCTCCCGCTGCGGCTCCGGGGTGGTTGTTGGTTCTGACCGCGGTCCCGGCGGCCCTGGCTGTGCCGGGTGCCCCGCGCTGGGAGCAGCAGCCGGGAAGAGCCCGCGAGGGACCCAGGACACTCCGGAAAAGCAGGAGGAGCAGGAGATGCCGGGGAGAGCGCGCGAGCGTCCCCGTGCCACCCGCTCCGGGAAGGAAGAGGCCAGGAGCGCAGCCCTGCCGCAGCGGGATGAGGCCTGGGCCAGGAACCGGCTCCCTCCGCTAGTGCCGGGCTCCGGATCGCCCGGGGAGGGCAGCGCGGCTGCTGCCCCGCTCCGCTCGCCGGCTCCGCGCGTGCCGGGGCCCCGGGCTCTCCCGCACGGCAGCGGCGACGGGGACGCTCCGCAGGGAGCGCAGGGAGCCGGCGCTGCCCCTTCCCGCGCTCCGCCGGGACCCTCCGCTCCGGAGCCTCCTGGTGCAGGGGCTGGTGCGTCTGCCGGGAGAGCTCTGGACAAAAGTCTTGTCTATGTGTTTTGCCTCCCTTAAAACAAGGCAAATATTTTAGTATCTGTTGAAGAGTATTTGCATTTTTATGGATAAATTCAAGAAAAAAGGCACCACGCAATCCCAATTTGCATCCCCTATTTCCATAGAAACTACAGGAGCCTTGATTGCTTTCATGTGCTTTTGATGAAAATTGAGTGGGGTATCTTTATCCTGCCATAAGGTGGGAAGAAAAAATGGCGTTCACAATAATATCTAATCGTTCAAAGGATACTTTCGCAAAACAACTTGCTGCGGTTTATTAAATAACTTGGTGTTTTTCAAATAATGAAAGAGAGAGGCTTGCAACAAGTTTCTAGAAGTTTGCTGAAGCGCTGCAGGTTACCGGGTGCTGTGCGGAGCAGGGGCCGTTCGGCAGCGGATCAGCGACGCTCGCGGAACCGAGGGCACGCGGCTCCCAACGGGAGCTGGGATGGGAGCAGGGAGCAGGGGGCTCCTCTGCCCGGCCGCGCGGCCACCGGAGCGCTCGGAGCAGCCGCGCGGCAGCAGGGCCGGGCAGGGCTCGGCTCCTCTCTTGTGTCCGGCACCTGCTGCAAAAGGGGGGAAATCCAGGGAGTTATGGGGGGAAATCCAGGGAATTGCAGCGTCTCCTCCCTGCCGCCCGGCGCTGTCCGCGCTGCCCTGGCGAGGCCGCGCTGGGCGCCCGCGCAGCAGAGACCCGGCTGCAACTCGTCTCACTTGTGGCCGCAGCCCGGCCCAGCAGGGCCGTGTCCGTCCCGCCGGGCGGGTGTCCCGGCACCGCGGGAGCCGCATCCCGGTGCGCGCAGCCGCCGGCCTCCCCATTAGCCTGGAATTGTTAACGCTCCTCCTTTATGACCCGTTTTGCTGCTGCTGGTGAATATTGACCAGGCTCTGAGAGCAGCCGCTCCCCTGGGGCTCCGGCACGGCCGCGCGGGACAGGATGGGATGGGATGGGATAGGACGGGTCGAGCCGCGGCGCTCGCTGCGGCACACGTGGCCAACGGGCCAGTGCCGCGCGCCCGTGCTGCGCCTCCTGACACGAGGCCATTTATATTTGATGGTGTTTGGATGAATTATGCACGGAGCTGCTAAGAGAAATTTAATGATGGGTTTCAGCTTATTTTTTATGGATTTCAGCCTTTGAATTAAGCACGGGCTCCCTCCCGGATGCTCCAGGGATCGGGAGAGCATTCCCGCCCCGTGTCCGCGGCCGCGGCGGCCCCGGGCAGTCACCGCGCGTTGGCGGCGCCGCCGCTCCTCACCTGCGGCCGCGCAGGGCGCAGGAGCGGGCGGCCCTCGAGATGAAATAGCACAAAAAGACCTGTCAGCGCTGCCGCTGCGAGGGACCTAAATCCTCTCCCGACGGCCCCTCGGCGCCGCGCGCGAGAGCCACTTCTCTGTAATTATAAATTGTCTGCAGGGCTTATCTGCGCGCCGCGGCGCTGACATTACAATAATAGGGTGGTTGAGCTTTATTTAAGGGATAACGTTCCCACAGTGGTGCGTACATGGCAATAAACGAGCATGGCAGGATGAACACGGAGCGG
The DNA here is from genome assembly GCF_059628265.1 of Tinamus guttatus. Classification (NCBI taxonomy): domain Eukaryota; kingdom Metazoa; phylum Chordata; class Aves; order Tinamiformes; family Tinamidae; genus Tinamus; species Tinamus guttatus. The sequence goes on from NW_028288641.1 coordinate 345,680, forward strand.
AGCCGGCGCGGGGCCGGCAGCGCGGCCGGAGAGGAGCCGGCACGGCCCCGAGCGGCAGCGGGGCCCGTGGGGCAGCGACGTGGGGCTGCGGGCGCGAGTGGGGCTGTGTGTGTGATGTGGGGCTGTGTGTGCAATGTGGGGCTGCAGGTGCGACGTGGGGCTGTGTGTGCAATGTGGGGCTGCATGCACGGTGCAGGGCTGCGTGTGCAATGTGGGGCTGTATGCGCGGTGCAGGGCTGCATGTGCAGTGTGGGGCTGCATGCACGGTGCAGGGCTGCGTGTGCAATGTGAGGCTGCATGCACAGTGCAGGGCTGCATGTGCAACGTGGGGCTGCATGCACGGTGCAGGGCTGCGTGTGCAATGTGGGGCTGCCTGCGCGCTGCAGGCCTGCGCGGGTGACGGGCGCTCTGCGCCTCTCCTCTCCGCTGGGTAGAGGCAGAAGGGACGAGCCCGGTGGGTCCTGTGCCCCAGGGCTTCATCCCACGGAACTGCCGCTCGCCCTGGTCCCTGTTTCCCCGCATGCCACCCTGGCTCCCGCTTGCTGTGAGGGGGCATTCCCAAAGGGTGAATTTTCTGCCGTGTTTCCATAGAAATGCAGGCTGGAAAGGCAGTGCGCTGAGCAAGCCTTGCATTTCAGGCCATCTTTGCTTCCGTGGGGCAGGTTTGTCCCCAGGCAGCGTCTGCCTCCACAAGGCGCTTCCCCAACGCAGCGCTGGCTCACGGCCTGCAGCCGGCACCCGGATCCGGCCCTTTGTGCCGGGAGCAAAGGGAAAGCAGGGATGCACCCGGAGGAAAGGGAAAGCAGGGATGCACCCGGAGCGGTGACGGAGCGGGGGTCGCGGTCCCCAGCGGTGCCGAGGGCAGGGGGCAGCACCCGGGGCCGCGTCGGCCCATCCGCGCCGTGCGGTGAGCGGCGATGGGAACTGCAGGAAGTTCTGCAGAGTGAGTATTGGCCTTGCGTTATGGAGAATCCTAAAGTGCTTCATTAATTTACAAGTCTACTTTTTATTAAATTAATTTGCATTTTAATGGAAAAGCTGAGTGGATGCGTTGCTGCCCTCGCAGCAGCAGGGCCACGCGGCCGGCACGCTGCGGCTCCCTGCGGCTCCCTGCGGCTCCCTGCAGCTCCCTGTGATTCCCTGCGCGCCGCGTCCCGCGGTGCCGCTCCGGAGCGGGAGCCGAGCGGGACCGCCACGGCGGCCGGGGATTCTCCCAGGGGATTCTCCCAGGGGCGTCTCCCGGGGGTTTCCCGGGGTTTCCCGCAGTGCGGGATCTCCGGCACAGCCCGGGCCCGTCCCCACGGGAATCCCGCCCGGCCGCGGCCCTGCCGCAGCTCCCGCCTTCCGGACGGGCCGCTCCAGCAGCCTCTTCCTTTCCCGCATCCCTGCTGCAGCCCCGGAGCGGGAGCCGGCGCCCGGCAAACACCGATCCCGGTGCAGCCGCCGGGGAGGCCGGGGCGTCCCGCGTGCAGGGGGTTAGTGAAGAAAACCGAGAGAAATGAAACATTTAAACAAGTAATTGATACCAGGAAAAAATGTGATGGGATGAAATCTATTCCTGCAATAAACTGTCCATTAGTTGGGCCATCAGCATAACCCTAATCTAAAGTTACGAGGATCCATTACAGATATAATCAAATACAATTTTCTATATTCCATGAATCAAAAGCACCATATGTATTAAGAGCCTAGTTTGTCTTTTTGTTCCTGCCTTCTCCTGGAACAGTATATATCTGATTTCTTGTGTTATATTGCTCTGATGTCTGCTAAGGGCACCATGCCCTAGAAATTCACATTAAATAACTGAGAGCGAGCACTAGAAATGAAAAAAGTGAAATACTATCTAGACAGCAGGAAGTAAAAATATGAAAAGTGTTGCACTTACAGAAGGAAAAAAAGCCTATTTTTATGACTTGAATAGACAGCTCGGTATAAAGAGAAATTCCTCACCCGGCTGCGGCAGGGCCGCGCTGCCGACGCTCCGGAGCGCCGGGATGCCGCGGGACGGCGCGGAGGCTCCCGCGGCGCTGCCGCCCTCTCCCTGCGCGGCCCGGCCGCCTCTCCCTTCCCGCGGCCGTTCCCACCTTTCCCTTGTGTTCTGGGAGTTCCTGCCTTCCCTGCCCTGCCTTTCCCAGCGCTGCTGCCTCCGGCTGTCGCCGCCGCTCCGCTTTGGGCACAGGCAAATCCCTCGTTCTGCAGCACGGGCCGCTCGGAGAAGCTCTGCTGGGATGGAGTGCCCAGCTCCCATGGGGAAGTCCTCGTGTCCTGCACGCCGCTTCCAGGAATGTGGAATCACCTCCATGCGGCCCCGGCACAGCATTCCAGGAGAAGCGACACCCACTCCTGCTCCCCATTCCCTGCTCCCTGTTCCCAGCTCCTTCTCCCTGCTCCTGCTCCCAGCTCCCTGTTCCCAGCTCCCTGTTCCCAGCTCCCTGTTCCCTGCTCCCCGTTCCCGGCTTCCCGCCGCAGCCACGGGCTCTGTTGGCGGCTGCAGGAATCGGCCCCATCTGTGCGAGGGCCCCGCACGCGCCGCGGCCTCTGCGCAAACGTGTCCTTAATTAATAGCGAGGCCGAACCCGAGCCACCATCTCCGTTATCAATTTGTGGATGTGCTCGGATTGTCTGTCTCCCAGGACAGTAATATCCCTTCATCTTGTTGCAAATTGCTCGCAGCATCCTTCTATTACACAGGCTTAATGCTTGAAAAATAGAGATTTAATACTCGCCATATCAGACTAAGTGAGGTCAAAGCAATTCATATTCGCGATCCCGCAAAGCTCCCGGGTAGTGTTTCCCGGCTGGCATACGGATGCAGAGGTGATAAACAGGGAGCCTTGGCCCTCTCCTCAGGAGGGTCCGGGGCAGACGGGGACCCCCCCGGGCTCCGCGCGCTTCCCGCGGAGGGACCATGTGCAGAGCACGGAGCTGCGGGATGAGCCGCTCCGGAGCACAGAGGTGCGGGATGAGCCGCTGCGGAGCACGGAGCTGCGGGATGAGCGGCTCCAGAGCACGGAGCTGCGGGATGAGCGGCTCCGGAGCGCAGATGTGCGGGATGAGCGGCTCCGGAGCGCAGATGTGCAGGATGAGCGGCTCCGGAGCACGGAGCTGCGGGATGAGCCGCTCCGGAGCGGGGAGCTGCAGGATGAGCGGCTCCAGAGCACAGAGGTGCAGGATGAGCGGCTCCGGAGCGCAGATGTGCGGGATGAGCGGCTCCGGAGCACGGAGCTGCGGGATGAGCGGCTCTGGAGGCTCCGGAGCGGCTCCGTGTTGACGGCAACCTGCTGCTGCACCAGGAGCTCAGCAACCCTTCTTGTTAACTGCCTTCCCTCCGGAGCGATGTAACCTGCTCCGTGCAATAAAGATGGGTCCAATTAATCAGATGGATAAAAGTGGTTAATGCACCTTGGAGAAGTGCGATTTAATTGGGAGCAATTATTACCTGCCTCTCCTATGTAAAGAGTGCGAGAATCAGCACTAATGACGCTGTTATGAACATGACTTTTAATTGCTCCGTGACCCCACGGTTTAAGCCGTTCTCCGGGTGTGCTGCAGCTTCCCAGCGGTTCCCGTTGGGATGCCGAGGCCGGCAGCACATGGGGGTGAGCAGGGCTCCTTGCCACGACTTTGGTTTCTGTCCCGCTGTGCTGGGGAGCCACCGATGCGCCCGGGACGCCCCGGAGCGGCTCCGAGCGCAGGGTCCGGGCCTGGCACAAAGCCAAACCGCTCGGATAAAGAGGAGGCTTCGTTCCCGGCCGGGCCGCGCTCGGTCCCGCCGCGAGGGCCCGGGAGCAGCCGGTGCCGCGAGGGGCTTCCCCGCAGCAGAGCTCGGCCCCAGGGAGCCGCCAGCCCCGCTCCGCGCGTCCCCATGTCCCTGCGTCCACGTGTCCCCACATCCCCGCGTGTCCCTATGTCCCCGCGCGTCCCTGCGTCCCCATGTCCCCCCGTGTCCCCGTATCCCTGCGCGTCCCCGTGTTCCCCCATGTCCCCCCGTGTCCCCGCATCCCTGCGTGTCCCCGTGTTCCCCCATGTCCCCACGTGTCCCTGCCTCCCCATGTCCCCCTGTGTCCCCGCACCTCCCGCCGCCTGCACCGCGTGGCTCCGACTCCCGGCCGCGTTCCCGGCAGGGCCGCGCGGCAGCGTTCCGGTTAGCAGCCGGCTGCGTGCGGATGCTCCTGCTGAACCGGCTGCAGATTGTTCTCAGTCGGGTCGTGGTCGGGCGCAGGGCTCTGCTCCTCGCACACAGCCCTTGGCCGCGGGTCGGCGGAGGGGAACGCCTGGCAGGAGGGTCTGCCGGGCCCCTTCCCAAGGGCAGAGCTGGGCAGTGCGGGGAGACACGGAGCACCGCTTGTTTGTGCCGAAAAACTGGGAAAAACTGGGGAATTTGAAGCGTGTAGAGCAGGTCCTGGCAGCGTGCCGTGGGGCCGGGGTGGAGGCAGTGAGCTCGGAGCAGCCTCTCCAGCTTCCCCGCGTCCTCGGGCTCTCGGTTCCCACGTGGATGGAGCTGAGGAAGAGCTGAGCTGCGTCCGGCCCCGCTCCCATCCCGCCCCAGCGCGGCGGCTCCTCGGGAGCGCCTGCACACTGAGCTGGGTTAATAAACAACAGGAATGTTTTCCCAGGCCACATGCTGAGCTGTATTCAAAATACATTTGTAGGAACATCAATTTTTAATGCAATTTATGCCAAATGTTGTTGCAAAAAGCAGCCGTTAACGTGACATTAATTCAATCACTGGAAATACAGTACGTGCTGCTAAATGAAAACATGTTATTAGTCAATTAGATTAACTGGATGCAACTCTTCCAGTGGCAATGTGTTATGGGCTCTACATGGTTAATTACGCTGTGCAAATTACACGGCAATAAGGGTTCGCACTGGACGCACACGTGCAATTAATACTTATGCAGGAAAGCCAGCTTGTGATTCACAGTTGAACTGCATCAGAGCGATGCGAAATATGACTGCCCGTGAGCTCGAAATAGCGTGTCAATAGCAAGAGTTCTGCTGGAATTAGGATGGGAACAGCGCGATTTCTGAGGGAGCGGGAAAGCCTTTGCTGAGCGATCGCAGATGTTCGCGGCTGCTTTCATAATGAGCCTTAATCCGCTTTAAAAGGATCATTTTAACGAGAGATTCCTCAGCCCCAGTGGGCCCACGACACCCACACGAGCGAGTGGCGGCTTCATCCCCCGCGTTGGTGTTCGGTGCCGTGTTGGTGTTCGGTGCCACGTTCGTGTTCGGTGCCATGTTGGTGTTTGGCGCCGTGTTGGTGTTCGGTGCCACGTTGGTGTTCGGTGCTGTGTTGGTGTTCGGTGCCACGTTGGTGTTCGGTGCCGTGTTGGTGTTCGGTGCCACGTTGGTGTTCGGTGCTGTGTTGGTGTTCGGTGCCACGTTGGTGTTCAGTGCTGTGTTGGTGTTTGGCGCCGTGTTGGTGTTCGGTGCCGTGTTGGTGTTCGGTGCCATGTTGGTGTTTGGTGCCGTGTTGGTGTTCGGTGCCACGTTGGTGTTCGGTGCCACGTTCGTGTTCGGTGCCATGTTGGTGTTCGGTGCCGTGTTGGTGTTCGGTGCCATGTTGGTGTTTGGTGCCACGTTGGTGTTCGGTGCCGTGTTGGTGTTCGGTGCCGTGTTGGTGTTCGGTGCCATGTTCATGTTCGGTGCCACGTTGGTGTTCGGTGCCGTGTTGGTGTTCGGTGCCGTGTTGGTGTTCGGTGCCATGTTGGTGTTTGGTGCCACGTTGGTGTTCGGTGCCATGTTCGTGTTCGGTGCCATGTTGGTGTTCGGTGCCGTGTTGGTGTTTGGTGCCGCGTTGGCGTGGCGCCCGGGAGCAGCTCCGTCGCGGTGGGACGCGGCGCCCCGGCCCGGGCGCGCTCCGGTCCGGCAGCTCTGGTGCCGGCAGAGCGTGATGGAGCTGCTGGAGAGACCCCTGCCCCTCTGCACGAACAGGGCTGGAAGCACCAGGGAGGCAGGAGCAGCCCGAGCACGTCGGGGCCAGCGCGGGCCCGGCTGCTCGCTGCGGCCGCGGGTGTTCAGGGCTGCTGCAAAGGCTGCAATCGCAGCAGCCCCTGCGCCGCGCGCTCCCGCTGCCTGCTCGGGAATGAAAGGCGCCAGGAATCAATCCCTTGTTTACACTGCAAACCCGCTGGAAATCAATGGGCTGCACGTGCTGCGGGTCTGATCACGTCCTGCTGGTGCTCACGGGAGCGAGCGGCTCCCCAGCGCGCCGGTGCTCGTGGCTCCTCGACGCGTCGGCCGTGCCGAGCTTCCCAGATAATTGAGACCAGGCAACAATCCCCTTTATAAATATTAACTCTGATACGCTTGGGAAACTCTGCGTCTCCTGCAGGAATTTTTAAGTAGCCTTTTTTAATCCATGGCTTCTTGTTAGAGATGCAGCCGTTTCCCGGCCGTGGTGCCGGCGCTCCCGGTCCGCGCAGCCGCGGTGGTGCCGGCGGGACAGCGGGCGCTCCGGGTGCCCGGGACACGGCTCCAGCCGCTGCGCCGTGCCGGAGCAGTGCTGGGTTGGGATGTGCCTGCGTCCGGAGTGTGTCCGGATGGGGATGGAGCCGCAGCGCCCGGCAGCCTCCGGAGAGCGGGTTATTCCCGGCTGCCGCCGCAGGGTTCAGCGGCAGCCGGAGAAGAGCCCGAGCGGCCGCGCTCGTCTCCATCGCCGGCGCTGCAGCAGCTTTGCCTGCTGCCAAGTCCGATGGGAGCGTCCGGAGCGCCAACCAAAGCCGGTGCAAGTGTAGTTATTGAAATCGTCACGAGGAATTAACTTTTAAAACCATGGTGGCAATGTCCTAAAGGTCCACGCTGCGATCGGAGGCGCATGAATATTCAGGCACATGTGCTCATTGAATTAGTTGGTTGCAAACATATTTGGAGGCAGCTGTTCATTTAATAATCAGGGATAATCACAGGAATGGACGACTGGTTACTCCATCTAAATTGCACGGTTAAAATTATAATTTTATAACTCTATCTCAGCAATTAGATTTAAAAGCTATAAAAGCCCAGCAAAACCCTGTTGGGCCAAAGCTGCTACTCATTTAATGCCGAGTGGCCAAGGTCGCATCGGGGCTGCCGCCACTCGGGCCCGTGGCCGCCTCGACGCCGGGCTCATTCCAACACCGATCCGAAGCCTGTGCCAAGTGGTCTAGGCTAAAGGTGGCCCAGGCAGGGGTTAATGTGGGCAGCATTTTCTGCCTTTGTTGCAATATATGCCCCAAAAAGAGATGATTCCCCTTGCTCCTTTGCCCTGCCGGGCTGCGCTGCTTGCAGCGCGCTCCGTGCGGCGGCTCCACGTGCTCTGCACCAGTCTGATTCCTGCAGCTTTGATTCCGCCCCTGCAGGCTATAAACAACCCAAACTGCCTCTTTCCTTCGCCTCCGAGAGGACTAATCCTCTGTCTAGTGCTTTATCAGCCAGTCGAGAAAGCGCCAGCCCTGCCTGCCAACCCAAACAGAAGATAGTGAAGAAACGGCCCTGCTGCAGCGCGGCACCGTGCCGTGATTCCGGCACGGCTCCGCTGGAGCCCGCGCAGCCCCACGGACGGCAGGGACACCCGGCGGGACGGACACCCGGCGGGACGGACACCCGGCGGGACGCATGTGGGAGCCGATCCCTTCCTGACAGGCTCTGGTGCTGCCGCGGCCCCTGGAAACGGCTCATGCCGAGCACCTTGGCCGGAGCGAGTTGCTCCGAGTTCTGCACTTTGTGGCCAAACGCGGCGGCCGGGTCCCGTTCCCGAGGGGAAGGAGACGTTTGGCTGCCTGCAGCGCGCGGCCCCGGCGCGGGGCATCGCTCACAGCGCTGCAGGGCCGGTCCAAACCTTCCATAGGTGGGTGAGCAAAGAGCAACGTTCAAGATGAAACCCGTGCAGGGCGGCCGTGCGATCTGCCCCTCCACGGGACCCAGCGCCCCGGCGGCTCCGGACCCTCCGGGGGCTCCCGGCCCCGGGTTTCGGCCTTGGGGGCAGCTGCATCAAGGGCTCAAGGGGCCGTTGGTGGGTGCAGAACCCCGGGGCGGCTGCAGCGAGGGGCGTTTGCGGGTGCAAAACGCAGGCGGGCGCAAGGAGAAGCTGCTCTGGGATCCACTTCTGCTCTCTCTGCTGAGGGATGGGGAGGCTCATTCTCATTCTCAGCATGCTGTGTAATTTGTTTTCCATTTAAAGGCTGTTTAATTATGAGAGGCTTTTATTTTTTAATTTTTATTTGCAGACATTAGTTGTTTTGATCTCACACTCTCTCACAAGTTAAAATTAACGTCCTCGTCTGGCAGCCTCGGGATTTCCAGGGGCCGCGCGGCACGAGGGAAAGTTTCGGCGCTCGATTTCCAGGGCGGGTTTTGCTTTATGAGCCGGGAGCGGGGGAGCCTCCCCACGGCCGCTCCTGCCGTGGGGCTGCGCCGCGGTGGAGGAGCCCGGCCCTTTGGGACAGGCCGGGTGCCCCTAAATCCTGGTTTTCTGTGGGCAGAGGACGGAAGCGGCCGAGGACGCGCGGGAGGAGACACGTGGATGTGGTCGAAGGTACCGGGCGCAGCTGCGGGAACCTGCCGTGTCTGTGCCGTGAATCCTGCACCTCCCTCGGCCTCGCACTGCGCGAGGAGTCCTGCTTCACACAGAACAATTTCATTATCCCAGGGGGAAACATCAGCATCTTGTTACGGATAAATGACACTAAATGAAATGGCTGTTAATTTACAGCCTCTCCGTGCAGTGGCACTCAGCCCGGCTCCGTTAAGGGCTCGTTATCGTCGCACCCGCGCGGGGATGGCAGCGCCGCAGCGTTGGGAAGAGCCGCTGGGCAGCAGGTCGAGCAGCCAGGGCGGCTCCGGCTGCTCCGGCGGCTCCGGTGTCCGGCCGCAGGCCCGTGGTGGAGGGTGTTTGCAGGGACACAGCCCTGTGCCGTAGGCAGAGCCGTGTCCGGCGCTGGGCATGGGACACGTCGGGATGTGCTTTGGCTCGGCCAGCACTTCTGCTGTGCTCCAATTAGGCCCAGTATTTGCTCTGCTAAGCCATTTTCAAGCATAAGAACAGCGCTGGGAGCCTGTCTCTGTAAACGCATTTCACAGAAGTGGAGCCGTATAAACAAGCACCCCGGTGCATGTCCCGGCATCGCCGTGTTTGCATTTTAGTGCCCCAACATCACTGACCCCCGCGCTGCAACTGCCTGATTGAGAGGAGGCAGTGGGAAAAGTCTCATCCCGAGCGGCTGCTTCCCGGCTCCGTGCGGATGGGGCTGCCGCTCTCCAGCCGCAGTCTGTGCCGATCGGTGAGGGTTAAGGGTGGAAAATCCCCAGCTCCGGTGCAGACCTGGAGGGGTTTCTCCCCAAAACCTCCTCCGACAGCCAGTGCGGGGCTGGCATGCGAGAAGCTTCCTCGATCCCCTTCTTCCAGCAGCAGCTTCGCGTCCGCCCGCGGCTGCGGCCCCGGGCCCAGGGGCTGATGGAGGCAGAGCCGGCCGGGAGCTCGGCCGTGCCGGCTGCCCACGCCGTGCTGCCCCCCTGCTGCCATCCATCCATCCATCCATCCCTCCATCCCTCCATCCCTCCATCCATCCATCCATCCCTCCATCCCTCCATCCATCCATCCCTCCATCCATCCATCCATCCATCCACCCATCCATCCCTCCATCCATCCATCCATGCTGTGCCGGCCGCCCACACCGTGCGGCCCCCCTGCTGCCCGTGCCATCCATCCATCCATCCATCCATCCATCCATCCCTCCATCCATCCATCCATCCCTCCATCCCTCCATCCATCCATCCATCCATCCATCCATGCTGTGCCGGCCGCCCACGCCGTGCGGCCCCCCTGCTGCCCGTGCCGTCCGTCCGTCCATCCATCCCTCCATCCCTCCATCCATCCCTCCATCCCTCCATCCCTCCATCCCTCCATCCACGCCGTGCTGCCCGCCGTGCCGTCCTGCTGCCCGCTCCGTGCCCGCCGCCTGCGCCGCTCCCGTGGAGGAGGTTTCCATGTGTCACCCTTTTACTCCACCTTTTGCTCCAGTGTCTCGTCTCATCTTTCTCTCCTACGGGTAGGACAAGAGCAGCTCCCAGGGTGCCTCTTCCAGGCCATTTATTATTTATTCCTTTCCTTTCTAACGTGTTTCTCCTCCTCCTCATTTGAGAATTCCGCAGCCCTGTTGCTGTTCGCCTCCTTCTCCAGCTCTCCTGTATTCCCACGCTGCCCTCGGGAGACAGGAGAACGCTCCAGGAAAAGCCGCTCGCGCTCAGGGGCAGGAAGCTGCGTGAAATCCCGGCTGGAGCTCCAGCGGCGCCGTCCTTGCACCCGCGCATCCCGCAGCCGGCACCCGCGGAGGCGGCCGGCAGCCCCGTGCCGCCGGCAGGGATGCGGCTCTCCGGGCAGGGAGGGATGCGGGGATGCGGGAATGCAGGGATGCAGGAATGCGGGAATGCGGGGATGCAGGAATGCAGGGATGCGGGGATGCGGGGATGCGGGAATGCAGGGATGCGGGGATGCAGGGATGCGGGAATGCGGGGATGCGGGGATGCAGGGATGCAGGGATGCAGGGATGCGGGAATGCGGGAATGCGGGGATGCGGGGATGCAGGGATGCAGGGATGCGGGGATGCAGGGATGCGGGAATGCGGGGATGCGGGGATGCAGGGATGCGGGAATGCAGGGATGCAGGGATGCGGGAATGCAGGGATGCAGGGATGCGGGGATGCGGGAATGCGGGGATGCAGGGATACGGGAATGCAGGGATGCAGGGAGCGACGCTGCCCGCGGTGCCCCCTGCCCCGGACCAGGTGTCCCAGACCTCGGAGCCAGCCGGGATGGCAGCGCGGAGCCGGCCCATCCCTGAGGGGAATCGCGCTGCTGTGGGGCTCATCAAGGAGGATGAGCCTGGAAAACTTACCCTGAAATAACTCAGAAAATCAGCTTCTCTCCTCCTACAGCAGCGGAGTAATTACCACTTTGTAAAGCTTTTAATTTTTTTAACATTGTGTATAAATACTGCTGCTCGAGAGTTCAGAGGCAGGGATTTTAAATCTAATCCACATTTAACAAGGCTATTAAAGAAAATGTTTAAGCTGCCAGAATTTAACTGATTACAATATTTAATAAATCTTACCCTAAAAAAGATGTCTTTAAAAAGAGAAAAAAAAACATTGAGAAGCCAAGATCACATGGCTTTTATATGCACACTACTGAGAGCGCTTTAATGCGAAATGGAAACCCAAAAGATGCAATAATCCTGCCAAAAAAGGCCCAAATGTATTATAAAAATGTTTAAAGCTCCATTTGAGTTTTTCTAATTAACTTGATAACGACACGAGCATCCTCTCCCCATCCGTCTCCTGGAAGATCAGATGCTTCGCGGCTGTTGGCGCCGTCCTGAGCGCGGCAGGAGGAGCCGGGATTCCTCCCGTCGGAACCGCCCCGGGTGCCGGATCCGTCCCCGCGTGCGGCGGCAGGTACCAACCCGCTCCGGGCTCGGAGCCGGCGCCGCTCCGCCGGCGGATGGAGAAGGAGCCGGGAAAGGCGTCGGGAAAGGCATCCCGGTGGGCGAGCAGGAGCTCTCCTTCCCGGGGTCAGGGAAGCAGCCGGAGCGGCAGGTTCTCTTCTGTGGGAGAGATGCAGGAAATGCAGGACGCCGGGGCTCGAGGCACAGTCAGGTTGCTTTGTCATCCACAATTCCGGTTCAGGAATCACACAGGAATCGTACAGCCGGCGTGTAACCACCCCGTCCCTGCCCAGCGCTGCCCCCGGGCTGCTCTGCGGGGCCCCACGGAGCCCACGGAGCCGATGGGACCCCGTGCGCCACCCCCGTCTCGGCCACGGCCGCCGCGCTCGGGGCTCGTTAGCGGCGTTCGTTAACGAGGCTCCGCTCCCGCGTTCGTTAACGAGGCTCCGCTCCCGCGCTCGTTAACGAGGCTCCGCTCCCGCGTTCGTTAACAAGGCTCCGCTCCCGCGCAGGGAGATGTTCCGACAGGAACAGGATCGATGGCCGCGTTGTCCGCGTTGTCCGCCCGGCCGCTCGTTAGGCAGCGTGGCTGCCTTCCCGGTTTGGGCGCCGAATGGATTTTTATGGCTTAATTCCCTGTAAGTGAAGTGCTTGCAAATTGTAAAATCCTATTGCTTAACATGTAGCATTAAGTATTGAACTAGCAGAAGAATCAATTACGGGTTCGGTCACTGATTAACTTGACTTTCTGTGGAATTTAGCGTCAAGGCTCATTACGGTTCTGCTCTTGAATGCAGGAATTGCGGCGCTCGTGGCCGTGGCGGCTCCATCCCGGCTCTGCTCCCGTGGGACGGCGGCGCCAGCTGCAGCGGGACCTGCGGAGACGCGAGGATGCGACGTGACTCCTGCCTGGAATCCAGAGCGCTCATGAGTCCTCCGAGCCTCCTGCCACAGGGAAATGGGCCAGGAAATGGCTCCAAGCGGCCAGGGGCTGCGCTGGAGCCGCTGGGCATCGGATCCCGGAGAGGAACCGTCAGGGACCCCGGGAATCTGCCCGGCTCCCGGTGAAACGTCAGCGCAGGGGCTCAGGGCACAGAGACGATGCAGAGGTGCCCGAGCCTGGGTCACAGATCCCTGAGGAACATTCCAATCAATAGGAGCCCGTGTGCGGTGCTTCCCTCCCGGGACATTCCCACGGAGAAGCTGCGAGCGCAAGGAGGCAAAGCAGGAAGAGCACTGGATCCGGCGTGCCCTTCCGCAAGCCCTTCCGTCCTCTCCCGTTGGGATGTGCAGCTCCAGCGCGTGCCGGAGGCTCCGGCAGGGCTGCCCGTCCGGCCCTGCGGGTTGGGGATGCTCCTCGTTGGGCTGCACTGACCCCACGGCCGGGCTGCTGCCCTGGGAAGCGCGGGGAGACCCCGGCGTTCCCGGCGGGACACGGCGGGCAGCGGAGCGGGCAGTGGGATGGGATGGGGCGCCCGTGTCCCTGCTCGGAGCCGGCCCGGCCCCACGGCAGGTCCAGCTCGGTGAGGAATGGGGAGCAGCCGTGATCACAGAAACACGTGCCCCGGGCTCTGCGAAACCACCTTCACATCCAAATCCAACAGGAACATTTCCCGCCTCGTCTAATGCAAAAAATATACCCATAAAACCAATAATTTATCTGTACAAGGGCAGTTCCCTAGGTATTTAAGCCAAGATGGATAGCTCCTGACTAGATCTGGTCTTTGCAGAGAATGGAAGACCCTGCAGCGTTCCTGCTGCGGATTTCCTGGGACTGCAGAACTGCAGCAGTTTGCCACATTTTCCTACGCAAACGTCACCAAACGGAATGCTGCTTCTGCCGGGACGGAGCTCGGGGCTGCGCCTGCAGCGGCGCTGGCTCTGCCCTCTCCAGCTCCTGTTTGCAGGGAGCCTCCGCGCGCCTCCTCCTCCAGGTTTGACTTTCATAGCAGGGCTTTGCAGTGCGCTTAAATCTGTGTGATGCTTAAAATGCAGCTCTGTTTGTCGGAATTCAATTACCCCTGAAGATTACACAAAGATTATCAAAGTTGTAAACAGCAGAATATGCTCAGAGATCAATGAAGCGTGACAAAGACCATATTTAACAGGAGAAATAAAAGCAGGAGCGTGCTGGCAAACGCGGGCAGTGCAGCGCCGTGCCGCGCGGCGCGCCAGGCCTTGGGAAGTGATTGACTCCCGGTTATAGCGCAGTCCATCCCGGCGCGATTTGCCAGCACGGAGCGGGAGCAGCCCCAGGGCCGGAGCGACCGGGTGTCGCGACAGAGGCCCCGGGCACTGCCCTGATCTGCCAGGGCAAAGCCTGCCCCACAGCACTGCCCTGCTTGGAGCAATGCCCCATCCCGGAGCAGTGCCTGCCCCACAGCGCTGCCCTGCTTGGAGCGATGCCCCATCCGGAGCAGTGCCTGCCCCACAGCGCTGCCCTGCTTGGAGCGATGCCCCATCCAGAGCAGTGCCTGCCCCACAGCGCTGCCTTGCTTGGAGCAATGCCCCATCCGGAGCAGTGCCTGCCCCACAGCGCTGCCCTGCTTGGAGCGATGCCCCATCCCGGAGCAGTGCCTGCCCCACAGCACTGCCCTCCTTGGAGCGATGCCCCATCCAGAGCAGTCCCTGCCCCACAGCACTGCCCTCCTTGGAGCGATGCCCTATCCAGAGCAGTGCCTGCCCCACAGCACTGCCCTGCTTGGAGCGATGCCCCATCCGGAGCAGTGCCTGCCCCACAGCGCTGCCCTGCTTGGAGCGATGCCCCATCCAGAGCAGTGCCCGCCCCACAGCACTGCCCTCCTTGGAGCGATGCCCCATCCAGAGCAGTTCCCTGCCCCACAGCGCTGCCCTCCTTGGAGCGATGCCCCATCCAGAGCAGTCCCTGCCCCACAGCGCTGCCCTGCTTGGAGCGATGCCCCATCCGGAGCAGTGCCTGCCCCACAGCACTGCCCTGCTTGGAGCGATGCCCCATCCCGGAGCAGTGCCTGCCCCACAGCGCTGCCCTGCTTGGAGCGATGCCCCATCCCGGAGCAGTGCCTGCCCCACAGCGCTGCCCTCCTTGGAGCGATGCCCCATCCAGAGCAGTGCCTGCCCCACAGCGCTGCCCTCCTTGGAGCGATGCCCCATCCCGGAGCAGTTCCCTGCCCCACAGCAGTTCCCTGCCCCACAGCAGTTCCCTGCCCCATGGCAGTGTCCTGGTGTCCAGGGGCTGGCGGTTGCTGGAGGCTCCACGCGACCCGTCCCTACATCCCCCCTGGCCTGTCCCCATGTCACCCCCATCCTCGTGCTGTTGGGTCCCCACCGCCCCCGTCCCGGTGTCCCCACGTCCCCGCTGCATCCGCCCCGTCCTCCTGCGCCACCGCAGCCTGCGCAGACCCAGCCCCTTCCTGCCTTTCTCTTCTTCCCTTTTTTTTTTCTTTTCCTATTTACTTCTGCTTTAATCTGCATATTATCATCAGTGCAAAGACCTCTGAAATAACATCTGACAAATGATGCCTATTAAAAAAAAACTCTGCACTGTCCTCTTTCGCCGCCTTCCAATTTGGACTAGCACTATAACTATGCATCAATAGACAAGCAATATTATGTTAAGAACATGATAAAATACCAGCAGCTTCATAATGGCAGCAGCCAAATGGTAATTTCTGCTTCAGAAATTGGTCATTTATTTTGCTGGTCTGTTCTTACGTTCAAATTAGATGAAGTTTAATATACTGTAAAATTGAATGTATTCTATCCTTTTCAACAAATATGGCATGTATGAAATGATTTATGGGTCTTACAAACCTTAAAATGTTAAATAATCTCCTTTTTCCTGCGCCTTAAGTCAGTGATGCCAAGTAGTTTAAGTACAGAGAAGCAAAACTTTATTAGCTCCCACCCTGCTCATCACTTTGTTTTGCTGCATTTACAGAGGCAGGAGCAGTATTTAACATATTAGAGTGAGTTTTAGAAGCAGCCATATTAATTGGTACATTAATTTTACCCTATTAGCTGTAATTGGTAGAAAAGCGATTCTTTCCTGGTAAATGTCGTAATTTGTGCTTTAAATTTTTAATAAAATCGCTATGGCGCCGCAGATGCTAACAGGAGGGTGCAGGGGCCGTGGTGCTGTGTCCGTCCAATGGTGCCGTGTCCGTGCGGTGGTACCGTGTCCATGCCATGTCTGTGCCGTGGTGCCGTGTCCATGCCATGATGCCGTGTCCATGCCATGTCAGTGCTGTGTCCGTGCCATGTCCGTGCTGTGTCCGTGCTGTGTTGGTGCCGTGTCCATGCCGTGATGTCCTGTCCATGGGGTAGTACCGTGTCCGTGCTGTGTCCATGCTGTGTTGGTGCCGTGTCCATGCCATGGTGCCGTGTCCATGCGGTAGTACCGTGTCCGTGCTGTGTCCGTGCTGTGTTGGTGCCGTGTCCGCGCTGTGGTGCCCTGTCCGGTGCCGGGCTCCACGTTTGGTGCCCGCAGCCTCCTGCCACCCGTGTCCCTTGCAGAGCTCTTGGCTGGACGTGAGCTCAGCGCCAGCTGCAAGAGCCGGCCCAGCCCTGCTCCGATGTCATGGACATGGTCACGGCTATGGATACAGCCATGGACACGGCCATGGACGTGGCCATGGTCACGGGCACAGCTATGGAAACGGCCATGGATACGGCCATGGATACATCCATGGTCACAGCTGTGGATACGGCCATGGACACGGCCATGGACACGGACACAGTTACAACCGCGGCCACGGCCCGTGCAGAGTCCCGGTCGGAGTACGTCCCTCTCCGCCGTGGCCCCAGGCTCTGCCCTCGTTCAGAGGCTGCCGAGAGAACCGGGGAGAGGAGGCGGGAGCCGAACAACAGGGAAGCTCGGGAAGGCGCAGCCTGAGCCCCTGCTCCGGAAACCGGGAGCGGTGCCTCCCTTGGGGGCATCACCCGG
Organism: Tinamus guttatus; assembly: GCF_059628265.1. Classification (NCBI taxonomy): domain Eukaryota; kingdom Metazoa; phylum Chordata; class Aves; order Tinamiformes; family Tinamidae; genus Tinamus; species Tinamus guttatus. The sequence goes on from NW_028288641.1 coordinate 362,029, forward strand.
AGCCGGTGCCGGAGCGTCCCGCTGCGTGCGGCTCTGCGCCCGCCGTGCGGCCGGCAGCGACACCCGTGCAGCCTGTCCGTGCCTCTGTTGAGCAACATCTCCTGTGGAAAGGAGCTGATGGGGAGAAATGATTCTGCCCAAGACTGAGAGCTGTTTAGAATAAACGCCAGACACGGTGATGGAGATGTCGCGTGGAGACTTAATGCTGGTCACATCCCCCTTCTCTGCCACTAAGTCAAGGATGTGTCTTTGCTGTTGTGTTGGTGACTCATCCTTCAAACAATCGGCTCGGGGGATTTGTGCCAAGACGAGGAAACGGCAGAATCCCCGGAATGCTCCTGTGTCCTTCTCCATGCAACCCCAGTGTGCAGACGGGGCAGCTCCGTTTGGGTGGCAGATAAGGACAGGGACTTGGATGTGGGCATGGGCACTTGCAGGGCAGGATGGAGAGCAGGGAGATGGGAATTCAGGGTCCGTGCACCCAAAACGTGTGCATGTTGCATCCGCCTGCAGCGGGGCTGGAGCTGCAACCGCCACGAGCATCCGAGCAGCACCTGGAGGCGATTTCCCGCAGCCTCGGAGCAAGATATGCAGATGAGCTGAGTAAACGAAGCCCCGTGTGCTAATTAATTTGGCAGACTCACTGTTCCGTAACATAGAGCCTACACAGGAGGATGTGCTGGGATTTGCTTCCCGGGTAAACACGTCCCTGCTGCTTACCGGAGAGCTGCACAAACTGCCGGGCGCTTCGCGAGCCCCAGGAGCGGCTCCGGGAGCAGCCGCCGCTCTGGGAAGCGCCGGAGTCGCCGCTTCCAGCCGGAGGGAGTCGCTGGAAGGGAACGGGGCTTGTGCTAGCCCTGCTCTCGCAGGAATCACCCCAGGAATCGCCTCTGCTTGGGACCGAACCGGCCGCTTTCCTCGGTGCCGGGAAACCGTCATCAGGTCCCTCCTGCCCATGAGGGAGCCCTCGTCCCAGGGTCACCCTGCATCCTGCCCTGCATCCGCGTCCTCCCCTGTATCCACATCCTGCCCTGCATCCGCGTCCTGCCCGCCCGTCTCCCTCCTCCCCATCCCAGGGTTGCAGCAGTGATTCCTACGCACAGGGAGTTGCTCTGCAGAACCCGTGGGACCAGCAGCCCCCGTCCCCGCGGGAGCTGCTCCTGTGCCGGGCTCCTGGCCTCGCGCCGCTCCCGGGAGCTCCCAGAACATCCCTGATGCTGCTGGGAAGCAGTAACGGAGTGTGAAGTGCTCCTCCAGTTACTTACTCTTGATTCAGGTCTCTCACCTGCAGCCAGAAGGGTTTCTGAAAAGGCAGCCAGATTTTTCTAATCAGGTGTTTTTCCAGGGAATGACCCATGAGGGATCATTTCTGAAAGCGGGATAAAAGGGGCGGGGGAGAAGCAGAGAGTCCCCTGAAAGCTGGGGGAAGAGCCAGAGCATCAGTCTGTTCTGATGCTCTGGACGCAGCACCGGTTGGCACGGAGCAGCGGGATGCGTTCCTGCTGGAAAAGGGGGTTCATCGGTGCTGGCAGCGGTAACAGGCTGGGGTCTTTTGCAACCTGAGCACCCCAACAATCCCTGCAGGGCCTTCCCGAGGCCACGACGTTGGGCAGAGCTCTCTTGTGCTGCCTGGAAGCTGCGGCTGGAGCTCCCGGCTGCTCCGGCTCCCCTGGCGCTCCTAATCCCGCGTGTTATCCCGAGCCAAAGGGCCCTGCTCGGAACCTGGCGTCAGCCTGCACAGAACATGTTGCCTCTTTGTGGTACCTCGTCAATCTGCCTTGCAAGACATCCTGGAGGATGTGACCTTGGAAGGCAGGCGGGATATCGACCCTGCATAATAATAGCAGCTCGGCATCAGTGGCAGCCTGTTGGACTCAGGGCAGTTAATAAATAATGAGGATGTCAAAGATAACAGCAGGAAAGTGGGAGCGGAGAACGACTTTGCAGGCAGCTTCCCGACAGCCTCCTGGCAACACACAATTAGAAGCCGGAGCCTTTAGAAGTCCAGAGGAGCAGCGCGATGGAGCCAGCGCTGCGCGGGGATGGGAGGCTGCGGTCAGGGATGCGCCCGGCAGCGGGGAGGGCGACACAGGGGCTGCGGGTCTGCACCTGCACCGCGGCCGAGAATGCACGGGAGCGAGGGCTGCATTGGGGCGAGGGCTGCACCAGGAATGAGGCTGCACCGGGGCCGAGAATGCACGGGAGCGAGGGCGGCACGGGAGCAAGGGCTGCACGGGAGCAAGGGCTGCACTGGGGCTGAGGCTGCTCCAGGCCGGGTCCCCCTGTGCCACGAGGTCGACCCCGCAGCGCGGCTGGCGCCGGCTGCTCCGGACCTGCCAGCTTGGGTCTCCCCTGCCAGGACCGTGCAGGAAGACCGGGGGCCGGGAATGCCGGGAGCCCCAAGGCCGGGAATGCCGGGAGCCCCGGGGCTGGCTCCTCCGGGCCGAAACAGGCAGAGATTCGTTGCAAAGGCTGGCTCACCTTCTAGCACAATTCAAATGTTAGAAATCTGACTGAATCTGAGACATAACCGATCTTCTGATTACATTTTAAACACCTGGTGAGAGGGGGCTGCTTTCTGACCAGCAAAATCTACACCAAAGCCATCTTGATTTGAGTAATGAGTATTCCATCCTTGTTTGGTAAATATACCCAGTGTTAACAGTGCTTAATGGTGCCTGTAATTGGTGTCTAAAGTTATTTAAAAGTAAATTTACTAGAAAATAATTAGCAATTTTATAGTTCACTACTTCCTAATTTTGTTGATAAAAGTTTTTCAGTGGTTTTATCAGATGACACAGTAAAGCCGAGCTATGGAATAGCCTTTCTCAAACCGGCAGGGTATTGTGCACACCAGGGAAAATAAAAGCGTTTTCTGCCGTTTCTCTGCCTGGCAGCCAGCCCTCTGCTCCCCGACGCAGCGATTCATCGTCCGTCAGATCCGGCAGCGCTTCCCGGGCCCAGGTCGGGCTTTGCTTCCTGCGGCCCTGGGGATCTGGACTGAGCCATGCGGGGGAACGTCCCCATTCTTGTCCCCAGCACCAGCTCTATCCCCATTCCCAGCCCTGTCCCTGTTCCCGCCCTCATTTCCATTTCCATCCCCATCCTCATCTCTGTCCCCATCCCGGCTCCGCTCCCTTTCCCTGTTCCCACTGTCACCCCCATCCCTGTCCCCAGCCGCTCCTGCACACGGAGGCTGCAGACTCGCAGCGTCACCGGTTCCTGCCGGAGCGTCGCTCCGAGGGGCCCTTCCCGCTGCTCCGGCCGGGAATGCCGGGAGGAGCCGGGACGGGCAGCGCGGCCGGGGCCATCGGGGACCCGCTGTGCCGGCCGGCTCCGCTGCGCACTGGCTCCCGGGAGCAATGAATCACCCAGGCTGCGTGTAAAATTAAATATAATTTATGCTTTGCTAATTGAAATCAAATACAAAATTCAATTTCCTGTGTATTGTAATGCTGACATTTGAACAGTTAAAAAAAGCGCTGTTATCCCGGCTCCCTGCTTTCAGCCCGGCACTCTGATCCCGCCGCGGCCCGCAGGGATGCGGACACGCGCGGCGCCGGAGCCGGCATCACGGGAAGGGGCCGGGCCCCCCGGGGCACCCGCTGCCCCCGGCGCCCAGCAGAGCCCGCGCGGAGGTGCCGACATCCCGGAGGTGCCGGAGCCTGGAGCGGCGTCATCCCGTGGGGCTGCTCTGCGAGGGCCGCAGCGGGATGCGGCGGAGCGGATCCACGGCGCCCTCGCCCGCCGTGTCCATGAGTCCAGCTCTGCTCCGGGGAGGAGAGGCCGCTGCAGCCGCCCAGGGAGCTGCTTCCCAGCGGGAGCTGCTTCCCAGCAGGAGCAACGCCGCTCCGGTGGGACCTGGGCACCCGCAGCTCGGTCACGGCGTTCGTGGCTCATGGGCTGCTGCAGCAATGCGGATTTCTTGCCACCTTAATGGAAACGGAGCGCTGGCTCCCTGCGGGATTCCCATGCTGTCCCGCAGGAGCGCTGGCTCCGCGCTCAGGGCTCTCCCGTCCGTAACGGACCCGGACAAGCGCTGCCTGCTCTGCACTCCCGGCGCTGCCGGTGCCGGCCGTGGGGCTCGTTGCGCCGTTCCCACCGGGAGCAGCGAGCGGGGCTGCACGGGCACTTCCAGCGGCTCCACGCGGAGCAGCCGCCCTGTCCTGGGGCTGCGGCCAGGGCCAAGGCAGCTTCCAGCACCCACCACGAGCGGCAGCGCCGACACCAGCCCGGACCCAGGGCCGTCCCTGTCCCAGGCCAGACCCGCACAGGGGCCCTGGGGGTGTCTGGGGACACGGATTTCCAGAGGAGCCGGGTGGCTCTGGGGAGGCCCCGGTTCTGCTCTCGCTGCACATCCGCGTAGCTGGGGACGCGCTCTCCCCGGCGCGGTGACGCCGGCAGCGCCAGCACAGCTGGGCCCAGGGGGTCTGCGGCACTTGGTAAACGCTAGTTTTAGTGCAACAAATGGAGCGTCTGGTGCAAATGAAGTCTCTGTACATGGTGCTCTGCAGCGTAACTGGCTTTATTCCTTCCGCGCGCGGACGCGCTGTGCGCACGGGCTGCTGCGCACGGAGAGCCGGGGCCGGAGGGATCCCATCTCCCGGCTCCCGCGGCTGCTGCTGCGGTCCGGAGCGCCGCCGGGGCAGCGGGATGTGCCCGTCCCGCCGGCACCGGGGGAAGGTCAGTGCGGAGCTTCCCGCTCGTCCCTCCGGCGCCTCCTCCCGCCCGTTCCCTGATCCGGGGCCGCCGGCAGAGCCCAGCCCGGCGCCAGGCCGGGAGCTGGACTCGGCGCCCGGCTCCGCGGCCGCCGCGTCTCGGTCCCGGCTCCTCCGCGTCCCAGCGCGGCGGGAAGAGCCTTCCCTGCCGCCGCGGCTCTACTGGTCGCCCTCCTCCTGCTCCCACTGAAAATCCTGGCCGATCATTTGGTAGAACATGACGTTGAAGGGTTTGTAAAACTTGCGCAGTCTGTGGATGACGTCGGGGTCTATTTTGGGGTGAGTTCGGCCCTTGGACTTGCCCAAGCACCGGGGAGCACTGCTGTCCTCCGGCTTCTTTAGGCAGGGGAACCCCTTGGTCTTATTAAAATAAAAGTGCTTCTCTGTGACAATCCTCTTGAGGCCCAGGAAGTCCTGCACCTTGGCCATCTCCCCGGCCGGGTCCGTGATGAGCCGCTCCCCGCTCACAAAGTGGATCTGGGAGAGGGGGAAGTACTGGAGCCAGTTCTCCAGGTGCAGGGCGTAGATCCCGATGCGGATGGCGCTCCAGGAGGCGTCGATGAGCCCCAGGGTCCGGTTCTTGAAGGCGAGCACCTCGAAGGTGGGGATCTCCGGCTTCTTGGAGAGCGTCTGCGTGTAGTCGGAGATGGCCCGGGTCACCGGGTTCCGCACCACCACGATGAGCTTGGTGTCCTTGGCCATGGAGTGGATGCGCTTGGGCGCCTCGTTGGTCACGAAGTAGCTGGGGGTCTTCTCCATGGTGATCTGCCCCTCCAGGGTCTTGGGCATGACGCTCCTGCGGGGACAGCACAGGTTAGCGGGACGGCTCCGCGCCGCCCGGTCCCGCCTGCTCAATTGAGTCCATTCACTCCAGAGCCTTGTAGCAGAGCGGTGCAGTTAGGATTACACAAGACCTTTTTGTTATGATGACATGCGTTTAAATGTCTCGGCTAATAAAACTTAATACAGAATAAGATCCCTTGCTTCTAGTACAATAATTAAATTTATTTACTATCTTGTGTGCAAGAAAGAATGACTTTTCTTTTATCTCTAATTCACATGCTCTGTCAATAATTAATTGCTGCTGGGTTTCCAGCTTCCTGTGCAAGCACTTTTATTAGCCAAAAGGAATTTGCCTCCTGGATAAATTAGCACGTAGCAAGACTTTCCTGGATAGCGTATTACCATCTTGTAAAATGAAACTGCAGCCAAGATAGCATTTACATCTACGAAAATGGAGAGGTAAGTGCTTCCCGCAGCCGCCTCCCGCGGATCACGGCAGGGTGGACGCTGCGCGGCGACGTCCCCTGCCAGCGGCGTCCGGATCGCCCGGGCCAGCGGTGCCGGGAGCCGGGACACCGGAGCGGATCGGGTTCCCCGGGACGCAGCCGGCCCCTTCTCTGCCCTGCGCCCCCGGCCCCGGCCTGGCCCACGGGAGCCACTGAGCCCTACAGAGAGGGAACGTGCGTGACCGACCGGGAACGCGGCCGCTGCTTCCGGAGCGGGATTCTCCCGGGCACTGGGACGCAGGAGCCAAGGAGCACCGTGCGCTTTGCTCCCTGTGCCCTGTGCAGGGGAAGGCATCCCGGCTGCCCGTCCCTCCATCCCTCCATCCTTCCCTCTGCTCCGGGCAGACGGCAGCTCCGAGCGCCGGCCGGACCAGCCTGCCACACTAATTGCTCTTAACAGCTGCCTTCAGACAAGCTCTTTATTTTCAAAGGCTACATTTTATAAATTTGTGAAGTTGCACGTTGCCAACAGCCCCTTGCGGTTTATTTAAATCCAGATTATCTTGTTTATTCCTTCAGTCACAGCTGTCATTTATCTCTGTGTAGGCAGCGTGCTGGCCGCGCTGCAGCTCTGCAGCAGTCCCGCTCGCGGCGCCGCCAGGAGCTGCATCCTCGCGTTCCCGCCGGGAGCGGCGGAGCGGTCGGAGCGGCCGCGGCTGCGGTGGTGCGCGGTGCCCTGCGCCGGTGCTCGCGGAGCCGCCCGCGCCGTTATTAACACGTCCCGCTGTAATTGCTCGAGCTGTGACCGTAATCCGGCAGCCGGGGGCGTCCGCGGGGAGAACAGCGCTGCAGCTGGAGGCTGCACTGTGCATTAAAAGCAGAACCTATTTGCTGTAAGCCCCCAAGTCAAATCTCTTGTTGAATTTGTTCAAACATAAATTTACAGCTGAATTTACATAGGTTTAATGTTTTATAATCTTTTTGGTCTGTGAATCTATATTCAAGACTGAGTGCATTAGCTTAGAAATATTGTGCTTAATGCTGAAAATAATTTTAATCTCGCCAAAGTCCAATCCTTTGCACATCACTAAACCTCAGCATCCAATCCCTTCTAATAAGGGACACAAGGTGCATCTGCCACTGCCTAATACATTGACACTGCTCTCATTCAAATGGCGTGTACATATGTTTCAAAAAACACTAAACAAATGCAAATAACTTCAGAAAAGGCCTTGGTTACTCCTGGGTTTCCATTTGAAAGAAACGGTGCTGGTTTGGAGGGGCTGGGAGAGACCCAAGGTGCCCCCAGGAGCCTCCCCACAGCTCGGCTTGCTGCTGCCCGCTCCTGCTGAGTGCTCTGCGCTCCCCTGCGCGCTCCCATTCCTGTTGTGCGCTCCTGTCTCCTGCTGCGCGCTCCCCTCTGCTGCTGCACGTTCCGCTCTCCTGCTGCGCGCTCCCTGCTCCTGCTGTGCTCTGCGCTCCCCTGTGCGCTCCCCTGCACGCTCCCCTCTGCTGCTGCACGTTCCGCTCTCCTGCTGCACACTCCCTGCTCCTGCTGCGCTCTGCGCTCCCCTGTGCGCTCCCCTGCACGCTCCCTGCTGCTGCTGCACATTCCGCTCTCCTGCTGCGCGCTCCCCTGCGCGCTCTCCTTCCCTCTGCTCCCCGCTCCTCCTCCCTGCTCCCCTCTTTGCTGCGCGCTCCTGTCTCCTGCTGCTGCTCCCCTGCGCGCTCCCTCGTCCTGCCGTGCGCTCCCCGCACGGTCCCCTCGCCTGCCAGGTGATTCCCAGCACACTTCCCTCTCCTGCTGCGCGCTCCCTGCTCCTGTTGCGCACTTCCCTGCACGCTCCCCTTCCCTGCTGTGCGCTCCCCTCTCCTGCTACCCGCTCTCCTCTTGCTGCAGGCTCCTCTCTTCCTGCACGCTCCCTCTCCTGCTGTGTGCTCCACTGCACGCTCCCCTTTCATGCTGCGCGCTCCTCTCCTGCAGCACGCTCCCCTGCATGGCCTCGTCCTGCAGCACGCTCTTCTCCTGCAGCGTGCTCCCTGCACACTCCGTCCTCCTCCTGCATGCTCCCCTGCACGCTCCCTTTCCTGCAGCTCGCTCCCTGCGCTCCATGGCCTCGTCCTGCTGCGCGCTCCCCGCGCTCCCTCTGCCCGGTCCAGGGCCCTCCCTTCCCTCAGCAATGTCAGACGGGGATGGAGAACGGGCTGCTGTTGCCATAACAACGAAGGTGCTAACACGGTGTTGACTAACGGCAAGCCGATATGATCAGAGCGCAGCACGGAGCTGCTATGGCAACCGGAATGCCGAGCGGGAATCGTGTCAATAGCCGAGTTCCCGAGGAGGGGGCTCGCGCCGTGGGGCTCCCGTCACGGGGCTCAGCCCACGCTATGGGGCTGGCGGCTGGGGCAGGACGCTGCCAGCGGCGCTCCAGCCCTTCCCGGCAGCAGGACACGATGCCGTGGAGCACAGCCTGCTCCTGGGGGGAATTTCCCCCCTGCACAGGGAGGATCCTGTGATCCTGTGGCTCATCAGCCTGTGCGTGGGTCGGCCGGATAAGGAGCTGCTCCGGTTTAGGGCGAAGCTCCGCAGGACGTGCCGCTCCTCCCACCGGGATGCAGCGGAGCCGGGGGCAGCCGGCTGCGCCGCAGGCAGAAACATAAATACAGCGATTTCCTGGGACCATCTGGCTGCGGCCTGGCAGGCGGGGAGCGACGCGATCACCACGGCCAGGTTGCTAAGCGGATCCATTAAAGTCTTTTAGCGACAGCAGCTACGGAGCCGCCGCTAATCCCGCTCCGCGCGCAGGCGTCGCCGCGCCAGACCCGCTCCACAAAATTAACGGCAACGCAGGGCACCGTGGCCAGGCTACGGGCAGCGACGCCGCGAGCTCGGCCTCGCTGCGGACCTGTGCCGGCCCCCGCATCCATGGGCGCATCCATGGGCGCATCCATGGGCACATCCATGGGCACATCCACGGGCGCATCCATGGGCGCATCCATGGGCACATCCATGGGCGCATCCATGGGCACATCCACGGGCGCATCCATGGGCACATCCATGGGCACATCCATGGGCGCATCCACGCGCCCGCACGGCGCAGGGACGGGATGGATGCCTGTCCTGCTGCATCCAGCGCGGGGAGGCAGCGGCTCCATGCTCAGCATTCATCGCTGCCGCCCGGCTCTGCGCTGCGGAGCCGGGATAATGGCTATTTGCTGCGTGCCTATGCTGATTATTTTGGGGATCAAATTCATTTATTATGCATGCAAAAATGGTAATACCCTGGCATCTGAAATGCTTTTAGGCATACAATATTGTTGTTATTCAAAATGTTTTTTTCTCTGTAATTGAATGGTTTACCTTATTATTACTTTATGTTAATGGCCCAGCATTTCCATTTTTCTATAGGACGCTTAATTGTAAGCGAGGCGCAATCAGAGCCGGTGACGCTGTCTGTAATTGCCATGTGCTAAGAGCAGCTGGCACCGCGTGCCGAGCAACGGAGCCGGGAGCGAGGAGCCTCCGGAGCCTCGGGAAGCCGCCCCGGGCCGGGACGCGCGCCGCCGCGCTCCACGCAGTGACACCCGGAGCATTAACGCAGACAGAGTGCTATTCATATCAGTTTGTACATTTAATCAGGTTTTCTGCAGTTTTCAGCAGGATGAGAACTATATCCCTGTCCGAGGCATTTGGTTCAAATCAGCTGAGACAGAGAGTAATCAAGATTTATGATTCCCGTCCTGCGGCGGATCATGCGGCCGGTGCGAGCGGCGCTGAACGACGGCTCCGCTCTCCCGTCGGGAGGAGGGAGCCGCAGCGATGGGAGCAGCGACAGCGCCGTACGGGATAACCGCGATCCCATCCCGAGCGCCGCGCGGAGCCGCGCCGGGAGCCCGGACACATCCCAGATCATTCCCAGCCCACGCTGGGCACGTGCCAGCAGCGGATGGAAGCAAATGCCTTTTGCATTAACACCATCGTGGGTGCGGGCGAGGGCTGCGCTCCCGGCACGCTCCAGCCCTGGTCCCTCGTGCATGGCGGATCGGGGCCCGTGCGCCAGGTTCCGCACGGCAGCGTTCCAGGAGGTGGGAAAACAGGCGGGTTCCCGGGCAGTCAATAGAGCAACCAGCGCCCGCCCTGCACAAACAGCGGCACCGGGGAGCCCCGGGCAGCACCGCGCGCGCCCATTAGTGTAAATGCTGAACACAAACCAATTAACACTCTCTAAGACTGCTTATCTTGTGTCACTTAGTGCTAAAATAAAGCCTAACACTAAATACACATATTGATTTAGCCATTAAATCTAGCATCACTCAAAATAGCTCATTTTATTATTGAGGAAAAATAGAGTCACCTTAGTCATCAGAACCAGGTGTATGTCGAGCAGTGACCTAAGTGCCAAATCTGGACCTGGACACGTGAGCAACAGCGCTCGGATGCTCCGGGGTGGTGGGACACGAGCGTGCGGCAGCGTTCGGGATGCTCCGGGGTGGTGGGACACGAGCGTGCGGCAGCTGTGTGCTGTGTGCCGCACCAAGGGACAGCGGCGCTCATCGGCCAAAAACGGTTATCTTGAGCGGTTTGGAGGCAAGGATTAAAAATGCATCTTCCAGAATTTAATATTCTGCCAGTCAGCTCCTTTTTGTAGGTGGAATCTATTAAAAAATTAACTTTCAGCTAAAATGCTACAGTGTTTTTTTACATTTAGCAGCTTGCTTCAAGCCCAAAACGTGCAATAACTCCCCGGGAGAGGCAATGGGCTGCATCGCGCCCCGGGCCGGCCCTTGGAGAGGCGGCAGTGCCAGCACAGGCGGCCGCAGATGGAGCCGCCGCGACGCGCCTGCTCCAGCCTCACATTCCCAGCAAAGCTGAGACATTCCCGACACAACCAACCAGAGAATAATCCAGAGCAGAGCAAGTCCACGGGCTGGCGAGTGCCAGGGCAGGAGGGGCACGTGATGTGATTTCATCTCTTCACTTTGCTGCAAGACGGAGAAGGAACTGCTTGGCAATGTATTTTTCTCAATAAAAATTAATGCTTTAACAAGAAGCCAAATAGCTACAGCTAATGTACTTCTGAATGAGATCTAAATTTTATTCATAAGCATCAGTGTCAGGACTAAAATAACATTTTTATGGACACTATGAGCATAAACAGCTCTGCTGATTCAAAAACAGAAACTGCACTTCTGAATGAATCAACCCATTCATTTGGAACAAAAGCATCATTTTAAATACACGCCTCAAATACAAGTGGAAGCCGGAGACAATATTGTCCTCGCGAGCCGCTCGCAAGGAGCGCGGCGGGAAGGGGAGGAGGTGCCGGGAGCCCCGGGATGCTCCGGGGCAGGAGGCGGCAGCAGGATCAGGGTCCGGACTCCGGACCCACCTCCGTGTCCCACCGGAGCAACCAGGGCTGCCCCCGAGCTCCAGGCTCGGGATTGCTGCTTGGGGCAGCGCGGACACGGCCGGGACCCGGTCCTGGGAAGCTGCAGGGAATTAGGAGAAAGTCACCCCGGGGCCGGCCGCGCTCTGAGCGGTGCCGCTCTGGCGCCCGAGGGGTTTTCTGGAAGCTTCGTTTTGGATTTGGTGCCGGCACCAATAGCGCCTCGATAGCCATTTCCACACCAGCAAAGCAGTTACGAACGCTTCAAAGGCACAAGTTAAAAATAGTCACATGGAAAATGTGGAGAGCCTTAGAGTTAGCAACTAACTGATAAAAGATTTGTAGAAAAGTACATCTGGGAGAGTGCGCTCATTATCGGCAGCAAAGCCAGCTGGTGTCAGAGGACGCTCCGGCACAGGAAACATTTAAGACACATGGGACAGGGCAAGAAAATTACAGAACTCTGGACGCAGTGGCATTTTGTGTGTGACATCCCCGAACAGGAGCGAGCTGCAGAGGTCTGCAGGGGCAGGACGGGAGCGCGGGTTGACGGGAATCGCCCTTGCACGGGAGATGGCAGCGCGTGCCCAGGGCTCCCGGGGGTGACGGTGCTCCCGGTGCCTCCCGGCAGCTCCCAGTGTCTCCCGGCAGCTCCCAGTGCCTCCCAGTCACTCCCAGCAGCTCCCAGCGGAGCAGCGGCGCATCCCTGGTTCCAGGCGATGATCCAGGGCCAGCTCTGCCGCTCGCAGAGCTGCATGGACTTGCTGCTGGTTGGCTTCCTGCAACAGGGCAATATATCTGCGGCCACAAATGAAAGATCAATATTTATTTAACACACACTACCCTTTGGAGGTCCTTAATTGTAAATTAATCATCATTAACTGACAGTAATTGAAGGGGCTGAAGGCTCCAGTCATGGTTTTCCCCAGCAGCGGCGACCTGGAGCGGCCGCAGGAGCGGAGCAGGGACAGCAGCCCCTGGTCCCACTGCAGGGATAGGGATGGGGGTGGGGGTAGGGGCCGTCCTGGCTGCAGGGAATGGGGATGAGGATGGGGGCAGGAGCCATCCCGGATGCGGGAAGCAGGGATGGGGATGGGACAGGAGCCATCATGGCCATGGGGAGCAGGGATGCTCCCGCTCCCGTGCACGGCTTGGTGAGGACGCCTGAGCACGCAGCAGATTGGAGCAGCCCTCCGGCTGCCTGAGCCGCTGCCAAGGTGCGTTTCCGTGCAGGGCTCGGCCGCGCAGGTTCTCGGGAAAAGGCGACATTCCCTGGCAAAGCCCTCCCTGACCATCTGCACCAGAGCTGGCCAAGTCCTGGTGCCAGGCAGGAGGCTCTGGCGATCCCTGCCTTCCCCTCGGCCTCACTAGAAGCCGCGTTTCTCCTGGTGCAGAGGAGCCCCCGGGAAGGACCGGGGCTTCCCTGTGCGCGGACAGCAGGGCACCAAGCGCTCCATGAGGTGCAGAGGTGTCCGGCCCCTTTAGCCCGGAGCCGGCAGCAGCCCGTGCGTGCGGACGGGCAGGCAGCGCCGTGCCCGGAGCCTGTGCCAGCAATTCCTGGCGTGAGGACGTTCCTGCTCGGCAGGAAGGATCAGGAGGCCCCGCTCTGCCACCCGCTCCTGCCCCAGCCCCTCTGCTGCCGCCGGAACGGGGCTGGATGCAGAGGTTGGACGCAGGGGTTGGATGCAGAGGGTTGGATGCAGAAGCCTGGACGCAGGGGCTGGATGCAGAGGGTTGGATGCAGGGCCTGGATGCAGCGGCTGAATGCAGAAGCCTGGACGCAGGGGCTGGATGCAGAGGGTTGGATGCTGGGGTTGGCTGCAGGGGCTGGATGCAGGGGCTGGATGAAAGGGCTGGATGCAGGGGCTGGATGCAGGGGCTGGATGCAGGGCTTGGGTGCAGGGCCTGGATGCAGGGGCTGGATGCAGGGGCTGGATGTAGGGCTTGGGTGCAGGGCCTGGATGCAGGGGCTGGATGAAAGGGCTGGATGCAGAGGGCTGGATGCAGGGCTTGGGTGCAGGGCCTGGATGCAGGGGCTGGATGCAGGGGCTGGATGTAGGGCTTGGGTGCAGGGCCTGGATGCAGGGGCTGGATGCAGGGGCTGGATGCAGGGGCTGGATGTAGGGCTGGATGCAGGGCTTGGATGCAGGGCCTGGATGCAGGGTTCAGCTGGGGCTCTCCATCCCGTGGCTGATCCTGCTGCCGGGGCAGCGCCCGGGCTCCGCACGCTCCAGCCCCTGCTGCACCACATCCCTCCACCCCATCCTTCCTTAGGGAAGGGGTTGGAGCCAGACAGGGAAACGGTTTCAGCAACGGCACAAGGAGGAGACCAGGGCTCTTCTGCCGCGGGCACCGCGCAACTTCTGCAAAGCCGGTTAGCTCTGGGCGACCAGCTGCACCGGGGAGCGCCGTGACCCGACTGCTGCAGCCTTCCCGGGATGCTCCCGGCTGCTGCCACACACGGAGCATGGCCCAGCCGGCCCCGGGGCCTGCGGAGCAGACACAGCCCCGCTCCGGCCCCGTCCCTCCGCTCCGGCCCCATCTGCAGAGCAGCCCATTCCCAACGGTGGAGCCCGAGCCACGCCAGGCCGGGCTGGAAATCCTCCGCTGGAAAATCTCCATACAAAATAAAATAAGAAAGTTCCACTGTAATCCTATTAATGCATCTCCACACGAGCTGGTATCTCCTGAAGAACACTTCCCATTAAAGAAATCAATTTGGTATTCGACTTTCTTCCTGTGGTGCATATTGAAGTGGGATTTGACAATGATGGAAAACAGATTTGTGTTAAATACTGCCAATAACGTCTCATAGCTCAAGGTTACAGCTCCTCATGAGCGACAGCTGCTCGCAGCCTCACGCTTGGAAAACGCTGCGCCCCACTACCAATTACTGCAGTTATTGGGTTTGAAGCAAACTGCACATCCCAACTCCGGGCCACGCACTTATCCGAGCTCTTCCCTGTGGCTGCCTCACTTCATCCCAGGTTTCTGAGGCAGCTCTGCAAACCAGGCTGTTTGATAGCACGGCATGGCATGGCATTGCATGGCATTGCACGGCATGGCATGGCATTGCACAGCATTGCACGGCATGGCATGGCATTGCATGGCACAGCGCAGCATGGGGTGCAGCAAGGTGCTCGCTGGCCATGTCCTTGTGCTCCGGGTCTGATCCGAGCTCTGGCGGGTTTGCAGCAGGCAGGTGACTTATCCAGTCTCTTCTGTCCAGCTAAGCACAAATTGAAGGTTTGGAGCCACTGCTTTAGTTGGGAATTTCAAGCAACCTTTTCATTTTTCCCATTCCTCAGAAGCCTGCAGCAAAGCAGTTGCTTTGTGTCCTAAATCCTACCTTTGATGTCCAACAAAAGCTTCCTTTTCTTTGATAAACAGAAAGCCATTTCATCCACACTTAGGAAAGCAGAGTCGTCGCAGGGGGTTGGAGACCTGTCCCAGCATCACTTCATGTGGGGATTCGTTTGCTCAGCAGCATCGTGTCCCGTGGGGCTGGTCACCACTGCAAAGGATGGGACAGGACGGGACCCTTGGGGACGAGCCCTGAGGGCTGCTCTTGGCACAGGACACAACGCGGGAGCCAAACGAGAGCCAAACCACGAGGGTGGCTGCAAACCCGGCGCCGCCGCGGGCTGCGTGCAGGCAGCGAGCGCAGAGCGGTGCTGGGACGGCAGCGAGCAGCGCGCGGGAGCTCCTGCGCGCTCAGCCCCGGCGTTTCCCCAGAGCGTTATTAACAAGTCAGCAAAGCCACGTGAAGCCCTGTCCTATTTGTGGAGCGTTTTCACAGCAGCGCTGCCGGGGAGCTGTGGGTCACCCGGGCACCCCTGCCCAGCAGCCGGCAGCGGGGGAGCCGGCGCAGCCGGGCTGCGAGCTGCCCGCGACACCACGCGCAACGCCCGAGATTTATGGGTCCTACCGAAGCTGGAAGAATAATGAACATTTCTGGCTTCCACCTATTAGCACTTTATTAAGCAATTACGGATGTACAGACCTTTCTCCTATACAAAGCACTCCTGCATCATTGGGAACAGCCTGCAAATATTCTGGAGGCATAAACAGAGCAATTAATCAGGGCCGTACGCGAGGCTGCAACGGAAGAAATTGCCATAAAGAAAACACAGAGAGGTATGGGGGAAATTTCCCCGAGGGCAACAGAGGGGCTGCAGCGGTTCCTGCAATCCTGGAGTGGGCCAACTACCAACAGCAGCTCCAGGGAATGGCACCAGAGCCCGCTCCCACTCCACACCGGAGTCCATTCCCATTCTGTGCTGGAGCCCATTCCCATTCTGCTCCGCAGCAGCACCCATTCCCGTTCCGTACCAGAGCCTGTTCCATGTCGCAGCTGCTGCAGGAGCACTGGGCGCCAGCCAGCCTTGGAAAGAGCAAAACCCGGGAGGTTGAGGAATAAAGTCAGAAATTCAGCTTTTTCCAGCAGCTTTGTCAGACATTTGGACACCTGGTGCTGAGCGCATCAGCATCACTGGCATCACCGGTGTCACCGGTGTCACTGGTGTCAATGCTGTCACCAGCATCACTGGTGCCACCAGCCCTCCTGGGGGCCCTGCAGACTGTGCGGTCTCACCATGAGCCTCCCGTTCCGAGGTGCAGGTCGGAGCACCCTGGTCCCAGGGCCCGGACCCTCCCGCTGGTCCTGCCGCCCCAGCAGCAATGGGCTGCGCTGGGTGCAGCGGCAGCTGCTCCTGTGCCCGCTCCTGCATTTCCCCAGGGACCAGCAACGTGCAGAGCCACCGCCGCCCTCCGCCCCCCAGACACTCGGTTGTGCTGTGCCAGGGCTTCCCGCCGCCGGCTGCGCTCTGCCAGCAGAAAACCGGCCCCGAGGGCGCGAGGAAACGCGGCGCGAGGGCCGGAGTGTCGTGGCCGCCTGGGTGCTGCACTTGCAGGACGCAGCCCCGCTCACACTGACAGATCATTTGCTTCACGCGTCCTGCTGCAAACAGATGTCTCTGTGCGACAGAGCAGCCACCCGCATGCTAAAGCGGCGCGTCCCAGCGCGGCAGGCCTCACGCTTCCTCCCAGAGCTCATCTTCAAAGACTCCCAGAGCAATCTGAGCATGCAGAGCAGACTGCAGGCGGCGAGCCTGACCCAGCTGGGCGGCTGCCCCGAGCGGGTCCCAGCCCAGACCAGAACCGGCCACGTTGTAGCCCCGGCCATTCCACAGGGCAGCCGACCTGTGGGGTGGCACCGAGGCGCCCGGCACGGCGCATGGCCAAGAGCGCAGGGGCTGCTCAGCTGCCTCCTCGCAAGCGCTTGGCGCAGAGCAGGGCGCTGGGTGCCAGGGAAGCCGCTCTGCTTGCGCTTGGCAGCCCGCGCGCTGCCGGGAAGCGCTGCCGGTGGGGACAGCGCGTGCCGAGGGAAGCGCGTCCTTCCCGGGGACCGTATGGCGCCGCGCGGTCCCAGCCGGGCTCCTGCAGCAGCAGATGCCTCTTCCGCACGCGCTGGCGGTGACTCACGGGGCTGGCGGAGCTCCCGGCGCTGCTCCGAGGAGCCCGCGCGGCTCCGCTCCCGTGGGGCAGGCGGGTCCGGCCGCGTGGAGCCCGGGGAGCGGTGCCGCTGGAGCTGCCCATGGCCCTGCTCGCGCCCCCCGCAGCAACGGTGTCCCCAGGGCTGCCTGCCCCTGCCCTGCTTGTCCAGGTCCACGTCCCAGCACCACGAGCCCGGTGCAGGGATGTCATCCCAGCAGGGCCACCGGAGCCCCGCATCCCTAGGACGGCTCCTGAGCGGTGCCGGGAGCGGGATGCAGCCGGGAGGAACTCCCTGCATGACGGGCGGCCGGGAGGGAGCGGAGCCGGGGAGCGGTGCCGGGGGCGCTGCCCAAGCCCTGGCGCTTGTGGCCACCGCAGCAGAGTTTATCTGCGCGCGGCCGCCGCGACCCCGCAACCTTGGCTGCCGTGACTTGCAGCCTGCCGGAGCGCCGCATTTGGCATTTATTAAGGAGAGCCATTATCATTTGAAAAACATTCCTGACTTTGTTGGGGCTTATCCTTGCCTGACTCTGCCGAGCTCCGGCTCGCTCCGGCTTTTCTTTCCCGCAGCCCTGATTGCCGCAATGCTGCACGGCCCAACGCCGCTGATTCCCGTCGAGGGGCCGCAGGGCAATGCCGGGAGAGCTCCCCGCAGCCCTGCTGCATTCCTCTTTTCCCACTTTTCAGGTCTCAGTTAATTAAGCCTTCAAATGTTGACTGTTGTTTTCCAATCTCTTCATTAAAGCAGTTGAAATCAAGTGTTCTGCCAACTAGGAAACTTTTTCCTCAAACATTTTAAATATTTAAAAATCTGCCGACCTCCTCCTGCTTCCTCCATTTGCAGGCGAGAACGAACCCGCCTTGGCCTGCTCCCCTGGCCAGGAATCCTGACTTCCCATGGGAAGGTGGCGATCCCGGGACCTCGCTGCCGGCCTGGGCTCTGCGACGCCCAAGACGGTTTTGACTTCTCGCTCCCCGGATTCTCCCAACCTTCCCTGTCCCGGGAATCGCCAGCATCTCCGGTTCTGGCGCTGCGCTCGGCTCCTCCGGCAGGTGCTTCCCGGGATGCGGTGCCGGAGCCGCCGCTCCCAGCGTCGCCGGAGCTTCGTGCTCACGGCAGGTGACAAACGGCCGCCTGTGCGGCACGTCTCTGCCGGAGCTGAGGTTCACCCAGAAACACATCCCCATGAGTTATTATCAGTTTCATTAGATTAATGATTGCAGAACCACTAACAGCATAGCAGATGAGGCATTTATTTTTGCATTCGTGTACAGTAGCAACCAGTTGCATGGTTTTGCTTAAATCAGGAGCAGAGCTGGACTGCAGACTGACAGAGCTAGGCATGATTTCTTGCAGGCTTTAGCGGCAAGGAGGCAGATTTATGATGCTTGAAAAGATACAGACTGGACTGGGAAATGGACAGAAATCTTCTTGGTCTGGGCGCGATGACACACAGAGCTTTAACCCCTTGCGTGCTCCTCCGAAGGCTGCACCAGGCTGACGGTGAGCACCTGGAAACACCAGGCTGAGGAAATGCAATTGGAAACAAGCAGGGAGGCTCCCTCCTTTTGGAGGGAGAAGCGCAGGACACAGTGCCCTAAAATACGCGGACAATAATCCATGTGCTGCACCCCCCGCACAGGCGCTGCTCCCCCAGGCCCGTTGCCAACCGTTCCAACGGGCCCGTTGCCATCCCGGCGCCGGCGGCCACGTCCCGAAGCGGCGGCTCTGCGGTGCAGTAGGTGCTGACACAGCCTGCGTTTTCGGTGCTCGCACAGCCTAAATCTGTCAGTGCTCGTGGCTGCCTGGAAGCCGCCGGGGGCAGAGCGCTGCCAGCAGGTGCATCCGTCCCCAGCCCACGCCGGAGACACGGAGCGGCGCCGGGAACGAGCCCAGCGCTCCCGGGAAGCTGCCGCCCACCAGCATCTGCTCCCGACGGCGCCCGCAGCGACCGCGAGGCCTCGGCCCTCCTCGGGAATCGAGGCCCTGGCACAAACCCCAGCGTAAGCACAAAAAGCACCGAGCAAAGGAGAAGACGGAGACGAATTTGAGGGACCAGAGAGATTGAGCAGAGAAACAAGATGCCAAGATAAGCAATGTACGTGCAGGAGAGATGCATTTTGACAAGGGCTAATATTTTATGCAGAGCAAATAACTCACTAGTAACAGATACGCACATTTAAAATGTAGTATTAGGAAGAAAACATTGCTTTCCCGATTTCTTTTTAGAGCCTCTGACGAGCCCAGCGTTCTCACCACGCGCTCTGCATTGCATTACAGTTAAACACGCTCCTCTTCCTCACCTCCCTCTTCCTCTCCCGGCTCCGGCCCATATAGACACGCGGCTCCGGCCGCAGGGTCACGCACAGGGACAAACCCCCATCCCCAGCCATGGATAGAGCTTTGCACTGTATAAGACATTTCACTATTCCACTCTGGAACTTGGCACCGGCCCAGAAGAGCGCGAGCTATCTTAAGCTTCATAAAAGCAGAGATAAAGCATTAGCAGGGGATGGTTCTTAAGTCGCGGGTTAGAGGCGCAGGGGGGAAAGGGTCTCACGGGGTGCTGGCCTGGGGGGATGAGCGCCCGCTTACGCGCCCGCCCGGGAAACTGGAGCACACTGGCATTAGCTAAAGCTTACTGCAAAACTACAGCAACCCAATTCGCGCAAGCTCCTAAGCACATAAAAGCATCAAAGGTAAAAATGCAAAAAAATGCAGTTGTTAATTAGGACGATGGATGGGGACTAGTTGCGCCGCTCCCCTGCAATGGTGCAGAAGCTGGACTGAATCTGAGACGTTTGGCAGGAAAGGTTGGGACGGTCAAGGTGGAGTCACATCCAGGCTGGCGTCACCCCAAGGGCCAAGGGACAGTCTGGGGGAGCCGCGTCCCTGGGGACACAGACGGGGGTTGACAAGCAAACGAGTCCCACGCCGGTGCCCAGGCAGGTCACCCTGCTGCACGGACGGGGCAGAGCTGGGTGCTGGGAGCTGCACGTCCACAACAGGCTGAAACAGCTTCCAGGAGGGAAGTGCTGCGGCTGCCAACAGCCGGGGACAGCCGGAGCTTGGGAAGGGGCCGCAGCCCGGGGACCCTGTGTCCCATCACGGAGTGCAGTCAAGAGCCGGAGCTTTTGAGCAGCAATAGCCAAGAACCGGGAAGCGGAAAACAGGAAAGAGCAAAGGCTTTTAAACAGGGAAAGGCTTCTGCCACGGAGGCGGAGGAGGGCTGAGGAGGGAGGATTAGCCGTCTATAAATACTAGCAGTGCTGACTTAAAAGGCTAATTAGAATAGCAAAAAGAAATACAGCAGCACATTTCAGAGACTATTTCAACTAACAAAGAGTTTTTCAAATCTGTTTGCAAGAGCGAATATAAAAGAGAAAATTGGATCCCCATGAAATGATTGCAAGAATTGGAGGAGGAGGAAGGTAGCGGCAGATCCGCAGCGCCAGCCGGGCCCGCTGACATCTCCATCCACCGCCGAGGCAGCGACGGGGACTCTGCGTGCGGGAGGAAGGCTCTTCCGAGGGACGGGCACGGCCAGGATGCTGGGGCCCCCGCGCAGGGAGCGACGCGGGACGTCCCGGCCGCAGCGCCGCGATGCCGGCACCGCCGCGTCGCAGAGCTGCGGCAGCCGCAACGCAGGACGCGGCCTTGGCCGGGAATTCTCTGCCCAGCACAGAGCGGGAACGCGGCCCCTGCAGCTGCGCTTTGCTGGGCAGGGAGAGAAGAAATTGCCTTTTCCTCTGGTTAAATGCCAAAGAAACGCCCTACCCCTCATGGCAATGGCCATGCGTGCGGGCGAGCAGGCCCGCACCACGAGCCCGGGTGCTGCGCGGTCCCGCGGTGCCGAGAATGCAGCAGCGCCAGAGCAGGGTCCCATCCGGCAACGACCGCGTGGGACCGGCCAGGAACGCAGCGACGCGGAGCGTTCAGCACACAATGAGGGAACGCTGGGAAAGCTCCGCTTCCCACCCCGCCGCCACGGGCGCTTTTCCTCTCCAAACCTCCCCGGTGCCACCGGCACAAGCACGGAGCAGCCTTGGACCACACGCAGCGCCGCTGCCTTCCATTATTTATTAGCAGATCAATTAGAATATTCTGTTTGCAGAAGAATATAATCCAATATGTACTTCAAGCACTAGCAACTAAATACATGCTTATTTAAAAATCAATCTAAAAGTCAAGGTTTCCTTTGTAAATCCTTACTACAGATTAAGAAAAAGCTTTGAGTGTTACCACCTGCTGAATGTGTCGTCTCAAGGAGACAGTTATACATTTTAAAACATCTCCGACGGGAATTGATTGTGAAAGGCAAACAATTGCTGAAAAGCCCTGGTGCGGAAGGGGCAGGGATGGTGGGGACAGCAGGGACGGCGGGGACGGCTGCTCCGCTGTCTGGGACATTGGGGACAGCCGCGGGAGCGCACGGTCCCGTCCCACGGGCCCTGTCGGGGCTCATGTCGCATCGCGGCGCCGCAGTGTCCTCTCCCTGCCGGTGGCTTCCCAGCCTCATCGCCATGTATTATTTATTGACCCTGCGGGTGACCTTGGTCCTGCGTCGCGGCGCTCCACGCGTCTCCGCACACAAGTGATGCTGGAGCGACACTGTCCTGGGGAAGGCGCCGCTGCCACCGTGTGTCCCGGTGGCCCCGGACCCGTGGGATGCCCCTTCTCCCATCCCACACTGATGGGTGCACCGTGTCCCCCATCAAACCCAGGCTCCCCCATGGTCCCGGGTCTGCACGGTGTCCCCGTGGCCTGGGGGGTGTCCCACGGGCCGCCCCGCGCGGTTCCCTTGGCCCCGCTCCGGCCGCACATACACGGGAGCAGCGAGCAGCCGGGCTCTCCTCCTTCCTTAAGCTCTTTCTGTTTCCTCTTTCATTTTTAAATCTTATCTGCAGGTAAAGGAGGGTGTTTGCAGGGATCAGAAGGTGACCTTTAGCGCGGCTGGCAGAGCCTCACACGCCACCCTGCAAGCTCGCGCGCGCTCCAGCATTAAACGGAGCAACGCTCTGATCTCTCTGCCCTCAGTGGAAAAGTTGTTTCACAAAGATCTGTACCCAAAGGCCACGCACTGGCATGAGAAAACTTAAAAAAAAAAAAAAAAAACAGGATTTAGGCACACGCTGTCCTCTAGCTTCTAAGAAAATCATCATTAAAAACTTTGCAGGGATTTCACTCTCTGTTAGCAGCTCCCAGGTTCTTGCCTATTTCCTGGGGTTAAAAGATCCCTGAACATCCCCCATCTTCTGCTTATCTACCTGCAGTCGCTAAATGCACCTCAGCAGAAGGTCGCTGCCGCAGAGGGGACGGAGGCAGCTGCAGGGATTAGAGCCCATCTGCAGTCTGGAAACACGTGGAGACGGTGTCACAGACCTGGCCAGTGTCCCCTGCGAGGGGAAGGGACAGGACGTGCTTGGGAAGCGCCGTGCTGGGGAGCTTGGACCACGCTGGGAATTGCTCTGCTCTGGTGCTATGCCGGGAATTGCACTGCCCTGGCGTCACACCGGGAACTGCACCGCTCCAGGGTCACACTGGGAATTGCCACCGCCCTAGTGTCACACCGGGAATTGCACCGCTCCAGTGTCACACCGGGAACTGCACCGCTCCAGTGTCACACTGGGAACTGCACCGCTCCAGTGTCACACTGGGAATTGCACCGCTCCAGTGTCACACCGGGAATTGCCACCGCTCCAGTGTCACACTGGGAATTGCCACCGCTCCAGTGTCACACGGGGAATTGCACCGCTCCAGTGTCACACCGGGAATTGCACCGCTCCAGTGTCACACTAGGAACTGCACCGCTCCAGGGTCACACTGGGAATTGCCACTGCTCCAGTGTCACACCGGGAATTGCCCCCGCCAGGCAGTGACACAGGCCGGGGGGCGCGGGGCCGGGGCCGCCGGATCCGGCAGCTCCCCGTGGGCGGTTGGGGACCGACCCGCGCTGGCCGCCGCCGTTGATCGTTTCCGTGTGGCCGCGGCCGGCCCTGCTGCCACCGGCTCCACGCAGGCGGCGCGGGCAGAGGCGCCGGAGCATCCCGGAGCATCCCGGAGCATCCCGGTGCCGGGGAGGCACCGCGGCTCCCACAGCGCGGCCGCCGTGCCCGCCGAGCCCCGCACGGCCGTGCCCGGCCCCGCGGGGGTTAAAACGCCCTCCTGCCCCCTGCCCGAGCCGGCTCCTCTGTTTGCAGGCCCCATTTCCCAGAAGCTGAGGCTTTTACGAGTGGATCTGCTGCAGAACCATGTTAATATAGATTGCAAGTTCTGTAAAGGTCAGATAACACAGCACAATTGAATCATATTAGCAAGCAGAGCGCCTTGGTATTTTACTAAGAAAACCCATAAAGCAGATTGTTTGTTGCCGAGAAACACATGTGGCCCCGTACAGGCGGTGTAATTGTCCCTGGATCAAACACGGGGTCACGGGGAACCCTCGCCCGGGGAGGGCACCGCTCCAGCACGGTGCCCACGCGCCGCAGCCGGGGAAGAAACAGCTTCCAAGGGGGCTGTTGAGAGACAAATACTCGATACTTCATTTAATGTAGGGCTTGCAGCTCACGGCTCCTCCCGGGTGCCGCGGAGGGAGCTGCGTTTCACACCGCTATTAAGGAAATGCAGAATTGATTGCAAGAATGATTGAGGATCTCTAAAGAGACAACTCCCAGGCCAGCCATGACCCTCCTCCTTTTTTTTTTTCTTTAATTTGTCTGTAATCCACTCCGACAAATCCTTTTATCACATTTATTTCCTTTCCAAGTTACGAGGGGGTGATTAATTACTTAACTTTGCAGCCCTGCTTATCCTGCTGCATGCTCCCATTTTTCTTCCTTTCCAAATGCTTCTCCGTCCCCCAAAGCTGTAATTCCTTCCCAAGCTTCCTCACTTGGTTGGTGGGCGCTCGCTGTCCCACGGGCGCCGTGTCCCACGGAGCAGGCGGCACTGCCCGCGGCTCCCGGCAGAGGGGACTCCGGCCCTCTCTCTCTGGACACTTTGGCACTGGGAAAGGGAAGCACATCCAGGCCCTCTGTTCTAGACCGCCCCCATCACGGGGAGCAGAAGGGTTGTTTTTGAAGGATGCTCCAGTGCAGAAGCCGTGATCGCCTTTCCCAGAGCAGTGGGAGCCGGGTCCCCATGTCCATCCCTGCCCGCTGCCACATCCCGGCCAAGCGCCGCCAAGGACACGCAGGGAAGCGGCAGGATTCCAATCCACTCCCTCTTCCCCCTTGCCTTGCCCGTGCGGGGCCTTGGCAGCTCCCGACCTCCTCCTTCCCAGCCCACACAGAAAGGCCCCGGAATGGGGCAGGTTTCACCCATCACTTCCAAAGCGGCTCTGCAGACGGGGCCCCCACGCCTGGAGCGAGCAAGAGATGCTGAAGTGCAAGGAGACCCGGAGGAAAGGAACAGCAGGGAGGCAATTGTTTTTATTGCTAGAGCAGCAAACAGAGCTAATTGACTCTGCTGGAAAACACAGGGAGGGGAAGGGACGGATGCAGGACAGGTAAGAGGGAGCCTGAATATTCATGGGCCTAGAAACTGCAAAGCTGGGAATGCAAAATACCTACACAAGCTGCCGCAGGCAACGCGACCACAGCGCTCAGGGACAAAGCTGGGACCTCCTGCATTTACCATATAGACATTTATGTATTTTAAGTACTACTTGGGAGCAAGTGCTGCGCCCAGCAGGCCGCTTGCATGGGATGCAGCAGCTCCGAGGCGGCGCTGGGACCCGCGGGCGCTTTGAGCAGTTGCTGCCACCAGCGACCCTGCGGTCTCAGCGCTGTTGGATATATCAGCGCAGGGGCTCCCGCTTAATTAAGGCGGCACGCGTGTTCTTTATTGCGGCACTAAGCCAGGTCAGCAAGAAACACCGGCATGTAGATCCCGTTAACGAAGGGAAAAGCCCAGATCCCGCAGCGCCCGTGTGAGCGCCAGGGCCTGCGACGGCTCCGCAGGGCACGCGGGCACCGGGGGAGGACGCGGGCAGGAACCGCGCGAGCGACGCTCTGCGCGGCCGGCGGGACAGCCCCGGCACCGCGGCTACAGCTACCCCTTGGAAAAGCACAACCCCCGGGGCTGGAGCATCCCCAGCCTTGGCCTTGCACAGCAAGGCAGTTCGCTTGCAAGTGTCGCCACGTGTCAAAGCCACATCAGGAAGCATCAAACCAGCGGCCCCGGCAGGACGAAGGCGACGGTGAGGACCAGCGTTGGCCTTGGCATCGCTCCACCTCAACCCGCAGGAGGCCCCACCGGGAACGCCACTTGTATCCAACCTCACATCCATAAATGAGATCCTTAAGCTCTCCAGGCATGAGAAAGCAAGCTTTTCACCATGGCCTGCCTCAAAAAAAGCTGAAAAAATTCTTTTCAAGTTCTCCAAACCAGCTAGTCCTTGGCAGGACACGGATGGTCTCCCACAGAGACAACTGTATCCCAAGAGGAGAGCGCTCCGGGATATTGCACAAGAAGAGAGTAATTATAAAACACCTTGATGTAGCTTTAGCAGCAGCAGCTCTGGCAGAACAGCCCGTAATGATCCAATAACACTTTTCCTGCTGCCAGAGCAGCCGCGAGAAGCCCCGAGTCATCCAAGCTCTAAATCCGCCCCGGCCCTTCCTTTGTCATTAATTGTCAGGCTATTGGCAATGCGCATTTCACCAAAGAGATCCCGATTTCATGGTGGACTAGACTGCAGAAACGCCTTTTCTAATCTTTTTAATTCTTAGGTAGCAAAAAGCTTTAATATTTTCTAATTTGCCAATATCTAACACTATCACTACAATTTAGGAGCAATAATAGTCAAGGCACCGCCAGCGCGATAAGCTCGATCTCCCCAGTTCCATCAGTTAACCTGGGAGAGCAACCGCGTCCCTGTGAGGAGCAACGATGGAGAACAATATTTAGATAGAGATAAACCCTGTTTTGCATAGGAAATTGTGTTATGATTTGCCGGATCTCAGAATCTCTCAGCTTGACACCTTAGTTTACTAGTGAAGTTATTGCCTCGGGCGTTTTCCTGCTGTGCTTTGATTTCTCCCGGGTTTCTGGAGGATTTTGCGCTTCCGACGCAGGCGCACAGCACGGGCGCGCTGCCCCTCGACGGCTCCGCGAGCACCGCGCCGCTCCACGGCCACCGCGGCCAAGGACGAGCGAGGCTGTTTGCAGACACGGACAAGCCCCGTAGGTTATTCCCATCGGAGCCGAGCCCTGCGGATGCCCCGGCGCCATCCTGCTCCCTCCTCCGACGGGCACAGGCAGCGCCGGGGCATCGGGGAGGACTCCGCATTGCTCAGCCGTAAAAATCGATC
The DNA here is from genome assembly GCF_059628265.1 of Tinamus guttatus. Lineage (NCBI taxonomy): Eukaryota > Metazoa > Chordata > Aves > Tinamiformes > Tinamidae > Tinamus > Tinamus guttatus. The sequence continues at coordinate 388,174 of NW_028288641.1, forward strand.
GCGAGTTTTCCAGCCAGCCTCGGCATTTGGCCTGTTTATATTGCCAAATAAATTCTTTAAAGAAGCACCGTACTCCACCGGAGAGCTTGTCAAGGTAAATATCCGCATTTACATAAAATGTGACTAGCAATTGAAACATTAAAGCCATAAAGAGCAGGTTTATGATCCATCCTCGATGCTTGGATGTGTAATACGACAAGGGGGAAAATAGCGCGCCTTGCCACATTTGCTAAATTGGTGTGTTGACTCTTGGGATAAAAACGGGAGATGTGAAAGAGCGGGGAAATGTTTTTCCATAAATACGAGCCCCTTCCGCAGCCTTCAGACATGCTGCTTCCAAAGAGTCCCCTTTGGCTCGGAAACAGCAGCGCGGGAATAAGGAAGGGGAGGGCAGAGCAGGGAGCGGATGGGGCAAAGCCCCAGGCTGGCGCCGCGCTCCGGCCCGGTGCTCCAGCCTCCCTTGCAATTCATGTTTTCGTGTTAAACTTTTCTTTCAAAGGGCCTGGAAACCAATTTAAACCATTTCAGATCCTAAATAACACTTTTCAAAAGTGAATAGAAGGATAAAATGGACTGCTGCCTCCTTACACGCCACGGTGAAATTATAATATCCACACTTAATGCTCTGGAAAGTTGGATAGTGCATGTTCCTCACCCAAACTCCGTGCTCCATTCCAGCCATTCACTCGCACTCTTATCCTTCGCAATTCATTGAAACCACTTCAAGCAAAAATCATTTGAAAGAAATTACCTCTGCGCGGCAGCGCCAGAGCAGCGAGCGATGTCCCATGTGAGCTGCTCGGCCCCCAAAGCAATAAAACTCCTGCTGAAGTGTGTGATATAAGAACTCGGGGAAGAGGAGTCCCCATGACAACTGCAGGCAGGAGAAGCCCATGGAAAGCAGGAGACCCGGCCCCCAGTGCCAGGTGCCCCTGCCCGGACGGGGATTTTCACTTTGAAAGTCAGGAGCTTTTGTCCACAGCTTCCTTTGAAAACCGGCGGCTGCTTCCGAGCCGGCGGCGCCTCCGCACCGGGAACAGCCTCCCGGAACGCAGCGGGAGCAGCGGCCGGGCGCAGACCCGGCACGAGCGGCCAAGCCCGTGCGGCTGCCTCGACAGGGGCGCAGCTTTTCCCGGGATACAGTGGAATTTTCTATGGCATCACACCCTGGCACAACACCGTGCAAAGCGCACAGCTCACCGACTCCGACACCGCCAATGACACTTAAGCCATTAGGAGCGAGGCACTCCAGCATCCACTTAAATGGATTATTGAGCAAAATCCTGGAGAAAGTGTGTTCTCGAAAATACAGTGTAACAGCGAGATTATTTCAGGCCTGGCAGCGCATTACACTTGCTCGAGTGCTCCAGGGACGCTCAGAAGGCATTAGGGAGCACAGCGGCGCGCTCAGCTCCTTGCCCGGGTTGTAACTCGCTTCGGTGACTTTGCAAGGAGCCACCGGGCTGCTCCTGCGGAGCAAGGAGCGTCGCCGGGATGCGGCCCCAGCGCTCCAGCGGCATCACCGGGATGCGGCCACAGCAGCACCGCCGGGCAGTCACTCTGCACCAGACCCTGCACCGGCCGGGACGGCACCAGCCACAAGCGCTTCCCAGACCTGCTTCCCAGGCGACTGTGCAGAGACTCCTTGGAGAGCCGCTGCCGGCACTGGGGTGCTCCGTGCTGCCCGTGCACTTGCCTTGCAGGGATGCACCGGAAAACCGGGGCTCGAAAAGCAGCGCCAAGGCAAGACCTGTCCCAGAGCTTGGGGGTTGGAGAGGGGGCTGCAGCCCTTAAGGAGCCAGGGCTGCGCAGCAACACTCGCAGGATGCTGAGCCGGGATTAATCCCCATGTAACAGCTCCACGGAAGAGTGGGGGCAGCTGAGTCACTGCCTGGCAGCAAGAGCCGGTTCACAGCAGGGCCCGGAAAAAACAACGTCTTTCGCCAGCGTGCCCGGCGGGGACGCGGGACGCTGCCCCGGCACCGCGGAAAGCCTGGGGGCTCCGCACACGCCAGGGCGCGGGACGGCGCGAGCTGCTCCGGCACGGCCCGGGGACGCGGCCACGTCTGCCAAACCCTGCACGACGGCTCCAGGGGACCGTGCGGGGCCGCGCTGTGGCCACGCGAGCAGCGGGAGCCGCGGGGACCGCTCGGGGCGCACGGACCTGCGCCCTGCGCTGACGCCCTGCGCTGACACCCTGCGCACACAGCGCCCGGGACACGCGCGGGGGACGGGGACGGCGCGAGGACACAGCGGCACCGCAGCAGCCTCCTTGCAGCCTGGGGCCAGGGTAGAGAGCGTCACCTTCTCCAGAAAACCTGCTGAACGTGCACACGGGCTGCAGCTCCCGAGCGAGGTTCGGAATAACCTACAAATCAGTGAATTCTACCCCCCCTAATTTTCAGCTCACCCCCGTCAGGTTCTCTCTTTGCATTACGGACACCACTTGATTCTCATCAAAACGACACATTTGTTTCCAAGTCGTGCTGCAAATACTCAGCTTTCTGCTCAACACGGGATGCCGAGATGGGCTGGGCCAGGCGGGTGGCAGGACCGGGGCTCCTCGGCCCCCGGGGCGGCAGCGGTCTCAGAGCAGGGCTCATCCGCTCATCCGGCCTTCCCCTTCACCCGGTGCACAGGAGCCTGCATTAGGGAAAAAAGAAACTGAGGCAATGCCTCAAAAGCCATTGCACACCAGGGCATCAAGAACAACCCCAGGAAAGCTGCATCCCTGAACTTGTCCTTCAGGCAACCCAACATTAAAATGTATGGGATTACAAATCACAGCCGCATTGACAATTCTGGTAGCTGAACATTGAACAGCCAAAGCAAGCCTTAGACCTGGCTCACATCAGTGCCTGTGTAGGGAGATGCTGCTCCTGTAATCTGCACATGAACTTCGACAGGAGAGTCAAAGCAGTCGCAAACAGCACAGCATTTCCTAAAGGCTACCGGGAAAACAGCAGAGTAACGGGCTGAGCACACGCAGCACCGCCGGGCAGGCAGGGAGCTGCGACCTCAGCTCCCCAACACCATCCTGGCAGCGACGTGTTTGTAGCTGACCCAGCTCCAGCCAGCAGAGACACGAACAACGCAGCCCAGCGCGCACGGCAGACGCGGTAGCACGAGGTGCTGTCTCTGTTTTACCCATGGGGACGCCGCCGAGCCCAGCCCCGAGCGGAGCGCGGGGACCGGGGCTCGCTCGCGGCTCCGGGCAGGGCATCGTGGCACCGAATGACGAAGCAGGACACGTACGGGCTCAGCTGCCGCCTCCCTTCACTGCACGAGGAGATCAACTTGGCCTTACAACAGCTAGCAGTGTGTAATGCATAAAAGGAAGCATATTATATGCAAAATACAAACAGTGATAGAAGCCACTGAAAGGAGATGCTGATACAAACACTTCAGTAGCTGCTGCTACAAAGCTGCTGCTGTGTTATAGGAAAGCTAAGCTGTTTCTGTGGCTGGGAAAAGCCCCCAGTCGCCGTACCAGGGCACGGCCGCAAGCAGCCAGCCTTCCTAATGCCCTGCACCCAGCAGCCTCACGCGGGGTCAGGAGGAAACGCCTGCTGATGCGACGGCAATCCTCTCACCGGCTCCTCCGGGGCTTTCCTTGCTCGCGTTCACAGCGCGCGCAGCGGCTGCCCAGCCGCGACACCAGCCCGGCGCGAGGGAAACGCGCGGCTGCCGCCGGAGCGCAGGACGGCTCCGCTGCGCGCCCCGTTATCCCGTGCCAGGTTGGACAGCCAGGACGGAGGCACCGGGCCGCAGCAGCGCCGTTTACTCAGCCCACGGCTGCGGGATGCGGCTCTTGTCTCTGCCCAGCAGCTCCATAAACCAGCTTCCACCCGGTCTTCTCAGTTCCTACCTCTCTCAGAGTGCAGCACACCATTAATGCGAGAAATCTGCTAAACAAGTCACAGAGCTACTGCAAGGATGAAAAAAAATTCAAAATGCATCTGCAAGGAAAACCCTGTGCGTGCCTTTACCTCCAGGAGAGCAGCTACACCCACTCCAGCCCCTTTCTTGTAGCAGGACTTTAAAGATGAAAAGGCAGCTCTTGCCATATCCAGTGCTTGATCTTCTTTTGCCTATGTCAAATAAACCGAAACCTTTCATATGCCACTCTCTAGCCTCTTCCAACAAATTTCTACATTTGTTTTTCAAGGCAAGCTTTCCTTCAGGAAAATTCAGTAAAATAGGCTACTGGGTCTGAAATTACATATTATAAAATAAAAAAGTAAAATAACCACAGTTAATCCTTCATTCTTTCCTCATGTTGGTTCAACACTCTCAAAACACTCTCAGACACAAACGTACTTTCACGGCACTGGGCTCCACATTATTCGGTTCCCTCTAAAAAATCCCTCATCGCTTTGACGAAGCCAAGCAGACGCTACACCAAATAACCGTTATGAAGACTTCCACAATTCCTACAGATCACTGCCTGGAGTGAGCACTGCTCCTGATCAAATCCTGTTGTGAGAACTGCGTACTGTTTTATAAGACTGACCAGATAACCCAGGCAGTGCCTAACCTGCTGCACCCTGTTCCTTGGAGTGGCTGAGCAACCACTACGTGAAGCAAAACAAAGAGCCTGAAATTTATGGGCTTAACCACAAATCATTTTCTTCTTGGAAAGCCACTATCATTGGCCTATTTTAACCATAAACTAAGAACTACAGAATTTGCAAGTGACACTAATGCACTGCATTTTTTTTAGTCCCAAGAAAACAAACCTGAAACCTTGAGCCAATGCAATTCATTGATTTACTAAACTGACAAGGCACTTAGTAATTCTGTAGTTCAGTATTTCTTCAAGAAATAGAGCTTTTAGTATAACATTTTAGGACAATCTTATGCTATGCTACACAACAAGATGCAGAGATTGCCTTGTAAACAGAATCCAATCTAGTCAATGGAAAAACTTTCCATGGATGAACTTGTTGAATAAAGAGCGAATCTTGTATGCGATACGGACTCTGCAGCTTGCACGAAACAAGGATGCCCTCCTCACCCCGAAGCCCTCAGCACCCCGGAGCTCGCGGGCCTCTAGTTCAGCAGGTACCAGTTATGACACGAGTGTCACGCCGCGATGCCCACGCAGCTTCACTCTCTGCCTGGCTCCAACGGCTCTGCCAAGGGACATCCTGCTCCCTGTGCGACCCGCAGCTCTGCCAAAGGGACCTTCATGCACATCCCGCTCGCAGCGCGACCCGCAGCTCCCACGGCTGGAGCCATGAGGCGAATCCCCCTGCCCGCCACGGCGCCGCTCCGCGCACCCACCTGTACCACTGCAGCCCCTTCTCGTAGTTCCTGTCGAAGAAGTGGGGCTCGGTGCCCACGGCTCGCACGTCGGGGTGCGCGCGGATGGCCTCCAGCAGCGCCCGCGTGCCGCCCTTCTTGACGCCGATGATGAGGGCTTGCGGCAGCCGCCTCTCGCCGTAGTCCGGCGTGGTGCTCCGGCCGCCCGCGCGGCTCAGCTCCTCGTCCGTGGTGCTCGACTCCTGCGGGTCCCGCTCGAAGCCACCGCTCGGCGCCGCGATCGCCTCCCCGGGGGCCAGCGGCGCCCGCGGCCACGCGCCCGCTGCCGCCTCCCGGCTGCTGTTGGCGGCGGACGGGGCCGGGGAGCTGCCGGGCGCGGAGCGCGGAGCGGCGGGCGCCGCCGAGCCCGGGGCTGCGGGAGCCGCGGGAGCCGCCGTGCCCGGCGCTGCGGAGCGCGGCGCTGCGGGGACCGCCGGGGAGCGCGGGGCGGCCGGGGCCGCCGTGCTCGGGGCTGCGGCAGCCGCCGCGGCCGGAGCCGCGGGGCCCGCGGCGGAGCGCGGGGCGGCCGGGGCCGCCGTGGCCGGGAGCGCGGCCGGGGAGCGCAGCGCGCCGGGCCCGGCGCCCCCCATGAGGCTGTAGCACAGGTAGGTGAGGCAGAGCGAGAGGCTGCACATGCAGAGCAGCTTCCGAGCCGGCGGCCCCTTAGAGCCGCGCGCGCCCGGCGGCCCCGGCGGGGCGGCGGGGGCCATGGCTGCTCCCCGCTCCTCGCCCCGGGCACCGGGCGCGCATCGTGTCACCCGCCGCCCGGCCGCCCCAGCCGCATGTGGCGCCGCTGCCCGCCCGCTCCGCCGCCGGGGGGGCGACCCGCATGGCACGGGCGCCGCCGGGCTGCGCCGGGCGCCGCTGCCGCCCCGGAGCCGCCGCCGGTGCCGCCGCCGCCGCTCGGCTCCGCGCCGCTCTGCAGCCGCCCGAGTTCCTGCCGCGAAACTTTGTGGCGGGCGGAGGCGGCGGGCGCGCTCCCGGCGCCGGGAGGACCCGCCCCGCCCGCCGCGGAGCGCGGGAGCGCGCGCGGGGCCGCGGAGCGCTGCGCCGGGGGCAGCGCCGGGCGCGCGCGGGGCAGAGCGGGGGACGGGGACACTGGGGGAGACGCGGCCTCCCGCCTCCTGGGACACTGCAGGGGACATTGTCCGGCACCCCACGGACATTGCTGGGGCATTATCCAGGGCACGCCAGTCCTTTTCCTCCCTCCCTCCGGGAACATTCCCGCCCCCTCCCCCGCCAGGGACACTGCAAGGGACATCCCCATGTTCCCTCCGAGGCATTCCCAAGCTCGTCCCCAGCACTCGCCCGGCCTGGCGCGGCCCCGGGCAGGAGGTAGGACTGGCTCGAGGTGCCCCTGGCACCTCCCGTGGGGACTGGAGCAGGGGCCGGACAGCGGCAGCCGGCGCTGGGGCATCACCGGGAGCCAGCGGCTGCACCGGCTGTGGGGACACGTGCGCTGCACGGACCCCCACATGCGGCTCTCCCGGAACAACGTCCCTGGGGGAGCAGCTGGGGCTCGGGTCCTCTCTCCCCACTGCCCCCACCGCAGCGCTTCCCTGCGCTTCCTGCAGGCGCTTCCCCGCTCCAGCTCTCAGCGAGGTCTCAGGGGTGTCCCCACATGCCAGTATCTGGCCAAGCTGCACAGAAAGTGCAAGTTAACCCGTACCGAGAGCCACTGCCTGGCCCTGCACCCTGCCAGAGCACCGGGGATGGTGCCTGCGCAGGGAGCACCCGGCCTCCGCCAGCCTCCGCTCTGAGAGGCTGTGGAGCTCATGTCCCACCATACGGAGGTGCTCTGTGGCCCTCATTCCAAGGGAGATCCAGGCACTGCGCCCAAGCTCACCGCTAATGTGTGACGTGCAGCAGGGAGCAGCTCAGAGCGACATGCCGGAGCCCTGGCTGCGCCCGTGTCATGGCAAAGGCAGCATCTGAGAAAACATGGAGTGCAAATATTAACTAGGTACCCAGTGCTGAGGAAAAAAAATATTCATCAAATAAGCTGAAGAGCACAGACTTCTCCCATAATGAACAAAAGCTCAATGCTGCTCTCAGCTGGACGTGTGTTCTCTCTGTGCGACTCTCATTCTGAGCCAGATTACTCCGTTATAATATATTTTTTATGATACACAGGAGACTTCTGAAATGCAGCGTCTTGTGTCCCGTAAATCATTTCCTGTAACTGCTGGGTTCCTTTTCAGCTGCATTACAGTAATGGGGACGTCAGGGGCTAACCTGAGCTGACAGGGAAGCGCCTGGCCTCGTGCTAACAGCCAGGGCCGAGAGCAGCTGTGCCAGGGCGCAGGGTGCGGGGCTGGGGACAGCCCCAGCCATGGGCAGCCCATGCGGGAGGCCAAGGTTGCAGCAGGATGAGCAGCGAATTTAGCAGTCGAGCTGGGACCCAAGAGTCCCCCGTGGGTGCAGCCGGGTCGCTTTGGCGGATGGAGGGGAGCCTGGCACAGGCTGGCACAGGCTCTCCTGGAGCCTTGGCCCACGCGGGTGCGCTCCCCCGCTCCGTGCAGCTCGCATCCCCATCCTCAGCATGCATCTCTCCTGTTACAGTATGTACAGACATATCTTGAGTGCAGAATTACAGAGACCAACCCATTCACTGAAATGCATTTATTTCAGCTTGGAGAAGCCAGGAGCGTCCTGTGGAGTCGGGCAGGCGGCTGCCCCTGAGCTTGCCCACACCAGTGCCGCTGGCCCTGCGAACTCGGGGCTTTCTCCCTGGCCAGGTTCATGGGACAAACTCCCAAGGCAACGCAGTCAGCAGGCCAAGGGATGAGCCGTTTTCACACGTGAAATAGTGACCCCACAGCCCCCAAACCCACAAAAATGGGTTTGAGGTTCCCAAAGGGTGGGCTAAACCCCACAGCAGACACGACCGAAGGAAGACTCGCAGTGCTTGTGCTTTTTTAAATGGAGCGCACATCTGAGGCACAGAGCTCACCACAACACCCCGCGACGACACTCGTCTCCTGTGATGTGCTGCACAGAAGACTAATGGGATTTGCAGCAAACCACACATAACAGCGAGGACATTTCTTCTTGGGCACCGGCTTCCAGCCCAGAGGAAATTTTACAGCTAGATTGTAAAGCTTTTAAAACAAGCGGTTTAGCCTTAAATGACTGCTGCCCAGCTCTGACTCTTTATTCATCCTAGACTGTGTGTTTTTCCTGTATGGATGTCAAATGCATCCATGAGCAGATCTGAGAGCTATCCAAGCGCCTGGTGGTGTGCAGTGACTGGATGCAATAGGAGCTGATGGAGTGTAACACTTTATTTGACAGCTCTGCTTTTAAGGGCTTGGGTATTTACACTGCATACCTGCCCCTTCCAATCCATACTAATTAACGAAACGAGCGTTTCCCAAACATTCAGCAAGTGTCCAGTCCAGAGAGGCCAGCTGGTGCTGTCAGCTCAACATGGGAATTGCCAGGATGGATTAGACCAGTGGTCCGTCTACTTCGCCCTCGAATTTTGGCAGGTTTGGAGACCAGCTGCTCTGGAGGGCGGAGGAGGGACTCTGTCATGAGCAGCCCTGCAGCAGCCTCTGCTCCAACGCAGCCTCTTCCTGCCCAGTCACCCAGCGTGGCCAGAGCCTGTCCCAACCGCTGGAACATCCTTCCACCTCCCGCAGCGCCGGAATCCACGCGGTGCTCCTGGACCAGGTCACACAGGCAGCTGGGAACCCGTCCCAGCCCCAGTAGGGCCCAATGCAGCTTCTGCTAAAGGCAAGACTCCAATTACAGTGTTTTTTCCCCCACAACAGGCTGGAGAGTCCTTTCCGAGGTGCTGCTGCAGCCTCCCGCAGCACCAGGGTGCTTCCAATTGCCAGGGCCACGCAAGGCTGCAGCCGGGGAGCAAAGACGGGAGAAGGGACAGAGCTGGCTCAGACACAGGTCCAGGTCCCTTCGTCAGCATCCTGCTCCGAGCAGGCCAATCTGGAGTGATCTAGAGGTCCTGGGAATGACCTCTGGATGAAAAGCACACCTGAGGACACAGGGCATGTTAGCCGAGCCGAAGAGGGCCAGGGAACATATGGCCACTCTCAAAATGCAGAGGAGCACCAAGGAAGGAGGAAAATGGCCTTGGAAACGGACGGTGCTGGCACAAAAACAAATAGGTATAAATTGGCACAAATATGTTTAGGCTGGAAATTAGATGGTTTCTAACCATGGGAGAAATGCTGTTCTGGACCAGCTTCCTGAGAGGACTATTGGGGCCAAGGCATACAGAGACAGAGCCTGAAAGGGGCTTTGCAGCAGGGCTGCCAGGAGCTGTGCGGAGACGGGACACGCCGGCCGCGCGGGGCCGTGCAGGGCTCCCCACACTGCTTGAAGGAAACGATCCCGCTGGCGGGAGCGGGGCCTGGAGCACATCCCCGGCCAGCGCTGCTCCGGCCGGGAATCCCTGCCAGCTGCCTTCCCAAGCGCTGCTTCTGCTGAAAAGAAGCTTCCTGGCGTTCTCACCTTTATTTCCTGACTTTTGCAGAATTGTTCTTTAGCATAATCATTCCTAGAAAAATATTTTCCAGAAAGCTTTGTAGGTTAACCTCTTATAATTCTTCTTCATTATCTACTTGTCATAAGAAGCAGTGAAACACCTTGAAGAGAGGTAGATTAATTCACACCGTGCCCTACCTCCTTCAGGGAGTGAATGGGGATTGTAAATGTATACTGATAGAAAGCAAACAGCAAAAATGCAATGTCATTTAAACTAATCCGAGGCTCTGCACTCGAGATATTTTGCAGTGGCATTCCACAATGTCAAAGCATTTTCCTGCGCATGGAAACAGCTTCAGCTTTAGAATAAGCGCTGTTCTGACGGCTTTTAGCAGCAACTTCTGTGATCCAAACTGCAGATCTGAGGAAACTACATCTGTCTTTGTTGCCTAAAATTAACAAAAGGTGAAGGAAGAGCATCTCCGGGCAAGGTGCTCAGGAAGCAAATCCTGTTTTATCAGTGATCGTTCACACTTTCTGCGGAGAAGGGGACGTGCCAGGGCTCCTGGAGTCAGGAGTTTCTTTCCCTTGCTAAACGTTACCATGTCCTCCCCGTGCAGGCAGTGCAGGGGCTCTTCCCACTGCTGATCCATGCCGGAGCCACACAGGATCCGGGATCCCTGCTCCTCCTCAGGGAAGGACCCACCAGTCCTGAGTGCTCACAGCTCAGCAAAGGCCTGGTAATTTCAGTAATCTAATCACAGCTCATTAGGTGGATCCTCCACCTCCCTCATCATTTCTGCAGCTCTTCCCTGCGCTGCTCATTTATCACTCTGCAGCTAATGAGGCACCCGGCTCCCGTGCAAGTTTCTTCTTTAGAAGTGCCCATGCCCCTGTGGGAGGGGTCCTGGCTCCCGAGGGACTCCCTTCTTGCGGGATTTTGGAGGAGCTGGGTCTGAAACGGCCTGTGTCGGTGATTCTGTGCTGCAAACAGCGCCAAGCCCGAGGGAGCACGCGGTGCCCGAGCCCGACGCGAGCAGCGCGACGCTCCGAGCAGGACCGCGGCAAGGCCGCCAGCACCACCGCGGCTCGGCCATCCCGGAGCCGCCGAGCCGCGCTCCAGGCTCCGCAGCGCCCCGGGGTTTTCTTCCGTGACATGGTAAGCGACAGCCCATAAACTTGGAAGAGCATCTAAAGAGCATCCAAGGAAATAAAAAGCAAAAATTCACCCCCAAACCCCTCACAAGGTGAGGGCTTGGATATCTGTCATTTGGCAGTTCAGAAATGCACCGTGATGCTAACCAAGAGCAGAGCAAGCACCTAACACCTAACTAGCTGCTTAAGTGAAATTCAGATTAATCAGAGCAGTTTCTGAAGAAGGGCCGAAAGGTCGGACAGTCCTTGCCCTCCCACCAGCCTTTTCCTCTGCAAGAGCCGGCTCCAGGGCTCGTTACGGAAAACGGTCAAAATTACACAGCGATGCCACTTCCAAGAGAAAATAGATAGTACGAGTTGTTCCATCTTCCCTTTCAGATATATCAGTTTAGAAAAAAACAGGCTATTTACAGAGACCATTTTGCTTCCAGTACCTTTTGGAGTAAGTGAATTTTGAATTAGTTTAAATGCAGGATAAATAAGTGAAATAGGAAGATCTTTACACTCCAATAAGATGCTATTACTCATGAGTATATTGCAGTGTAGCTTGTGGACTGAAGCTAGCAGTGCATGACAGGATACCAAGGACACCAAACACGGGGGATCCATGAGAATTAGCAGAGGGCCTTGGCAGCGGGAAGGCGGTTTGGGCCATGGATTTGCAGGAACGCGGTGCAGTGCTGACGCGGAGCCCAGACCCCATGGCCCTCGGAGCTCTGAGCCACGGTGAAAACCCCAGACCCGCCTGCAGGAACAACCTGCGTTTCTTCTGGCTTCACGTTAGAGGCGGGAGCAGAGAGTTAAGCGCCGTCTGCTGCTGCGAACACGGCTGCTCCCGCGGCCGCATCCATCACGCGGACATGGAGGCGCCGCTCCCTCGCCAGCACGCTGGAAACGGTCGGTCACAGGGGCTTAACGAGTTTATAATCCGGGTTTGGAGGGGAGCGGGCGGTGCAAGGAGGCAGGGCAGGGAGCAGGATGGAGCGGAGCCGCTGCAGGGCACAGCCCGGGATCGCGGTCAGCACGGCCAAAGGGCCGAGCTTGGCCCTCGGGGCTGGACGGGCTCAACCTGCTGCTGCGCGCAGCGACCGCCGCGGTCACCTCCCGCGCGCTGGCAGGGCTCCGCTTCCCCGCTGTCTCAATAAACGAGTCTAAGCATTTTCCAGCTCAGCAACTAGCGCCTTTGCTAGGCTTGCATTTGTGTTTGATTAATGGGATAGCCACTAATTTAAACATCTCTTGAGGTCTCCGTCTTTCCTGAGCAGCCCTGGAGTTATTGCTGTTTAGCCAGAAGAAACCCCCATGGCGTTCTAGTGCACGGGCACCCGAGGGGAAGCCCAGAGCCGCGGCAGCAGCGCCGGGGATCGGGAGGGCTCCGGGCGCCCTGTCCCTGTGGGTCTCCTGGCAGCACCTGGACGTTGCTCCTTCACTTTGGGTGCTCTGGGGAAATCTGCCAAAGGGCCAGACCCCGCGAGCTCTGGGATGCAGACAGGGCAGCAACAGGCTCCATATCGAGGGCCGTTCAGTCTCTGCGTCCTTGGGTCGCCCAGTTAAACACAAGCACCAGCTTCGCCCCCCGTGCACCCGTTGGTCCAGCAAGGCCCAGGGCTTCACGGGGCGAGAGGCGGCACTGCTGGCCCGGGCGGCAGGGCTCGGGACCGGTTTCCTGCGTGCCGGCTCCGTTCGCGGCTCCGCACACCCGGCTTGCTGCAGGGCTCCGGGAGCCGCCGCTCCGCGCGCTGCCGTCGCTTCCCTCAGCCCCCTCTGTCCCGAGCCCACATCGCCTCACCAGGTGGATCCGCGGACAGACTTACCCGGGTTTGGCACCTCCACCTGGGAGAGCCCCTCACGCGCTCTCCTGTGGCTCTGTATGAAATAATCTCAACTTAATGAACTCCAGCTCCAGCAGCCTCCCCGGGCCGATGGGTGGATTTCAGGCACGGAGGCTTGGAACTCCTGCTGCACTCCCTGGAAAACAGCCCCTTGGACACCTGTGTGCGGAGCCGCAGCCCATGGGCACAGGGTGACCAACCTGCAATTACCTGCAACAGTGACCAAGCTGCACGGCACAGGGTGCTCTCCAGCAATGGACACTCTTCCCTGAGGGAAACATTCAGGCTTGGCCCTTCGGTTCTGCAGAAGTCGCTGTGTCCCAGCAGCTTCATCTCAGGCACAAATAACCCCCTTCATCACCCTAAGCACCACAGACAGCCAACACAGGACACAAACAGCCCCAAGCCCCCGGGGGTTTCCTTATCAACAGGCAACTCTGTCATTTCAGATGGATGAGCATCACCTGGGACGACGGCTCCCACCTGGTTCTCCAGGCCAGCGCTCCCGCTGAAGCACAATCCATCTCTCAGCCTTATCGCCCGTGCTCTTCGGGCCTGATTTACTGTTATTGGCAGCCAGCAAGCTCTGCCGTTTGTACTCGATGCCAAGCCTCAATTTACGGCGCGCTTTTGGCTCCAGCCGGCCCGGCCTCCCTCTCCTTCCAGCAATGCCGGGATCATCGGGGCTCCCTGAAGCCCCGCAAGCGCCGCTGCCGTTAGCACCTTCCCTCATCAGAGCTCCCAGAGCTCGGGTTAAGGGAAAACCCACAAATCACAGGCTGTTGTCTAGTCCAGCACCCGGTTCTGTTCTTCCAAACCAGGCGTCTCGCAAGCCGGCGCAGAGCAATGCCTGGCCATGCTTTGGGGGATTCCTGGGAAATCCCAGGGTAACGGCCTTCCCGCGGGAAGCCAGGACACATGTGCTAGGGGCTTTCCTGCAGGAAGTCAGAGGAGAAGGGCGGATACTGCAGGACATGCTGCTCCCCGCCTTTTGCAGCAATTAATATTCTTTTGGAGAGCCAGCCATCAGTCCTTGGAGAAGGGGACAAACGAAATATCGTTGACAAGTTTTTCAGCCTCATTACAATATTCTGTGCATCAAATGTGCGCAGTGTACCGGAAAATACAGATGTTGCTGCTGCCATTTGGGATAACCTGATTATCCTTTTATTCCTAGCTTTGTTCAAAATAAATCAGCTGTGGAGCTGCTCCGAGGGTGACGGCGCTGGGGCGAGCAGCGGCGCGCGGGAGGTCGCGGCTCGCCGGGCGCAGCCCCGCGCGCTCCCGCGCGCTCCGGTCCTGCCATCCCGGACGCCAGGCGCGGCGCCCGGCCGCGGCTCCGTGCAGGGATCCAGCTGGCGCCTCCGCTCCGGCTGCAGGTCTCAGTTGGGAGCCGGGTGCTTCGGAGGCCTCGTTTGCAGCCTAATTAACACACGGAGTCAGTGCGCTCCGTGCTCCAGTTTAATGCCTTCATTCTGCTTACTAATGCTGCTCGTTTCTCTAAGAATAATAAAATAGTGAAGACATTTTCTTTCTAGGGCTGATGTTATTTTAACAGCTGCTGAACATGCCGGTCCAACTAGAAGCTGTTTAATTCCTCTAAATTAGGCCGTAGCCAAATATCTGTTTTCTAGCACTAGATATTTAAAGCCCAGATGATTAGGTAATCTGGAATACAAATGAATAAAGCCCGAGGAAAGGGGAAAACAAGCCCCGTTAGTGAAGTCCCATCCCATATGTTCTGACAGAAATAATGCAAATAAATGCAGACGTAGGAGTGTGGCGAAAGACTCGCGTGTAACCTTGCGTGTCTGGCCCCAGCGGGCAGTTCTGCCCATGCTCATGGCACGACGGTTTGGAAATGTCCCTGCAGGCGGGAGCGCGGCCGGAGCCCCCGCGGTGCCGGAGCTCCATCCATGTCCTTGCAGAGCACGGGAGGGATAGAGGCTGCCGGGCTCCATCGGGGCCTTCCCATGGAGCAGCGAGGAGCTTCGTCGCTCGGCACCTCTGGAAACACTTCCCGGAGCCGAAACTGCTGCGGAAAAACCATTTATCACCCCCCAGCCCGCTCTGCTCTGCACTGAGCCGGAGCTGCCAGCACCAGCGCAGCGGCTGGGAGCAGTATGATAGATATGTGGCTAATAATCGATCAATACCCCTGCTCAGGCCTCTGCCTATCAGTCTGGCATTGTGCGAACTAATTAGATGATAAAATGTGATGAATGTGTATTAAAGGCAGCTTCTTCCTGTTAGCACTCCAGGGACCCCTTCCATTTGCTCGCTGACCTTTCCGAGCTCAGCTTTGTTGTACGTGGATGCAATTAAATCAATTTGTCAGATATTTGCATTGCTCCTGCTAGTTCAGAATTCAATTAGTCGGTGTCACTTTGCCGTCCTTGCGAGTGGCCGCAGCGGCTCCTGCACAGGTGAAGGCCGGGCCCAAACCCTGCGGGGCCGCGCGCTCGGGGAGGCCGGCATGGGGAATAACCCTCGCTGCGGGCCGGGATGCTCGGCCCCTCCTGCCGTTCCGTGCGCGGAGCCGGGATCTCGTGCCCATAGCGTGCACGGGGAGCACGGCCGTGGCGCTCACCAAAGCACTGCCGGCAGCTAAAGCAATATTCAAATGAGAGCCAACCTCGGCAATTATTTTTCTTCCTGCTGTTATAGAGCGATGGCTCCTTTATCCATATTTTATCAGGCAGCGAGGAGCTCTGATCGTTAAGATTCTGCTGCTTGCTCCAGCACGGGAAGGCACAGCCTGAAAGTCTGTTTGAAGTCAATGTGCAGGAATCTGCCGGCGAGGCGGGACGGGCTCCCGCAGCCCCCGCGCACGAAGGGCTGGGGCCTCCTCCATCACAGAGCTGCACGGGTGCTGCGGGTGCTGTGGGTGCTGCAGGTATTGTGGGTGCTGCAGGCCCTGCGGGTGCTGTGGGTGTTGCAGGTACTGTGGGTGCTGCAGGTGCTGCAGGTGCTGCGGGTGCTGTGGGTGCTGTAGGTGCTGCGGATGCTGCAGGCACTGTGGGTGCTGTAGGTGCTGCGGGTATTGTGGGTGCTGTAGGTGCTGCGGGTGCTGCTGCCACA
Organism: Tinamus guttatus; assembly: GCF_059628265.1. Classification (NCBI taxonomy): domain Eukaryota; kingdom Metazoa; phylum Chordata; class Aves; order Tinamiformes; family Tinamidae; genus Tinamus; species Tinamus guttatus. The sequence goes on from NW_028288641.1 coordinate 403,995, forward strand.
TGCGGCAGGAGCGAAGCCTCCAGGTGAGCAGAGTCCTGCTCGCCCCTCTCACCTTCCCCTGCGAGCGCTGGCTGCGCTGTGCCTGCCCGTGTCCTGGCAGGTATAATTAACAGATGGAACTGGCTAATTATGTCCTTTGCATGTGAGCAGGAGACACAACTGTTAATTGCTGTTTGCACGTTGGCTGTTCGCGGGGCTGCTGGCGTTGGCTGCCACGCAAACCCTGTTTAGAGACAAGCGAGCCGCACTCCTGGCTGCGCGCGGCTGCAATCCAGGGCCGAATGAACAGGGGCTGCTCCGTGCCCTGTGCGTTGGGTACTGGGGGCACCAGCGCTGCGGACTCCGTCGGGTTGGGTCGCATTTCGGCTGCCCCTCGACTGCAGGACCTGTCCAGGCATCCTGGATTGCAGCGCTGCAGAACTTCAGCCCTGACCGCGGAGGCGGGAACGGTGCCGTTAATTCCCTGCAAGGCTGCAGCGCGGCGAGGGGCTGCGGCTGCCCAGCAAGTGTGGGCAGAACCGGGGTGGACCTGCTGTCCCCCCTCCCCAAACGCAGACCCGGAGCGCGCACGGCCGGCACGCGTGCCAGGTGGGAGGCAGGAGCGGGAGCGGGCAGGCCTGTCTAAACACCCCAATTCCGATGATGGAAGCAATTGTGCGTCATTGGAAATGCCAAAACCTTGTCAGGAAAACGAGCTGAACGGCAGCGCGTGCAGCGACGGTCACGGCGCTGCTGGGTGAAGCAGGGCACAGGGCTGCTGGCGCACAGGGACACGGGGCCAGGCCGGGACACGGGGGCTGTACGGGGACATGGGGGACACTGGCTGCCAGGGCCCTTCCTTCCTGCTCGGGGCTGCATCCATTCTGCAGACAGAAGCCTTGGCTTTGCTTCCCAGCTCTGCAGGGATCCCAGATCCAAAGCAGAGCGGGATGATGAGATGTGGCTTTGCACAGGGAAGGGCCCGCCTCTGCTCAAGCCTACAGAGCAGGGTGGATTTTACAGACACCTTCCTCCTCTCCCACCTCTCTTCATCCAGCTGTTTCCAAAGCTTCTGCGGCTGGAGGAGCTGGGAAATGGGAGCGGGTCCAAGGGATGCACACGGAAATGCTTCGGAGCTGCAGTGCGTGCCGGGCAGCCGGGGTCGATCCCGGCACCGCGAGCGGCGGCTGGGAAAGCGGCTCCTGACAGCGCGGCCTGTCCTGAGCCTGCGGCTCCCGCAGCGCCTCGGCCAAGAGCGTTTTGCACCAGCCGGGAGCGCAAATGGGATTCGTGGCGGTGCCGAGGGCCGCTCCGGCGCTGCTGATTGCGCTCGGCGGGACGGGGCCGCGAGAGCAAACCCAGCCTGTTCCTCCCGCCGCCTCGGAAGCCGCTGCCTCCTGCCCGTCCGTCTGGCTCCGTACAAGCATTCATATGGAAAAGATCTGCTCCTCCGAGTCATTTTTCATTAGCTGCAATACTACTGAGCAAAGCAGAGCTGGTTTTGCAAATTAAAATGGGTTGCAGTTCAATACCGAATGCTTAATTTGCAGCCAAGTTAAATAAGAAAATTGACATAAATATAATGCAATTCCTTTTGCTGCTTTCACAGTGCCATTATGCGAAAGATAACCATCCCCGTGAATACATCACCCACTGCACCTCCATATCACTTCTGGACTTAACTCTTCTGAGGAGCGTCAGAAGAAGGGACACATTTAATTAAGTATCTTATTTTAGAAGTCCATTTTATGATGCTTGGGAAGCAGCATCTGTAATTTTCAGTGCTAGAAGGGCCTTTTGTCCTCAGGCTGCTGCAGGTTGAGGTTTGCGATCTTTAAGAGAGCCACAAAAGGCTCTGGGAGGAGATGTCAGCAAGCGATTTGCAGGTGCCCACCTTGGCCATCCCTCCTGCTGCTGCGGGGACACTGCTGCTCTCAGCCAGCATCTGATGGGGGCATCAGGAAAACAGCAGGGAGGACACGGAGGGGCAAAGGCAGCGCAGGGACACGAGGGACGGGGAGGAAGTCGCCAGAGTGAAGGATTTCTCAGCCCGAGGGAACCAAGGCAGTGAGTAGGGCCCCACATCAGAGCATCCGACCTCCCGCCAGCGCCCCAAGCCTGCACTCGGGGTGCAACCCCGCATGGCACGGGGACGGTGACGGGGCTGCAGGCGCCGCCGTAGCCGTCCCGCTCCCCACATCCCTGCTCACACGCGTGCGCTTGCTGTGGACATCCTAACCCCCCTTCGCATTGCCCTTCCTTTCTGTGGTCTTTAAATACCCGCTACAAAGGGACAGAATAAAATCCCTGGAAGTGGACTGAGCTCTTCCGAGCGGAGCTGGCTGCCGAGCAGGAGGAGCCGGCGCTCCAGCGGGAGCTGCCTCCGCGGGCGCCCTCCCGCCTCTGTTTGCTTTTAGCTCCGTGGCTATTTTAGACCTGCAATGGCATTTCCCTGCGAGGAGCCAATAAAAGTAACTTTCTGGAAGCTGCGTGATCCCAACCTCGCTATTCAGAGCAAAGCAGCTTGCGCTGTGCATAAAGCGCCCGCGCGGCTGGACACCGGCGGCACCCGCGCGCGGGCTGGCGAAGGGCGAGCGCCAGCAGCTCCGCAAGCGCCAGCAGCTCCCGGGCGAGAGGACAGGATGCCACGGGACAGGGATGGTGGCCGGGATGCAGCGCTGCGCTCGGGGCTGCTCCGAGCACGTGTGGCCAGGGCACCATGCGCTGGACCCGCAGCCTGCAGCGAGCGGCGGTCGCAGGACGCCGAGGACCCGCGGCGTTTCAGTGCTGCAGCCTTTCCCCCAAAGCTGAACAGCTACCGTTTTAAATATGGAATATTAGGGGGTTATGACAAAACCAAACAGCACTTGCTGGAGAATTGATTCTGCCCCGTTTCCCTGCTCGCAGGTACTGTGCTGCTGTCCCAGGCGAGCGATATATCAACCCAGGGCCTGGGTTGGGATGCTCTTATGGCTGGCATGAGGAATAGCAGCTGGCTCAAGATGGGAGGATAAAATGTCCCACTAAAATCCCTCCTGCAGATCCATACTCCATTTCTCGTGGCGAGAAAAGAGCCGCACAATTGATTGGCTCTTAAGTCCAAATTTGTGAGTTGTAGAAAGTTGCTAGCTCCAAAGTCGCTTAAATCCCCCTGCGCATCCCAGAGGAGCTGTTAGCCGGTAAATCCGTGCAGCTGCTCTCCTCCACGTCCACATGCCTGCAAATCCCGGGAGCCTCCGAGCCGGTGCCCTGCAGTGGGCAGCCCGGCCGCGCTCACCTGCGTGAAGAATCCCGGCATCCTCCTTAGTTATTCTTTCTCCACTTCCTCCCTGATTGCTCAGTGCAAAAGCTTCAAGCCATCTTTAAACCAAATTGTTTCACAAATGACAAATAACATGAAAATAGACTTCATAACCAGGAATAATGAAAGAAATCATTCACTCTGATACAGGAGATGGTCTGTGCTAAAGGAGCCCTTCAGCCTGAATAGCAGAAAAGCACATTGCAATCTTCACGTCCTCCCTTGTACGACGCACGTGGCTCCCCAGCGCTGCAGTGTCACTTTGTGCTGGGCTCTGCTCCTTGCCCACGACATGCACGGGTTGTCTCACACTTGCTGAGGCCTCGCAAGGCAGCTCTTTAACCGTGTGCGAGAAGGAGCAGCAGGAGCCTGTCTGGTATGAGCATGTTCTTAAGCCCTGACTAGAGACTCAGGTCAGCTCAGCGAGTGCCCGTCCCTGGGCTCTGCCCTCCCAGTGGCATCTCAGGTCCAGGGCCAGCACCCGGCACTGACACGGGAGAGCTCCCATCCCGTCCCGTCCCATCCCGGGAGCATTGGGGCTGCAGGACGTGCCGAGCCGTCCCGCTCCCCCTCTGCCTGCTGCTTCCCTACCCCTCGTGTCACCAGCACTATCGTCTTGTTATAATTAGGTAAATATCTGAGTGAAAACTATTAATTTACAAAAGCTTTTATCTTGGCAGCTCTAAAGATAAAGGCTAAAAAGAGGTGTGTCCGTGCCAGCAACAATTAGAGCATCCTCATCCCACTCCGTTGGGTTCTGTGCGCGAATGTCCGATGTGGTGAATTCTGTCACTGAAACCTGTGTAGAAAATGGGGCAAAGCAGAAAAGCACTGGGGAAAAGACCCCTGCGAGCGCCGCCTTCGAGCACGTCCAACCCGCTCCGGCGGCAGCACCAGCTGCGCAACCACCGCGGGAGCCGCGCCGGGACCGGGATTCTCCGGCCTCGACGCTGCCTCCGCTCCTGTTTCTGCTTCAGTGCGAGCAGATCATGGGTCAGAGTTTGCCCCGAAGAAGTTCAAATCCCCAGTGCAAGCAGATTAATTAATCTAATCAGATGCATCTCTCCAGAGGAATTAGGTTGGTGCTTCTGGGATAAGGATTGTATTAAGCTGATAAGTTAAAAATGAAATGAGATGCTGATTTACTGTCAGGAGAGAAGCTGGCGATCCCTGCAGTGGGCTGAGTCTTCTGGGGCCTGCAGGAGGCTGCCAGCAAATAACCCCGGGACGTGCTCTGGGACTGCCCTTGGCATTGAGGGACCGAGCGCTGCGGCCCGGCCCGGTCCCGGAGCCGGCGGTGCCATGGCAGCCGTGCCGGAGAAGGGTCCCGGCCCGGTGTCCCGGCAAAGTCACTGCAACTCTCACTGCATGGCCCCGCCAGCCGCCACCCGCATGTCCCTGCACAGCTCAGCTCTGCAGGGTGCCAGCCCAGCAAAAATATGATGCAGCAGCAGCCACCCGGGGAGGCAGCATCGGTCACGGTTACAGGGTGCTTAACAAAGTGTAATGAAACGGCAGGTGCAGGCTCTGCACTTCCCACACGCCCATCCGTTAGCGGGGACGGGACACGGATGCTAATCCACCCACCTTCTGCTGCGCTGCGAGTGCTCCCAGTGTGCCGGGCCTGACCCACTGAGCTGGGGCAGCGTGCAGGGATGCACGGCGACGTGCTCCAGCATGGGGGGGCATGCTCCGATGCAGGGCAGCACTCTTCAGTGTGGAGTGACACGCTCCGGCGCAGGGCAGCGTGCTTCGAGGGGAGGCTGCTGCAGGTCCCCTTGCAGCCCTGGCTCCGCAGGGCCTGTCCGCCAGCACATGGTGATGCTCCCTTCCACATGGGAGCAATCCTGGCTAGCCCTGGCCAGAGAGGCAACACCTCTCAGCCCCATGGTGCAGAGGGGACATTGCGGGGACGTCTGCAGCCACCACTGTGCAGGGCTGCGAGCAGTGGGACATGGCCCGGCCGTGCAGCTCCTGCAGCGGCAGGGTTAATGCAGCTGAAAAAGCCTCTGTGCAAGCAGAGGGTGACCAGGGCGCACCGGCCCGCGAGGGGAGGATGAGGAGCCCACGCAGGCAGGGAGCTCCCGGGCTGCAGAGCAGCACAGGGGAGCACAGGCCGAGCTGGCAGCGGCACCCACAGCTCTGCCCCAGCAGCCCTTCCCCAGGGAGCCCATGAGGAGCACGGCCACAGTCTGCAAAAGGGAGCACAGCGAAGGCGCCTGCTCCCATGGGAAGGAATTCAGGAAAGGCAGAGTCAGGATGCTGCCTGCCTTGGGCCAGGCTCCCTGCAGAGCAGCAGGGCTTTGAGTCAAAGCATCTCACGGGGAGGAGAACGGGCACAGCTCCTCCTCTGAATCTTTACCTTAGTTTTTCGCAGCAGTGCAGAGATGGGCCGTGGTCTTGCTGGGCTGGGGCTGCACACCCAGGCCTCCCTCCTTCCTCCGGTGGCCAGGGGGGCACTGGGGCCCTGCGGTCCCCTCCTGCCATCCCTCCTGCCCCTGCAAGGGAGCAGCACGATGGGGCTGCACAGCAGAGAGCTGAGACCTGTGCGGGGGGCAGGAGTTCTGGGGATCTCCTCCCCTCTCCTTCTGCTCCGGTGGGCTCCGCTCCAGCTGCGCGACCTGCTCGGGAAGGAGCCACCAAGCAGCGGGGGCAGAGCGGGGTCCCCGGGACAGCGGGGGAGCCGCCCGCTGCCCGCCCCGCTCCCCGGCTCAACCCGAGCCCAAACCCGCCCCGGGACGGGGCTGAGAAGGGACCGGCGCCCCGGGAGCCTCGCGGCGAGGCGCTTGTGCGGGCGCAGAGCGCTCCCTGCCGCGCACCGCGCACCGCGCACCGCGCTCCGCGGCCGCCGCTGCAGCGGGGAGGAGCGGAGCGGGGCGGAGCAGGTACCGGAGCAGGTACCGGAGCGGGGCGGAGCGGGGCCGACAGCGGAGCGGGGCCGCCGGGACCACCGACCTCCGAGGGCCACCCGCGGCGGGACGGGGCTCCCGGCCCTCGGGGAGCCGCTCGCGCCCCCGGCTCGTCTCCGCGGGCATATACACAAGCATATACACAAGCATATACACGTGTACACACACACACATATCACCGGCACCTGCAGCAAGCGGCGCCAGCGCCTCGGGCTTTGCCGCTTCGCCGCTACCGGCGGCGGAAGAGCAGCTCGGCCTGGCCCTCCGCCGCAGCCCCTCACCGCGGCTCCGGGCCCGCCCCGGCCGCGCCGCCCTGCGCGGAGCCGCCGCCGGGGGGCAGTGGTGGCCTGCGGCGACAGCCCGGGCCGCGACACGGCGAGGGGAGCGCGGGGAGCGGCATCCAGACCCCCCTCCCCGGAGCATCCACCTCCTCCAGCGCATCCCCAGGTGCATCCAGCCCCCCGGGTGCACCCGGCCGCCCGCGGTGGCTCCCTGTGTGCAGACCCTTCCCCTCAGGTGCATCCAGCCCACCGGGTTCCCCACGACGTCCCACCCACGCAGGGTGCTCGTGTCCCGCGCCCGAACGTCGCCCCGGCTCATGGCACTGGAGCTGCCGGGGTGCCCGTGTCGGCCTCCAGCTGCCTGCGCCCCAAAGCTGTGGGGCTCCCGGCTGAACACGGCCCCTGCCCCACAGGCTGGGGGTGCCCCACGGCTGCCCACAGCGCTGCCTCCCGGGCAGCTGCAGGTGCTCCGCGAGATGGATGTTGGTGCTGGCCCGAAGCCGCTGCGCGACGGGGCTGCCAGCAGGAGCGATCGCTGAGGTCTTCATGTGTATTAATGCCTGATCCATCACGCGCTGCGGTGGCAGCAAGCAGTCAGGAGGGATCATTTATTTAAACTTCATTATCGCTGCCAATACGTTGAGTTTCTGCTTCTCATTGAGCTGGAGAATGAAGTGCCAGTGACCTTGCTCCCCTGGGGGCCAGGGCTGCCCCCGCACGCGGCCCCTGGACCCGCTCCTCGCTCAGCCCTTCCCGTGGTGCCGGCAGCCGGTTCCCCTGTCTGACCTGGTGCTGCAGAGCTGAGCATGTGCACAAGGAACTGGAAATAATTTTCTCCAGATTAGGAAATCGAAACCTCCAGTTAATCAAATTTTATGCGGCATATTACTTTTCCTATGAAAAACACATTTAAAAATCAATCTTGCTTGAATGGTAACAAAAAACATGGCTGCAGCTGCTATTATCTCTGACACTTATAACATCTATTTGTCACTAATTACATTAATGTCATGTTGCTGTTGCCCTGGACTGGGAAAGGGTGTACGGGGTGATTGTGTCCATATATTTCTCATCCCACCAGAGCCTCGTGCGCGGATGCCGCTGCCTGGGCGATTGCTGTCATAACCCGGTGCCTCCAGAGCCACTGGGCGCTCCGAGGTGCCATGGGGCACATCCAGGCTGTGCTGCCCCTGTCACCCAAAGGAGCCCTGCTGCCCCACAGGGACCTGCCCTCGGTGCTGCTCTGTCCCATGGCGGCAAAGAGCTGCCCTGGTCATTTATCCTATATTTCCACCAGTTATTATTTAAAATATAGCTTTAATTCTCCTCTTAAAGATTTCTGAAGACCTCAATGAAGAAGACTTATTTTATAATCAATAGCTGTTAGCATCATGTTAGGCTCATGATTCACACTAAAACATTTGCTCCATCCGTCATCGAGTGAGGACATCACGAGTCTGTTCCATGCAGCTCTGCAGCCAGAGCGGGCAGGAGATGGGGATAAACCCCAGCACCGCCACGGGAGCTGCGGTCCCCAAGGCAGGGGAATGGCAGGGGCCCTCAGGCTGCTCTGGTCAGCCCATGCACATCCCCATGCCCTCGGGTGGCTCCTTCACCCTATTAGCTCAGGCCCCTTCCCAGGTGCTGGTTGAACGCAGCGGGTCTGCGCGTCAGCACAGTGGCACCATGGCAGGGTTCAGTGTCCCCTTGGGAACAGCCCTGGCAACTGCATATGACAAGGTTGGCTCCTCACGAGCGTGCACAGGGATGCATGGAAACCACTGCACCCTTTGCTAAAGTCCTTGCAATGTTACAGCTGAATGCATTGAAAAATACATTTAAAAAAAAAAAAAGAAAGAAAGAAAATCCTTCCCAGTTTACTTCAGATGCGACAGACTCTCCGGGAATGTCCTGGCTGGCTGCATCCCTGCAGGGTGCCGGATCGCGCGCTCCTGCTCCGCTGCTCCGGGGCCTGGCGGCTGCGCGGCACAGGATGCGTGGGCAGCGCTGCTTTCCCTGTAAAGTCTGGACCTGTGCCCGGAAACTTCAGCAGTAGCAGCAAAACTGCAGCACCAAACACACCAAAAAACAGGATCAATGGGAGAGCCCATAGCAAGGAGGTTTTTGTATCAAAACCAGCAGGTTGCCGTTGTGTTTCCAAACCTGAGGATAAGCATTTTTGCGTCTGTTCAGCACAACCACCTGGGTCAGGTTTTCTTCTTGAATGGTAGAGCTGAACTCATTGCCCCAACTTCCAAAAATCCTCTTGCTGGCCTTGTCCTGAGTAAATCCCTTGCTCATGCTCTTTTACCGCTTCCACTAAACTGCTTCCAGCTGCCACTAAACTTCCCTCGAGCTTCACAACCCATTGCTATTGCAACTTGTCCCGGCTCGGGCGGCGAGGGATTTGTTTGCTATGAGACGCCGTTTCCATCCAGTTTCACAGCCACAAACTGGGCTTGGACATCCGGCACCCAGTCCCGTCACTGGGCTCCCGGCTCCGGCTGTCATTCGGAAGCATTTTCCTCGCTGTCACGCCCGGAGCAGCTGACGGGTTCTGCAAGGTTGCTCGAGGAAACACAGAGCCTCGTGGAGCAGAGGAGCCGCCACAGGGCTCGGGAATCCCCCTACCTCGTCGCTGCAGCCCAGGGAGCTCAGCTGCTGCCCGGTACCGGGATCCGGGATCCGCTTCCTCACACGCCGCTTGGAAAGGGGACCTCAGGAAAGCCTCGTCTGGCTGCAGAGTTGGAGCCGCACGGTGGGAACGAGCACAGTGGCATCACAGGGGCAATGCGGCCTGTTCTTAACCAAACCGAAATCTGGTGACATTTCAGACCCACATCCTCATCCTTTGTCATCTTGAATCCTCCACTAGTCTTTTTTTGCATGTTAAATGCAAAAGCCAAAGCCCTCTTTTTGCCCCTTTCTTCCTTTCCTCCTGCCTGCTGGCATCTTGCTGAGGCCCCACAGAGAGGGAAGAGAAGCGACGGAGCAGTTACCTGGAACACCCGGAGCCCCGAGCGGCACTTCCATCAGGAGCCGTCGCTTTCCCCGCGGATGGCGTGGATGAGCTCATGGAGGGCCCGTGTGCGCAACGTGGGCATCGGGCTGCGCTCGCCATGCGGCTTCCCGCGATCCGGGCGCCGCGGGGACTCCGCAGGGATAACACGGACATCATCGCTGGGATACCCGGGCCCTCTGCCAGCTCAGCCGTGCTGCCCCGGAGAGCTCTCACCTTCCCCTCAGCACTGCCCACAACTCCCCCAGCTGCAGAAGAACAGGTTTATTTGGCTCCCAAAGGCTCCCAAATCACGACTGCCAGCCCGGTGCGTGGGGGGATCTGCACCTCTGCTCCTGCCTCACGGCATCTTCCTCTGGCTGTGTTTCACCATTGCTCCCGGCAATCCGAGTTCACTTGGTGAGAATGTTTTAAGGAAAAGTGTAATTGAAATTCTCCTCCCCATGCCGGGAAGATGACTCATGCATCACGGCTCTGCTCCACGCAATAAACAAGTCGGAAAGCCAGGGCTGGAGGAGCTGGACTTAACAAATAGCCAGAGCTCTTTGCATCCAAATAGGGGTGACATTAACATTTAAATCCCAAGCAGCCCTGCTAAAATTACAACTCCAGGCAGCGCAAAGGGCCTGGATAGCCAAGAGCAACAGTACAAATACTTGTTTGCATTTATCTTTTGCAAAGAATATTTCTAGCTGTGCACACAAAAACGGTGTAACTTTTTGGATTTCAACATTTTGGTCTTTCGAAGCATCCCTGGCAGTCTGCTAAGCTCTGGCCTTCCCAAAACCAGTGTCTAGAGGGAACTTGGCACCTCACACGTTGAGGAGAGCAAGAGCTCCCGGCTCCGGTGCTCCAAGGGGGGCAATTCCCAGGCAGCCCCACAGGATGTGCTGCTCGGAGCGGGGTGCCGGCTCCGATTGTGCCAAGGGAACATGGGAGCATTTGCTTGGCTCCATCCCGGCTCCCAAAGGGCACAGGGCAGGAGCAGCATCCCGGTCCCTGCTCCCAAATGGCTCCCTCTGCACCTGCCAGCAGAAATGGCAGGAAACAAATTGTTTTCCTTGCACACATCTCCCCCTCGCTAAAAGCCCCCCAGTAATAACCTGCGCATCATTGTTTAGCCAATTACCAATTTACTAGGAATTAACTCTAATGTATTAATAAATGTTGTCATTTTCCTGACAAATTATCATAATAATGCATTTTAATGGGCTGCAGGAGTCAGGAGAATAGTGGGAAATAAATGTATTTTAGTATTAGTTATTCAGGACATCTGTACCTAATTACATTTGCAGAATAATTTTGCTGTCGCAGCCCTTGCCATGAATCCCGGGGGGGGCCAGGCCCCTGCGCCGACGGCTGCCGCCCATTCCCGTGGGATGAGGCCCCGCGCGCCCGCCCGTCCCCGTGTCCCGGGAAGCTCGCTGTGGACACTGATGGATGGACCCCGTGCGGCACCGGGGCCGTTCCCGCTCCCAGGGCTGCTCCCGCAGAGCTCGGTGCAGGGCAGGGGGACGTGGTGACACGCGGGTCCCTGTCCCGCAGGGATGCGTCCCGCCGTGTCCCCCGCATCGCTGCAACCTGGTCCAGGAGGAGCTGCGATTAGCAGGCGCGCGGGGGAGCAATAGTAATTGCCAGCTAATTTTAGCCCCCTTTTCCACCGGTTATCACTGTCTTTCCAAGGCGATCCACCTGTCATGGCAAGGCCAATTTATCTGCGCTAACGAACAGAGATGCATTAGCTGTCATCAGACAGCTTTAAAGGTTATAAAATTACAGCTGGTTCCTCCCAGCTAGCGTTGATGGAGTGCGTGCACTTCAGCTGGATCGCCGCTTCCTGGCGGATGATATTCCCATCGCTCTCCGGAGAACAGGCAGCCTGCGGAGCTGCAGCTCCATGGATGCTCTGCTCATGCCGTGGGGTCTGATGTGCAGAGGGAAGCACAGGAGGATTCTCTGTGCGGATGTCGGGGCTCTGTCCGCGCTGGGTCCCTCCGGGTCCCTCCTCCCACATCGCGGACCAGCTCCCCGGGCGCGCAGGAACAGGCCATGGCACCGGTATTCCGGGCACACCCAGAGCCCAGCAAGCGCGATCCAGAATAAAGCAGTCATAAGAGTGCTTCTGATATAGGATTTCCTCATAAATATTGAAAAATGTCCCCAGTTCTGTCCCTAACACTGAAAGTCTCTCTAGAGTAAGAGGGGGAAAGCAGTGAGCTTCAGTGATTCCCTCTAAAATTTGATAATTTGGGGCTACACATATTGGCACCAGTATGTCTAAAATAAAGATAATTGCAGACCTTTAAAGTAAGGCAATCTCTTCAGATGGGGAACAATTATATTTCTCAAAGCAGGAGCACATGTCTTTACAACCAGTAATTATCAATTACAGAAGATGCCAGTCTGTTATCTTAACAGGATCTCCAGTTATCTTTAAGGGCTAATTGCAGTGCACTTAATCCAGAAATCAAACACTAATGGCTTTGACCTTTGTTTTTACTTCAGAAGCATGAAGACACTTCCAAGACCCCACAATCCTGATCTGCCTTTATTTGCATTGCACTTCCCACCCTCTAACACCCGCTAATACCTGACTGCCCTGCAGAGCAGAAACCAGCAGCTGCAGCCAGGAGCGTTTGCTGCATCCTGCCATGTCCCCATCCCACCACATCCTACCACATCCCATATCCTGCTGCATCCTGCTGCATCAGGCTGGTCCGGGGCCGCTCCAGCGTGGCTGTTGCAGCTCCCTGCTCTCACTGACACATCCAGGGGGATCCCGGTGTTCCCAGGCTGGGCACAGGCAGGGTCACCGCTGAGCCTCGGAGCAGCAACGTGCCGGCTTTCCCGTGCACAGCACAGGAGACGACCCTCTGCAGCTCCAGGAGCCTGGGAACCACAGGGGAGCTGCAGCCGCACGCAGTGCCCAGAATCACACAGCGCCCAGGATCGCCCAGGATCACCGCACAGGATTGCCCAGGATCACCACGCAGCACTTGCAGCTCTGAAGCAGGAGCCAACAGTGCTGGGGGTCCAGGGAGCCTAAAGGCTCCTCGCCCGGCAGCGCTGTCATGAGCACCAGGTGCTTCCTTTCAAACAAGCTCATGAGCTCCGAGCTCCCCGTGGGGCTCCAGCACCAGCCCTGCTTGGAGCTCGCGGTGGTGCAAACGGGGCCTGTGCCCACCCTGCTCGAGCAGGCGCCTGCGCCTTGCCCTGCTCTGCATTCCCTTTGTGAGGTTTAATATTCAATTGGCATTAAATGTTAGAGCGTATCAAAAAACCGTGTTAATGAGTGTTAATTTAGAAATCGTCTGAATTCTAGAGATTCAGTTAAAATCCATTCTCAGTTATTGTTCCCTGCAAGACAGGTGCTGTTTCCAGTCCTCTTTCCCCCAGCAGCACAGGCCCCGCTCAGCGGTGCTGGCGCAGCCGGCGGTGCAGGGAGCTGCGGCTCCGACGTCCCGGCCAGCTCCGATGTCCCGGGCTGGCGCTGCGCAGGGCTCGGCGCTGCCAGCCGGGAGGCGCTCGGCTCCGGGGCGGCCGGACCAGCCCCAAACCGGGGTGCAAAGCGGGGACGGGCGGCCCGTGGTGCCCTGCAGCCCGTGCCAACCACCTGGCTGCTGCCAGGAGAAACGCGAGACGAGGAACGCAGCAGAGCGGCGTGCGGCAACGCGGCGCGGAGCCGCCAGCACCGTCCTGCCCAGCACCGCGGCGACGCGGCGCGGCCGCACAAACGAGCGTGAAATTGGGGCCCCGAGAGCAGCTTTGAAACGGGCAGTCTGGGGGGGGCTGCAACATGTTTAAAAGGCAGGAGCAGCACAAAGCCTCGATTTTAATTATTGCAGCTTTAATCAGTGAAATTGGTTTTTCTTTTTCTTTTCTCTACCCTGATCTCAAATAAATTGGGATGGGGAGCTGCGTGATCACTGTGCAGCCTGCAGAGCTGGGACGGGCAGCGCGGCAGGACAGGGGTGCCAGCAGGACCAGGGGGCCGGGATGGGGACACCCGGGGGACCCTGCGACCCTGCCCTGGTGTCACTGCAGCCCCGGGTGCAGAACGGCCCCAACGGGGTGATGCAGAGGCAGATGTGCCATGGGCGCCCGTGCAGCGCCCCGTGCTGTGCCGGGGAGCTGCATGGGGGCATCGGCAGCACTGCAGGTACGCGGCGGCGCTGCAGGAATGTGGCCACACGCGGTCGTGCCGGCCAATTGGAATCAAATAACTGTGCTTGCCCTTAAGTCAGAGCCTCGTGCACTGATGCACGGAGAAAACAAAATCCCGGACTTCGATTGCCTTTCCCGCGTGGAGGAACGATGGACCTTGGTCTCCAGCAGTTCTGTGCCTAATGAAAACCTAATGAGGCTTTAAATGACCCCGAGCGCAGATCTGCCACCAGCAGTGCTGCAGGACGGACATCCCAGGCATCTCCCTGGATCCCGGGCAATGCTGGCGGCTGGAACGGGGGGCGAGGGCAGCGCGGGCACACGGAGCCCCCGTCCTGCCGAGCTGATGCTGCTCCCTGTGGTTCCCAATTCTCATCCGCGGAAGGAGCTGCCCGGCTGCCTGGCCCAGCTGCCACCCTGCGCTGCTGCTCACTCTGCCCCTAAATCACACCATGTCCTCACACCCGATCCGCACAGATTCCATAAAAATGTGAGTAATCAGAGCCCTGACGTTATTTACGACACTGCGCTCAGGCTGTAATTTATGTATTAATTTCAGCTGTGAGGTTCCAAAGGGAGGGAAAAGGAGAAGATGGATAGTGGGATGTGTTCCTGCTGCTGGGCCCCTCCGGCCACGTGCGGGGCCGCACGGAGCTGGCGGCCTGCAGGGAGCAGGGCTGGGATATGGCGCGGAGCAGGAGGGAAGCAGCATCCGTGCAGCTCCGGGTATCCCAGCAGCGCTTCCCGCATCCCGCAAGTGAGCGCACGGGTCGTATCTGATGCAGACACGGCGCGACGTGCATTTCTCTGCGCATAAGCCCCTGCCTGACACAGCTGCTGATTGCTTTTTTAAAGCCGTGCGGGGAGGATCAGTTCCTTCATCCGCTGATAAGGTATCAGGTGACAGAGGGATCGGCATCCACCACATAAATCTGCAACTAATCCTTCAGAATCAATATTTTTCATTAAGAACCTGTGAGAGTTGGGCCATTATAGGGAAAAATCTGTTTAGGTTGACACCTTGATGAAGTTATTCAGTTCAGGGGCTTAAGCCATTGAGAGGTAATAAAGAGCGGAGAGCATGGAAGGAGCAGGGGCCGGTGATGAGCGCGGGGCCGGAGCGGGGCCTTAATGCAGGGAGAAATTATCACGGGGGTTTGCTGTGAATCGTGCGACCCTGGCAGGGTGGGCAGCGCTGCCGCGGGGCTCCCGCAGCCTGGAGGTGCCCAGATGTTCCCACAGGCTGCAGGTGCCGTACGGATGTTCCCGCAGGCTGACGGTCCCCAGGTGTTCCCGCGGTTAAAGATGCCCAGATGTTCACGCAGATGGAAGGTGCCATGCAGATGTGCCCGCACGTGGAGGATGCCCAGGTGCTGCTGCAGGCGCCCAGATGTTCCCGCTGGCCCTGCTGCGGTGGGACGGGACACGCGAGTGACGCGAGTGGCACCCGCGGCCCTGAGCGGCTCTCCAGCTGGCTCGAACAACTGCAGGAGTCAGACTTCTCCCCAAGTTTTCTTTATAGGTTAACCAAGGTTAATTGTACAAGCTGCAAATGAAAACGTCTGGCCCATAAATCCCCAAACCTCATTAAAGAGGATTAAATGATACGACTACTTGGTAAATCCTGAAATTTCCATGCAATCCTCTCATAAACAATAGCGGGAGAAGCCTCCTGCACCCCCAGTCACCTGTGGTTGGGAAGGCAGAGGAAGCGCCAATGGGATGATCCGGCCAGGACTGCGGATGCGACGGCCGGGCCCAGTGCCCAGACACCCCAGCAGGCTGCGCGGCCCGCGCTCTTCCCGGGGCATCAAGCCGGGACCCCGTCCGGCTCCAGGGGCATCACTGGAGCTTCCTTTCCCGGTGGGAATGGGAGCCGGTGCCGCTGCATGACAGTGCCCGGTGCCTCCCCCCGGCCCGCGTCCTGCTGTAGCTGAGGCAAGAGATGGCAGTAAATAATAATCACTTGCATCTGGGTGATGCTGGGGAAACTCGGCAATAAGGACTTGGCTCTGGGCCATGATTGATGTGTTTTGTTCCAGGAATTGTTTTGCAGCTCACACAGCAATCATTTGTTTCCATCACTGCTGAATATCCCTCGCCAGCACCGGCACGAGCCGCAGAGGCCAAAATACGGGGACGGACGTTGCAGGTGGCACGGAGCGGGAAGGAGCCCCGGGAGCCGGGCCGGAGCGCGGCGCCCCGGGAGGACACGGGCTGCTGGGCGGCCCTGGCGGGGCGCAGAGCACCCAAATCTTAATGAGCAATTAAAAGCTAATCAAAGGGAAGTCTGTCGGAGAAGGATTGTGGTGCGGTTTTGTACTTGGCTTTGCATCTGTTAGTGCAGCAAGACGTATTGTCAGGGAGATTTGTAGCCCTGAGAGCTGCACTGTGGTTCCTGGATCTAATTCAATTCCAAATTGATGGTTTGGGAAGGATGGGATTTTTATGCTAAGAGCAACCTTTATCTTAGATTTGAACTAACTGCTCCATGCTCTGCAAATACATGCCCGTGCTGGCCCCATTTCCTTGATCCATGGTCACGACGAGGATGCAGTCGCTCAGCTCCCTTCTCCAAATGCTTCCCCGTCCCGAGCTCGGTGCTGCCACTGTCTGAGGCCTCGGAGCGAAGCCCTGCTCCGGCCACGGAGCCGCTCCTGCAGCTTTGTCCCGGATGGACCTTGGAGCAGCTGCCGACATTTCCCAAATTGCAGCATTTGATTCTCCTTTTGATTGGTTTCAAGAGAAAATCTCCACAAAAATCTCAAAAGAAAAGCAAAATTGCAGGCTTTTTCACAGTCTTCCCTCCCGCTCTTCAGCACTTGCCTTGCACACCGCTGAGCGCTCAGCAATTGCACCCAAGCCGCTGCGCCCGCTGCAGGCCACTAACCTCCGACCGATGGCTAAGACGTCCCCAGCTCCAAAGATGCTCCGATCTCTGGAGTCTCGCTGAGCAAACGCTGCTCTTGGAGAGCCGAGGAGGTACAAACCGTGCGGCATGTCCTTGCCGTTCCCAATCGATTGACTGAGCACCGGGACCTGGAATCCCTCTAGGAAGGCTCTCCCGACCTGCTCACTCTGCATCTCTTTGGCTTCTTACCAAAATCCCTTGCAAATCCTCGCCGGGTCCGGCCGGGAGCTGCGCGTGGGGCTGCAGCCACCTGCAAGGGCGGGAGAGCCAAGTGGCTCGTGAGGCAGGAGGCGCCCGGCGCTGCCGAACACGTCCCATCAATAATAGATACCAGCGAGCCTCTGGGGGAGCTAAAAATTTCCCTCTTAGTTATGAATTATGGATGCAGTTTAGTGTAATGTAGATGTATCTCAAAGGCTTTTCACAGTTTATATGCTAGTAAAAGCCAGCAATTTACTTGTGTTACATCTGCAGGTTTTTTAGAACAAAGGAATTCTCTCTCCGGCCAAAAATTCCCGCACTGAGGAAAGTAAAGGCAAATTTTGCACATGCAGTTCCAGGCCCACATGTGCAGTTCCACCCGCCCTGTGGACCCTCTTCCATGGAGCATCCTCCAGGGAGCTCTTCTGTGGATCCTCCTTTATGGACCCCCTGCACAGACTCTCCCACAGGGACCCTCCTCCGGGGTCCTCTTCCATGGATGCTCCCACGTGGAGCCCCCGCTGCAGAATCCCCCAAGAACCTTTTCCATGGCCCTCCCTCCACGGACCCCGCTCTGTGGACTCTGCTCTGCCCCGTCCCCCTCCAAGGCCGCTCTCCGCAGAGCTCCGCTCCACATTACTCCACCCGGGATGTGTTTTCCCGTGGGATGAGGCTCCACGCACAGCGCAGCGGGTTCAGCACCGGGCAAGTTGCTGCCAGAAGAAAGGAGCCCCTTCTGCATCGACTGTGTCACTGCCCGTTACCCGCAGCGCCCGCACCTTGATGTACGGCCCCAGGCCCCTATAGATCTGCAGGAGGCACTTGAAAAGCCCCCGTGAACCTCCCGGGTTAGAGGGCTAATGCTTTGTTTAATACCCTCTGATAATTAATACTCTACACCCACAACGAAGGATCATTATAAAAAGATTTGCTCCAACTGCTCCAACTGCAGTCGCTCCTTCTCCACTGCGTAATGAGCAGCAATCCCCAGGGGTCGGTTCCTGTCGAGAAAAATCCATAGCTGCAGATTCATGGTGGTGCTTCCGCTGCTCCGGTGGCTTCTGGATGCTCCACACCACCCAGCCGAGGGAGCCGTGGGATGGGGTGGATGGACGGGGCCACAGGAGCCCCAGGTCACAGCTGCGGTGGATGGGGCGGGATGGGGTGGATGGATGGAGCCACAGGATCCCCAGCTCACTGGATGGGGTGGATGGGGCGGGATGGGGTGGGATGGAGTGGATGGGGTGGCTGGATGGAGGCACAGGATCCCCAGCTCACTGGATGGGGTGGATGGGGTGGGATGGGGCGGGATGGGGTGGATGGGGTGGCTGGATGGAGCCACAGGATCCCCAGCTCACTGGATGGGGTGGATGGGGTGGGATGGGGCGGGATGGGGTGGATGGGGTGGCTGGATGGAGCCACAGGATCCCCAGCTCACAAGATGGGGTGGGTGGGGCGGGATGGCGCTGCTGGATGGGGCTGCAGGAGCCCCAGCGTGCCGGCTGCCATGGGATGGGGCGGATAGGGCAGGATGGGACAGATCGGGCAGGATGGGGTGGATGGGGTGGATGGGGTGGATGGGGTGGATGGGGCAGGTTGGGGTGAATGGGGTGGATGGGGTGGATGGATCCGCAGGTCTCTCAGGCTGCCGAGGGCCCGGGGCCGCTCTGCCCGCCAAGCCGGAGCGCTGCCCTGCCTGCGGCCTCCTGCTTCCCAAGGGATCTGGCCTTAAACCTGCCCCAGCCCCTTTCCACTTAGCGCTGGCAGTAAAAACACTCCCTGAGCACAGCTTTTGCAGCCATTACTTTTCAATTTGCAAGTTTAATCTTCTTCTTTTTTTTCTTTTTTTTCTTTTTTTTTTTTTAGAGGGGAGTTGACATATCTGTATTTATTTTTTAAAGAAAGAACAAACTTTTATAGACCTTCTGCAAATCCTAGTAAAAATGTAATCTTTTCTTGTGCCAGACAACTGGTGCTGCTGACTCAATTGCTTTTATATATGTCAAGGCTAGAAAAAAAAATGATTGCCATGGCCTAACTCTGAGCAGATTGGAGTGAAGTGCGGGAGCATCAATCAGAGCCGCCGTGTCGGGCTGCAGGGTCCAACATGCTGCTGCCGGGAGAAGCTGCAGGGATTTTCCTGAATTCCTGCCTTGCCTCTGCCTCCGAGATGTCCCAGCTCTGCCACGAGCGGCTCACGCAGCCGCCCGGCGGTGTCAAACCAACATCGAGGCGGAGCCGGCGTGCCATCACCAATGCACTTTTGTAGGCAGAAACCGTCTTCTATTTAATAAATATCTAAAACGGTGCCCAACAGCCCTGCAATAAACTGCTGAACGGAGAGGTGCTGATTGCTCATCCCGCCAGCTCCGGTGCCCCGGCCGGCCGCAGGACCCCGCGGCACCCGCAGGAGAAGACGCTCCCGCCGGTGTCCCAGGACATGGAGCGTTGTCACCTCCCAACCCACGGAGCCACAACCCGGCGCTCATCCCGGGTGCTGGTGCCCGCCCTGCTCCGGGCCGTGCGATGCCGGGATGCCGGATTCCAGGAGTCCATCCCGAGCGGGATCTCACCCTCCCGGCGGGCACAGGCAGCTCTCCCTGCTCCGGGATGTGCGCAGAGGGGCTGAGGGATCAGAGGGCTGGAGGTGCAAGGAGCCGCTCCAAAATCTGGAGTGTTTAATTCACTAATTAAGCGCAGCCCTTGCGAGCTGGGACTCACAGAGCAGGAAGGTGCTGGGGGGTATTTCCAAATGCTGCTCTACAACTGAAAATTAATTCTCTGAGATGCTGCTGGATTAAGAGGCAGAGCCCGGCTGGAGTCGTGAGGAGCAGAACCGGGATGCGGGAGCAACTGCGAGGTGGGAATGGCAGCTCTGCCCTGGTCTGTACCAGGAAAAAACATTGGGCAAAACCATCAGGATGGGACGGGACGGGGTGGGATGTGATGGGACAGGCTGGGACGTGATGGGACAAGACAGGCCAAGTCGTCCTCCCCGCGGGGCCTGGCAAGGTTGTCTGCAGCGCAATGTGAGATGGTCCAGACCCTCCAGACAGAAAACATCCGCCGGGAAGTCCCATCTCGCTGACACTGAGGCAGGTTGAAGGGACGTGTCAGCCCCGATGAAGCCCTCATGGACAAACCTGGCACGATCTGAAGTGCAAATGCCACCTCGCACGGAGCGCTGCCTGCTCCGCTCCCACCGAGACGCCCGCGCTCCCAACTGAGTGTCCCGCGGGTCCTGCTCCGCTGCCGAGCTCGCTGCATCCCGACCTGGGAGCTTGGGAACGCCCCGGCGGCCCAGAGCCCCTCTGCACACTCATTACGAATGCCGGGATGTGCTCGGCAATGGGATCTCACACCGCTGGGATGCAGCGCTGGTGCCAGCAGCTCTGTCCTGGGATGTGGAGCATCCTGGGTGGAGCAGGGCAGCAGAGAGAGCTGGGACCGGAGCATTCGCATGGAGCAGGATGGCAGCGAGCACCGGAGCTGGAGTCTCCTCCATGGAGCAGGGCTGTCTGGGAGCGCTGCGCCTGGAGCACCTGCGCGGAGCCTCCTGCCACGACGCTCCCTGCGCCCCTGGTCCCCTCGCAGGGTCCCGTCCTGGGGTTCCTGCAGGGACGACCGTCTCCTGCCGCCCCAACCGGCCCTTGGATCCCGCTGCGGTGCTTCCCTGTGCTGGAGTTTTCCCTGGTGCTCCGTAACCTGCCGGGCGCCCGCCGGCCGCGCGCATCGGCGCTATCACCGCGGGCAATGGGCCGTGTCCAGCCAATTTCGCAGACAGGCGCCCGGAATTCGCAGACAGAGCCACGGAATTGCTAAGAACCACTGACTTAACATAGGAGATTAAAATCTCCACACTGAGCGTGCCTGGAAGCCGTTTAATATGTGAGCGGTGGCACACGGGTTATAGAAACATCAGCCTATCCAGGTCAGGTGCCATTGCGAGCTGAGTTATGGGTGAGAAAAGGGCTAATTGACAAGTTACCTTTGCTGCCTCTTCACAGCCACCAGGGGCTTTGTGTCACGGACTGGTTGTCACCTTTTGCTAGAGGATCAACCAAATTATTTTATGGCTAAATCAGACTCGTGTTTGCGAGGCCGCGGCGAGGGCGGCGCAGGGCTGGGATGGAGCCGGGGCTCCGGCGGCGCCGCGGGCGCGCGGGGCGAGCGGGCAGAGCGGGCAGAGCGGGCAGAGCGCGGCTCCCCCAGGGCCCAGTGGGGGCTTGTGCAGCTGCAGGCTTCGCTCTGCCTTCGTGAGGGCGTCAGCTGGAATTATTTTGGGCATTCACTTACGTGCTCTAGTGCATCACCAGCCTAAACAGGCTTTTTTTTGAAATAATGGGATTTGCTGCTTGGCTCATGCATAAAGAATAGCAAGAACACGACCCAGTTGCATAATGCTTGGAGCAATAAGGAGAGTGGGGAGCGCTCAGCTCTGCCGCTGGCGCTGCAGCCCACGCGGGAGGCTCGGCCGTGGCGCGTGCGGTGCCGGTGCCCCGACCCCTGCAGCGCTCCCGACAGCCCCCAAAACTGCTGCTTTCCTCCCCAAGGCACCTGGAGGCCCCTTCCTCCCCGCTCCCACTCCTGATGCCAGTGCTCCTTGCAGCCCGTGTCCCTCCGTCCCGACGCTCCTGGGAAGGCTGCGTCCTGCATTCCCCATGGCCACCGTGTCGCCAGGGCCGGGGGCTGCATCCTGCTGCCCCTCCGCTCTGCTGCTCCGTCCCCAGGTGAATCTCTCCTTCCTGCAGCAATTCGGATCATGAACCACTTCACCTTCGCCCTGCTGAGCAACTGGTGCATGGAAGGGTTTTCTATAGGAACCCCGGGATCCTGGCAGGGGGGTGGCTGCTGGAGCCCAGATAACAGCGAGGGAGCTGCAGCAGCAGAGGCCACTTGCTGTCCCCATGGTCGCTGCCGGCCACGCCATCCCCGTCGCCATCCTCCCTGCACACTGCAGCGTCCCTGGCTCCCGCTGCCGAGGCGGCTCCGGAGGGGCCCGGAGCGGCTGTCCCGGGCACAGGATGGGGCTGCTGAGGGGGCTCCGGGCTCTCACACCCAGCAGAGCCCAGGCCCCGCGGCAGCAGATCCCACGGGCAGCGGATCCGGGATGGCCGCGCCGGTGTGTCCAGTGCCCGGGGCTGCTGCGGGAGGGACGCGCGGGGCGGGCGGCACCGCGGGGTCCCTGCGCTCCGGGTGCTCCTTGAGCAGCTGCGCGTTGATTGATGCCACTTGACGTGCGGAGAGCTCCCCGCGGCCGCCCGCGCGCCGGTTGCTCGCGGCTCCTCGCGCTAATTAACATCCTCCCCCCGCACGTCCCTTTGCCCCCGAACGCCCCGTTCTGCACCAGCTCCCGGCGCGACACTAACTGCCTGTGACAGGCGGCGAGGCCGGGCCGGCCCCGCGAGCAGCCCCGCGCGGCGCCGCGCCAGGACCGGCTGCGGCCGCGCGCCGCCGTGCCCACGCTGCGGATGAGCCCGGCCAGGCACTGCGGCCCCGTCGGGACATCGGGAGCTCAGGCAAAGCAGGCCCGGAGTTTCCCTCCCCTCGCAAGCTCCACAATTTACTGGAGCTCTGGGAAACCAAAGACCCCTTCTCAGTGTCCTGCCTGCCCAAAAGCACCCGGCTCTTTGCAGCCGCAGCCGGTGCCGGCCCCGGCACAGCGAGCGCTGCACAGCAGCCGGCACAGGCTGCACGCGCAGCCCCTTTGGCCAAACGGCTGCAGAAGCGAAGGGCCGGCGGACCTCCCGTTCCGGGCTGCGCATCCCTGCTCCGTCCCGCAGCGCTTGGCTGTGAGGTTTCCTCGTGCGCCTGAAGATGAAGGCAGGTGGAAAACGCAGCAGCCGTGCGGGAAGGGACCCGCACTCAGCGTGGTGCCCCCAGCGCCCCAGGGCATCCCGGGGCCGGGACCTGTTCCGGGCGTCCTTGGTGTGCGCCAGCCCTGCGGGAGGCCTCGTCTTCCCAGCCAACATCTGTATTCAGCCCCAGCATCCTGGCGGATTGGAAGCTGTTTGCCACAAAAACATGTGCAATAATTTTATATAAACAAGTTACCAAGCTGGAGTTTTACTGCGGTGGGTAATACTGGGTCAGGCCCTCTCTCAGCACTGTCTCTCTTGCTGTAATTAATATTGATTTTGTGCAGCTGAAATATAGCTACAAAATCTAATTTTGCTGCTAAGATTTTTGACATCACTGTTCTTAGAGATTAATGCGGGATTTAATGAAGGATTTGGCCTCTCGTCTGTGATGTTCCTTCAGTCCATCATGTGCCGCAGCCCCTCTGCCAACCACTCTGTAGCCTGCCCTGCATCTCTGCAGGCTGCCAGCATCCCGTCGGGCACAGCCTGGCATGGCACAGCACAGCGCAGCACGGCATGGCACGGCAAGGCACTGCACGGCATGGCACTGCACGGCATGGCACTGCACAGCACGGCACTGTGCAGCATGGCGCAGCATGGCACAGCACAGCACTGCATGGCACAGCACAGCATGGCACGGCACTGCACAGCCCAGCATGGCACGGCACGGCACAGCACGCCTGGCCAGGACTCCTCATCTCCTACCCTGGGGAATTGCGTCCCGGCGGCTGCTCCAGGAAGGGCAGGGGGCAGCACTGGCCCACGCCAGGGCCTCCAACTGGAAAGATCAGCTGGAACAAGGACCATGTGGCCAGAGCAGATTTTTCGCTTATCAAATCAAGGAGCAGCTGGATTAGAGGATTAGAAACCACATTAATTACTAATGACTTCCCCAGCCCCGGGTGGCCGGGCCAGGCGTCCTTGGTGCGGGGAGCCGCGCTGGGAGCGCCGCGCCGGCACCGGGGCTCGCAGGAGCCGCCCGGGGCTCCCGGGACGAGGGCTCCCCGCTCCCGGGAGCCAATGGAGTCCGGCACGGAGGCGCCCGGGCAGCCCCGGCCCCGCTCCATGCTGGGCAGCCCCGCGGCGGCCGCGCACAGAATCGATTGGGCAACCAGCGCTCGTGGACAACTGCCGCGTCCCCGCTATCCAGGGCAGCCGCGCTGATTTCCATCTGCTTCCTGACCTGGATATTAAATTGCAGCAGAGGATGAAAACATGTCAAGGGGAAGGAGGCTTCCCTCCGCCTACCGGCGCCCTTGGCACGGCTGTGCTGTTTGCAGGGAGGAAAGGATGGAGCAGGGATGGGGACGGGGACAGACAGCAGGGTGCAGGGCTGGCGGTCCCATCCCAGATTCCGATCCATGCGCTGGGGAGTGGGAGGCACGGGGAGCATCCTGGCGCCCTGAGCATCTCGGAGCATCCCGCTCCACTTGCACTGGTTACATTGGGCTAATTGGTTTATAAGAGATTGCTGGGTCACTGATTACAGAGTCTATTGAACTGCACATCTCAGCTTAGGGATACAATTAAAAGTTCACCCTAATTAATCAAGGGTAATTAACAGACCTTGCATTTCTCTGGGATTAATTAATCAAGGAAACCGGAGTAAATCGATGTGGGCAGCGGGACGGCGCCAGGTGTTGCAGGATCCTCTTGTCCTTGGGTGCGAGCGGAGCCGCGGTGCTGGCACCGGCTCCTGCGGGATATGTCCCGTGTCTGCCCCGCAGAGCCCATGCGGGTGCACCCGGGTGCTCAGAGGCCTCTCCCACCCTCTCCAGCCTTGGGTGCCCGCTGGGCTCCCCTCCGGCAGCGCCGGCCGAGCCGCCAGGAGCGGGGACGCCTGCGAGCTGGGCTGAGCATGAGGCGACCCTGAAAACATGCTTAAAAAATGAGCAGCCTGTGGTTGGGTGTAAATTCCTCATTTGCAGTTAAATATAATTGGTAGGGCCTGGGAGCTGCGGCGAGCTCTCCGCTACTGCAGCGCTCGCTGCGGCCCCCGCGGTCCCCACGGAGCGATAATGAGATCTCAGTGCGGCGCCCGGCGGGGCCCTGGGCCCGGCGCTGTAATGAGGAGCTCTGCGGTGTGCTGGAGAGCCTGCGGCTGCATCCCCGTGCGCCCCGCGCGGCTCTGCCCGTCCCCAGGGACCGCTGCCAGCCGCAGCCTGCGAGAGGCTCCGCGGGAGGTCCTGGAGTCTGCAGGAATTGCAGCCCCGGGAAGGGTTTCCTGCAGCAGGGTCCTGCCTGCTCTGGAACCCTTCCCCTGGGGACGGGCCAGCCCAGGCATGCAGCAATGCACCGCACAGTGCAGCACGGCACAGTGCAGCATGGCATGGCATGGCATGGTGCAGCACAGCACGGTGCAACATGACATGGCATGGCATGGCACGGTGCAGCACGGCACGGCTGCCCAGGCACACGGCAGCTGGCACAGCTGGCAGTAGCAGCTGGCTCCGCTTGGCCGTGGCTACGTCCAGGGACCCGTCCTGCTCCCATGCCAGGCATGGGGCTGGATTAGCGCCGCCGGGACACTGAGCGTCCTGCCCGGTTCTGCCTGCACCGGCGGTGCCGGAGGCGCCGGTCTCCAGCTCTGGCACAGACAGCGGCGCAGGCTGCAGCGAGGGGCGCCCGGCACCGGCCCACTCAGTTATGTTCTTTGCAGCGTCAGTGACAGATATGTGAGGATTAAATGACCATAATCTCCATAATCTACTCAGAAAGATTAAACCTCTGCCTACCCCCTCACCGCATCCCCCTCATCCTGGCGCGGGAGCAGTGATTATGGCTGGGGAAGCCATTTAGCTTTTAAGCACCGCTCCATCCTGCTTAGAAATACATTTGAGGACCAGATGAGCCCAGGCAGCACGGCCGGGCCGGCTGCTCCGGCTGGGCGGGAGCCGAGAATTACGGCAAAGTAGCTTGAGCCAGAGTCCAAATTAAATTTATTGTTCCTGACCTTATTTGGAACCCAGCGCCTTTACAACTGATTAATGAGGCTTACAGGGGCTTTAGGCTCAATTTAAGACAACTCCGAAGGACTCTGCTTGCAGGCTGCTGTTGGAGAGGAACTTTTGGGCTCTGCTGCCCCCGGGGAGGCTCCCCGGGTGGGAGCATTGGACACACTGGAGGAGCTGGAGCGCACGGGGCACGGAGCGGAGCCGCCCGGGAGGACCCTGCGGGGCAGCCTCCTCCGGGATCGGGATCGCCGTCTGGGGCGGCTGCTGCCTGGGGCTCCGTCTGGCCCTGCTGCTGCAACCCCGTCCCCTCCCTGCCTCCTCCACGCCGCTTCCCAGATGCAAAACACGGGAATGGCCCCTTTTCCAGCTCCACGTGTCGTGGACAGACAGGCAGAACCAGGAGACCTTTCAAGAGCAGCCTGTGCCGGACACATCCCAGCGCGGACCAGGAGCAGCTTGGAGGTGGCAGCTTGTCAGCCTGGATCCAGAGGCGGTTAAAGACACATTAAACACGAGAAAGGAGATTAGCAGTGTCATTTGGCTTTTGAGGACTTTTTTAGGCTCTGGAAATAAATTATAACCTTGCTCTCCGCTACCTACAAGCTGATGACGTCATCTCCAATCTGATTTGTTATTTCCAGCACACATTTCATCGCTCCTCTTTTATCCTAGGGGTTTGATGTGCACCCAGTGCTGATGTTCCTGCTCTATTTCTGCAATAACCTTACACAAGCCCTGTGTTTCCGAACTCTTCCTGCTGCCCCAGCGCTGTGTGAGCACGTTGCGTGCCCGGTGTCCCCGGCTCGTGCCGACCATGCCCGAGAGCCGGTGCTGATGCGGTGCAGGGTGTTAAGGACAAGCTGCTCCGAGCGCGTGTGTCCTGCGGCAGCACCGAGCCCGGGAGGCCGCCCGAGCCTGGCAGAGCATCCGCCGCTGGCCCAGCTCGAGATGTCCGGATGCTCCCGCGCTCCTGCTTAAGCAACGTGTTTGTTGCCGAGGCCGGTTCATTGCCCAGAGGTAACAAATGCTAAAAATGGAAAAGACTTTTCCATGGCTTTACTTCAGCAGTTTGCCATGGAAGGGAACAGCATGACTGACTCTGTCCCCAGAAAGGGACATCATGGCCCCTTGGCCACCCTGCCCCATGTGCTTCATAGGTCATCCCATGTCACCGGCCATGTGACTCGCCCCGTGTCGCAGAGCAGAGCTGTCCTGGGCTATCTGGCTCCTCGAGGAGCTGCGTTTTGGCTCCCGGTGCCGTCCCATCGCCCTGCTCCAGCGCAGCGCAGGGGAAGAGGCCGTGCAGAGCAGTGCTCTCCTGCAGCCTTTTCCATCTCTGCTCACATCTGCCCTGTGCTCCTGGCTCTTGCATAAGAGGAACCTGGTCCCCAGACGGGCCTCGCCGCCAGGGCGTTTGCATCCGCACTTCTGGTGCACCAGCACTTTTTGCCTGTCTCGCCCTATTAGCATCCTTCCTCTCACGTAATGAGGCAAGTGGTTTTCTGCTGCTGAAAAGCTTTCCGTGCAGCGCGGAGGCCTGAGTGGTGCTGAGTGCGGCCCCTTGGCTTCAGCGGGAGCAAACCAGGCAGAAGAGAAGCCTGGCACAGGGAGCAGTGCCAAGAGGAGGGGGCACAGGAGGGGGGGTGAAGCAGTCCAGCATGTGCCCATATCCTGCAACAACCCTGTGGTTTCCCCAGGTCAGCACGCTCTCTGGGCATCACAAAACATATATGTGAGGCTGAGCATCCCCAACCCAGTGGATATATTTAATTTTTGCTTTTTTTCCCTTTTTATTTGAGTGTATTACAGCAGCATCCCTCCACCCTACAGCCTCCCTTTCTGGGCCAGCTGAGGACAGACCTCGAGGGGGCTGTGCAGGAGGGGGGCCCTCCTGGCACCGTGTCCCCTCCCTCAGCAGCTGCCGGGGAGCAGCAGGGACAGGGACTGCCCCATTCCGCCACCAGGACGAGGGGTCCTTGCTGCCGGGCTGCCAGCTCTCCAGTTTGCAGCTCATGTTGCCCGTATTTTGCTGTCCCGAGCTTGGGACCCAGGGCGAATCCAGAGCCACCCGCATGGCCAGGCACGGGCCAGTAGCCCCCTGCACCTCCGCACGGCTCTGAATGGCGACGGCCAGCGGCCAGGACAGGGCTTGTCCCGGAGCTGGGGGGCCGCCGGGCTCCCTCGTGCCAAGGGCAGGTCCAGGACAGCGCCGGGAGCCCCGGTCGAGCTGCAGGCGCCGCCGACAGCGCTGGGGCCCCGGGGATGCCCGGGATGGGAGGGCTGCGGCACCGGCCCGAGCTACCCCGTCCTGTGACCCCTCCCGCCCTGGGACCCGCTCCGGCCGGGGACGGCTCCGGTATCCGGGCAAGACCCGCTCCGGCTCCCGGGACCGCGCTTGCAACTTTCCCTCCTGCTCCGAGGGACAGCTCCGGCCCCGGGACCGTTCCGGCCCCTTGTAAGGTTCTCTCCAACACCAGGGACAGCTCCGGCCCCGGGATCCGCTCCGGCCGCGGGCAGGGCCAGCTCCGGTCCCGCGGATCCCGGGCAGGGCTCGCTGCGGGCGGCGGGCGCGGCGCGGGGGCGGCCCGGCCGGGGCGGCTCGCGGGGCCCCGGGAGGAGCTGACGTCAGGCGGCCCCTTAAATAGCGGCGCGGCCGCCGCGGCCCCGCACTTCCCGCGGAGGCGCCGCCGCCGTCGGGAGCGCAGCGGCCGCGGGGATGGGAGCGGCGGCGCGGGGGCCGCGCGGGGCCCGGGGCCGCGGCCCCCCCTCCCCGGGGCGCCCCGGCCGCGCCGCCCCGTAGCCGCGGGACATGCGCGCGCGGCGGCGGCGGGGCCGGCGGGCGCGCTGAGCCGCGCCGGGCCGGGCCGCGCCATGCCCGCGGGCGCGGCCCCATGGAGCCATGGCGCATAGGGCCGGCCGGGCCCCCGCTCCGTCCCGGCGCCTGGCGCGGCGCTTCCTCTTCCTCTTCACGCTGTCGCTGTCCTGCTCCTACCTGTGCTACAGCGTCCTGTGCTGCGGCGGCCCCGCCGCGCCCCGCGCCCGCTGCGCGCCCGCCCGCAGCGCCGCCGCCGCCAAGAAACTTCTGCAGAAGTCGCGGCCGTGCGGGCGGGCGGGCGCGGAGCCCCCGGGCCCCGGCGCGTCGGGACGGCGCCCGCGGGAGCCGCCGCCCGCGGGGGCCGCCCCCGCCCCGGCCCCGGTCCCGGCGCCGGCCCCGCCGCGGCCCGGCGCCAAGCGGCTGCCGCAGGCCATCGTGGTGGGCGTCAAGAAGGGCGGCACCCGCGCCGTGCTGGAGTTCATCCGCGTGCACCCCGACGTGCGCGCGCTGGGCACCGAGCCCCACTTCTTCGACCGCAACTACGAGCGCGGCCTCGAGTGGTACAGGTGAGCCCGGCGCGGCCCCGGCCTCGCTCCCCGGCCGGGTCCTCAGCGTCTGCCCCGCGCGCTCCCTGGGGAGCGGCTGGTGACTCCGCGGACGCGCCGTTGCAGACGAGGGCAGCGGTGGCTCCCGCGCGGCCCCAGGCACGACGCTGTCCCCTCCTGTCACAAGCCGGTGCGTCCCTGGTGCCGGCGGAGCAGGAGCAGCCGTGGGTGCTTTGCTTGCAGCGGGGTCTGTCGCTCTGGCTGTGGAGCTCGTTCTCCGCAGGGCAGGAACACGAGGCTCGCACGGCTCAGCAAGGACAGCGGCCCCGTGTCCCAGCCTGCAGAGTCCCCTGCCTTGCGGCACGGGAATGTGGCTGCTGGAGCCCCCGTTAATGAGTTGTTATTGTGTGAGCAAGTGACCCCAATCCCTGCTGGGAGCCTGGGGCAGCAGCCAGGACAAGGTCAGGTTTCCCTTCCCAACTGCAGAAACCCCTGTCCATGTGAGGGAACCTCCGAGATGGCCACGAATCCTTAGCAAATCCAGGGCGTTGCGTGATCGCTCTCCCTGCTCCTGCAGCCGCTCCGTTTCCTTTGCAACCCTTTGGCTGTCGGGTTTTGTCCACATTGGTGGAAGGGGCAATTCCTGCCCTCCCGTCTTTCCTGCGCTCCAGCAAGTGCGAGAAGGGATGGGAGGGCGGATGGGAGCAGAGCCGGACGAGGCGCCGGGGCATCAGCGGGAGCTCCCGGCCCTGCAGCCCCACGGGGCGCCCGGAGCTGCAGCCGCTTTGGAGCCGGAACCAGGTGCCCTTGGGCCGCGTGCAGATCGATGGGGAGATCACACCCCACCCGCCAAGCCTCCGAATTAGCTCGGATAAAGCAATTAAATGATACTTCCCGGCTTTTATTACTTTTTCTTTCTTTCTTTCTTTTCTTTTTTTTTTTTTTTAATCTCTCTTTTAATGTGCCAAAACTGAAGCGCAGAGGCCATTAATGTCTAAAATGTGGAATTGATTTTACTGCTTGCGAGGGGAGCAATTAAATATGCAGCAGGTCTAACCCGCAGCGCGCTCGGCTCCTGTACCTCCGCCAAGCGCCCACCGGCGAGCGGCTCCCGCCGGCCGACGCATCCAGGGATGCGGATGATGCCGGGAGCCTCAGGCGAGGTGGGGGCTCCGGTCCTGCCCGTCGCCCCTCGCGTGCAGCGTCGCTGCCCCGTGCCCAGGTGGGCGCACGGCCGGCGCGGCCGCTTGGTGCCACAGAGCGGAGCCACCCGGCTCCCGTCAGCCTCTCCAACCCACCTCATTAGCCGGCGATGCGCTACAGGAAAGGTATTTTTAGCAAGATGTGTTTTAAGAGAGCTGAAACCGAACAGCCAGCTCCGGGATATCGACCCGTGCCATCCTGGGCTGAGCACGGAGTTTTCCTGCTGGAAACCCCAGTGTATCCTGGAGCGGGGGCAGAGGTAGCGCCCTGTAACCTGCAGCCGCCTCTGAGCGCTGGTCCTGCTTGCAGCGTCTCCGGTGCGGTTTTCCTCTCCCGGATTTCCCGTGCTGCCTTCGGAGAGGCACCAGCACCAGCTACCACCGTCACCGTAGTGCAGAGGCGGCCGCGCAGCGCGGGGCACTGCAGGCAGGGGCAGCAGCATCGTTGTCACAGGGGCAGCATCGTTGTCACAGGGGCAGCAGTGCCGCTGTCACAGGGGCAGCAGCATCGCTGTCACGGGCAGGGACAGCAGTGTCCCTGCGTGGCGCATCGCAGCCAGCCCCGGCTCACGGCTCCCGCCACCGGGCGCTGCGGCTCTGCCCGGGCTGCTGGCAGGGTTTGCTGGAGCTCATTAGCAGAGGGGGAAGGCAGCGAGCGTCGAGGTGCTTTGAAGTCTCCTCGGCTGCCGCGCGTGTCCCTGCGGCTCCTCTGGCAGCGGCAGCTTTCGCCCCAGCGCTGCCCCAGGGCACAGGCAGGGTGAGGAGCCCATTGCAGCCCAGGTGCCGGGAGCAGGGCTGCGCCCGGAGCATCTCCAAGCGCGTGACCCATCTCTGCAACGAGCTTTTCATTGCAGCAGTTGTGGCAGATTAGGTGCTTTTCAAGGAACATTAATTTTTAAAGTTTCACCTAAGAAATGCACTGCCCGGGAGCTGGAGCAGTGACCCCAGATGCCGTCCGGCTCCGCTCACTGGCGCCCAAGAGGACGGGGTGGCGGGGCCGGTGACGCCACCGCAGGACGGGCAGCCCGCCCTTCGGAAGACACTGTGCTGACTTAAAGGACACTGCAAACCTCCGGAGCATTTAAGTGATTAAAAATGAATCAGCAACAAAGTTAATTACTGCACTTGCGCTGCCGCTGTGCATTGAAACGTCCCTCATTAGCGGCTGTGAGCGCCGGCCGAGCTCTGGGAACAGGAACAGTTGTTAGCGGAGACGCTCCAAAGGCCGGACGCGGCAGAGCCGAGGGCTGGAGCGGGATTGGGATGGGGATGGGGCGGCTGCTCCGGGGTGCGCCGGTCGGTCCTGCCACCGAGGGCTCCAGACAACGCCGGCTCCTGCCCTTTGGTTGTCACCTCGTCCTGGAAATCTGTGCGATGGGGGCACCCGGACACCTCGGCCCTTGCACGCTGCACCCAGGCCCAAGGGATTGAAGCCTTCACCCGATCCTGCTCAAGCTGTCACCCAGTGCCTCTTTGTGCAGCACTGGCAGCGGCCGGGCACTGCGGGTGGCATGCGGCGAGCACGGCGGGCACAGCAAACAAGGCGTGCATGGCATGCACAGCAAGCACAGCGGGCACGCGCCTGGCTGCAGCATCAGCTGCACGAGGGAGGAAGTGCAGCCCTGGCCCCGAGAGCTTGTGCTGGAGATTTCTTGCCAAATTAAACAGTTTGTTTTCGTGCCGACAAGTGGATGAAGCCCGGGATTACACGCACTCAAGTCCACGGCCGTGAGCAGCGCCGGGCTGAGCTGCCAAATCCTCTGCACACAGCCAGCCGCGCACGCAAATATTTACCCGGGCGCCGTCCCCGCGCGGCGCGGTGCCGGGATTACACAACGTGTCCCCCGGGCTCCGGCTCATCCGCAACGTGTCCCCCCGCTCCGGCTCATCCACAACGTGTCCCCCCGCTCCGGCTCATCCACAACGCGTCTCTCCGTTCCGAACTCGCCCCGGGAGCGGCAGGACGCGTGTTCCACGTCAGAGGCGCAGCCGGCACGGGAGCCGCTGGCTCTGCGGGCGCAGGCTGCCGCGGGAGTCAATAACGCCGGGCCAAGGCGCAGCCGATCCGCTCCCCGTCGGGCAGCGCTGCGTGACGGCCGCGGTGCCGGGCGCCGCCGGCTCCATCCGCTGCTCAGCGGAGCGGCCCCGATGCACCCAGCTCGTCCCCCTGCGCCCTCGCGGGTTGTGGGGCCAGCAGGGCGCCCAGAGCCTTCATCCTTAAGCACGCCAGCCCTCCACTTAAAACTGTGTGACATGCTATTTGTATGCAAATAACTCTGTGGATGCTGAAGTCCAAAAATATCATTTTAAAGTCAACTGTAATTAAGTTTGCAATGCATTTCCCAGCTCTTGCAGCTCTGGGGATCCCACCGTTAGCATAAAGATGAATGTCTGGATGACATTTCTCCCCCTCGCAAGGCTTCGCTGGTGATTTATTTATCTGTTCAGGCTGTGTTTTGTTGTCTCAGCAGTCCCTGTTGCTCAGGAGCAGCAAACACTGCATTTAACTCCATGAAAAAAAAAAAAGTCTTATTTCGGGAATTTATTATGCAGCGATTTTGTGTTTTTCATAATTGATTAGAACCTGTAATTTCATTTTTTAAATACGTGGGCCTAATAGCTCACGTAATGAAATTCCAACAAGCCTGAAGATGAACCATTAATGAAACAGCAGTTTCATGATGCTGCAGCAATATATTGCGATAGCGACTCGCTTGCAAAGTCGCCCCGCGCCGCTTGTCGAGGAACCCGTCGGGCCGAACCCTGCGCCCTTCCCGCTCGGCTCGGGGCTGCCGGGCGCGTCGGGGGACCCTGGAAGAACCGCGGTTATTTCCATGGCCGAAGGCTCCCCGCGAAGCTTCCGGGATGTGCTGAGCAGCTGCCGCGGTCGGGAGCGCCCGGGATCCCGCAGGGCCGGAGCTCTGGCGCCGTCTGCGCCATGCGGAACTCAAGGCTGCTCCAGCCGAATTCCCGCAGGCAGCGCCCCGGCTGCCCCCATCCCCAGGCTCTGTCGGGCTGTTTCCCACCGCACAATTAAAATCCAACTGGGAGTTTATGAACATGAGCCACTGGCCTTGCTGCAAGGGGGCAGAAGCGGCAGATGCTTCCGAGCGATAAATGGAACAAGTGGAGCGGGCGCAGCCGGCACGGCCCTGCTCCCAGGGAGCCGGGTCCACTCGCGCGGCAGCGCCCAGAGCCGCGTGCGATGGAGTTAGGAGTTTCCTGCACTAATGCAAGGCCCGGTTACAAATCTTTCCATCCCATTAGTTTTTATTTGATTTGGCCGCTCGCACGTTGGAGGCAGTGATTGACCTGGCCTGAGCCGCGCGGCCTGGCGCATCCCGCTCCCGGGAGCAGCCGGGGCCGCGGGCAGCCCGGGACGGCGCCGCTTTCCCGGGGCCGGGTGGCAGCGGGAGGCGGTGGCGGTGCCCAGGCTCCGGCGCCTTCCTCACCCTCCTCTTCCTCGCTTGCAGGAGCCTCATGCCGCGGACGCTCGACAGCCAGATCACGGTGGAGAAGACCCCCAGCTACTTCGTGACCAAGGAGGCGCCGCGGCGGATCTTCAACATGTCCCGCGACACCAAGCTCATCGTGGTGGTGCGGAACCCGGTGACCCGGGCCATCTCCGACTACACGCAGACGCTCTCCAAGAAGCCCGACATCCCCACCTTCGAGGGGCTGTCCTTCCGCAACCGCAGCCTGGGGCTGGTGGACACCTCCTGGAGCGCCATCCGCATCGGCCTCTACGCCCTGCACCTGCAGAGCTGGCTCCAGTACTTCCCCCTCTCCCAGATCCACTTTGTGAGCGGGGAGCGGCTCATCACGGACCCGGCCGGGGAGATGGCCAAGGTGCAGGACTTCCTGGGCGTGCGGCGCGTCCTCACGGACAAGCACTTCTACTTCAACAAGACCAAGGGCTTCCCGTGCCTGCGGCGGGCGGCGGGCGGCAGCGCGCCCCGCTGCCTGGGCAAGTCCAAGGGGCGGACGCACGTGCAGATCGACGCGGACGTCATCGAGCAGCTGCGCGACTTCTACCGCCCCCACAACGTCAAGTTCTACGAGACGGTGGGGCAGGACTTCAGGTGGGAGTGAGGCGGGCGCGCGCACGGGACGGCGCCCAGCCCTGCCGCAGCTGCTGGAGCGCGTCGTGCCACGGAGCCGCGGGTGCCATCCTGGCCCACGTGCTGCCGGCGGTGCCAGACCCGGCGGGGAGCGGGGCCGGAGCCGTGCCTGCCCGGGAAGCGCCCTCGGGAGCGTTGTACCCGTGTTCTGTCCCGCGAATAAAGCACAGACCTGCTGTTACGGGTACCCGCCGCCCGCTCCCTCCTCGGCGCGGCGGCCCGCGGACGTCCCCGCGCTTGTCCCCATGCAGGGACTTCCCTTGGGACGATGCCGGGGGCGCTCCGCAGCCCTGGGCAGTGCAGGGGGCGCAGGGCCGGCTCCGAGGGCCGCGCTCTGGAACGCGCTCCGGCCCCAGGAACGCTGGTCCCCAGCGCCCCCGGCCCGGCCCTGCCGCCAGCGCCACCGCTGCGCCCGGCCACGAGCACCGCGCGGTCACTAGGCTCCGATTCCTAAAGCAAAGACAAAACTACGTGATGAAGAGCTAACCAAACCGGAGCTCCAGCACCAGGGCTCGCTGCCGTGCGCTCTAACGGGGCTGCAAAGCGCTGGTGCCTTCGCTCCCCTTTGCAGTCCAGGGGCTCCCGCTGTGCCCGGGGCTGCTGGCGACGTCCGCATGGAGCGACGCCCTTTGGAAGCAGCGGGAAGGGCCCCGGCAGCTTGTTCAGCGGAGCCCGGTGCTCCCCGCGCCGCTGGCCCCGCTCCCGGCCCTGATGCCATCGGGAGCGACACGAATCCCGCTCGTTGGGCAGCTCCGCGCCTCGCCGCCTGGCCCGACCTCAGCAAAGCGGCATCAAAACACCCCGTTAGGGGAGGAAAAAAAGCAGAGAGCTCCCTGGCTGCCGGCTCTGAGGGACAGCGCGGTAATGATTTTGATGGAGAGGATTGTCATTTTGCTTTTCCCTAGCAAATTATCATCTGTTGATGTCTCAGCGCTGCCCGTGCCAGATCAACAGGCGCGTTTCGGTGCCACCCTCCTGGCGCAGCCTGCCAAGGCCCAGACGCTGCCAGAGCCGCTGGCGCCAGCCACCCCCAGCCCAACGAGCGGCTGCTCCCGACGGAGCCGCCAAGCCCTGGGAACACGGGCAACCGGGACCGCGCAGCTGGTGCCTGTAGGTAGGACGGTGCAGTTGTGTCTGCAGGTAGGACGGTGCAGTTGTGTCTGCAGGTAGGATGGTGCAGCTGGTGCCTGCAGGTGGGACGGTGCAGTTGTGCCATGCAGGCAGGATGGTGCAGTTGTGCCATGCAGGCAGGACGATGCAGTTGTTCCCTGCAAGCAGGACTGTGCAGACTCACCCACGTCCTGCACCGCAGCCCTGCTCTGCACCCACCTTCCACCCTGGCTCTCTCCTAAGCACCTCGTAGGTTTGGACACTGCAGACCCATCCCAAACAGCAGCCTTGAAGCAGCGCTGTGCTGCTGCGTGTCATCTGTCCAGGCTCACACCACGTAAATCACCACTACTTGTGAGGAAGCTAATTAACAGTAATCATGAAAACCTCATTAGTGCTCATTTCCATCAGATACACAGAAATTTCCTAACCTTTGATGCTGGCAGCCAGAAGCCACTTGCATTTCTGCGGGACACTCCAGGGCAGAGGCGCAGGGCCTGCGCGGGGCCCCCCCGGCAGCTCCAGATCCGGCTGCTTCCCGGCTCTCCAGGCTGGGAAGGACAAGACAGGGCAGGACACGGCACCGCCTGCGCCTCCCGCGTGGCCAGCGCCTCCCCGCCACCCGGCCCGGCGCCCCGCGCGGAGCTGCTGCCCCCGCGCCGCAGCAGCAGCAAACGCATTAGCTAAAACACTTCTGCTATTAAAGCAGATCACGTCCTGGAAACCTGGGCGGTGAGCTGTGCAATTTCACCCCGCGATACGACTGGATTAAGTTGTTCCCACAAAAGCCTCTTATTGTACGAAAAAGACCATTAGCAACCTCTGCAATCAATAGGCAGCACAGGCCGGTTGCTGTGGAACAGCAGTGGCCGCCGCCGAGCAGCAATAGCCCCAATCAGGCTGGGCGCCGCTTCCCGGCTCATCCGGGAGCGCGCCGGGCGGCAGGAAGGAGCAGCGGGAATGCTGCGGGGGGCAGGGGCGCTCCCGGTGCCCACATTGGGCCACACGGAGCAGCCGGAGCCGCGGCCTCGTCCGGGAGCTGCAGCGCTCGGGCAGCCGGCGCTCCCGAAACCCAGCGCGACGGCACCGGCTCCGGGAGCCAAGCACGGATTGGGCTGTCATGCCGGATTAATCCTGGTGCTCCCTCGCCTGCGGCCTGGGATCACCTGCGATCAGGATTAAAAGGCAAAATTGGAGGAGAAAGAAGCAGGAACGCCCTGGGGTGCTGCGGGGCTGTCCTGCCCTGGCCGGCTGCCGTGACGTTGCACAGGAGCTCGGAGCGGCTCCGCATCCCGGCAGCGCCCGCGGGTCCCGGCGCTCCCTGCGCATCCCGGCTCTGCCGGCGGGGAGGCTGCACGGAGCGGGAGCGCCCTGGTGAATTAGGAGCCACTGGGCTCAATCCCGGGCCATTAGCTGCGCCGAGCGGCGTTCGTTAAACTAATGGATGGCTGGAGGTCATGCGGTAACAGCAAAGGGAGAGAAGGGTTATTAGTTTTATCAGACATTAATTGGCCCAAATCAATGATGGCTGGGGCACTTGCGGGGTGTTAGGGTGGGCTTTCCCCTCCCGAAGGCAGTGCTGCACAAGGGCACGGAGGGGGCACGGAGGGAGCGCGGAGCAAGAGCGGAGCGGATGCGGAGGGAATGCGGAGCAAGAGTGGAGAGGGCACAGAACAGGCACGGAACAAGAGCGGAGCGGGCACGGAGGGAATGGGAACATTGTGGATGGGGAAGGAGCATGGAACGGGCACAGAGGGAGCACGGAGCAAGAGCGGAGCGGGCGTGGAGGGAATGGGCACATTGTGGGTATGGAGGGAGCACGGCGCGGGCGCAGAACGGGCACAGAGCAAGAGCGGAGCGGGCACAGAGGGAGGGTGGAGCGGGCGCAGAACGGGCACGGGGGAACGGGCGCGCAGCGGGCGCAGAGCCGCGACGGGCGCCGGAGCCGCGGCCACACGGGCGCCATCCCCAGCCCCGGGCGCTGCTCCCTGGGGCCGTCCCCTCCGCCGGAGCCAGCAGCCCCAGCCCCGCTCACCCCGCGCGGGAGCGGCGGCAGGAATTATTTGGGAACAGTTCAGGTGATACGGCATTTATCTAACAAGGTTCCAAATGAAAACTAGCATTTGGACTTATTGCATTCTGGCTCAAAATTTGATTACATTTTTCTACAGCTGTAAATCTGCCTCCCTTTCTGCAACATTATTATTAAAGCCGGTATTGAATTGCTGGTGCGATACGTAAAATTTCAATCCTGGCTTTGACATTCCAGGAAGTTAAAAACCAATTACAGAGTGTGCTTTGCCTCGGGCCAGAATGAATCATTGAACACAGCCACTTCTCCAGGAGAAATTAAAGGTTGAAGCAGCAACACAGGGAAGGTATTAAGTAAAAAATCAAAGGTCAATTAAAGTAAAACTGAGTCTATTTTATTTTTAATATTTTGCCTACATTTTCATTCCTTCCTGATGAACAAGGAGGCAAAATAAACCCGCACTCTTGTTTATTTGCTGGGCGATAAATCTGCACTGAAGGTGGTTTGTGAGGCCAAGAGGGAACATGGAGGAAAGGCAAGTCCCAGCGCAGGGAGGCTGCGCCGGGGCCGGCTCCAACCCGGCTCCTCGCGCGGGGCCCGCGGACGCCCCCGGCGCGCTCGGCACAGGGCCCCTCTTGCCAACGGCCTTGCAACCGGATCAGCGAGCGGCTCCTCCGGCAGGAAGCGCATCCCGCGGGACGGGGCGCTCCGGGAGCGCCCGCCGGCACCGGCACCGCGAGGGGCGGCAGGAGGGCAGGCGGTGCCCGCGGTGCCACCGGTGCCGAGGCCTCCTGCCAAACCCAGTGCTCCCTTCCCGCTCGCAGCCTCCCCCTGCGCCCGCCTGCTAGCCATGGTAAATCATTCCCAAAACCAGAACGCCCCCGTGGGCGGCTCCGGCGCGGGGTGCCGGGCAGCGCCGTGTCCAGCGCGGAGCTGGGGAGCCCCAGCCCCTGCCCGCGCGGCTGCCGCCTCTCCCGCGGCTCCGAGCGCCCGGAGCTCCGCAAGGGCGCGGGGACACGCGGCTCCGCAGGGAACTGGCTGCTCCGGGCTGGAGGGGGAGCAAGCGCAGGCGCAGCCGCGGGTGCAGCTCCGTGCACAGCACGACGAGAGCGCCGGCCTGCGGGAAAGGGTCACCCAATGTGTTCGCAGACAATTTAAGCTCATTTCAATAAAACACGAATCATAGGGAAGCAGGCAGCAGCGGGAGCAGCCGCGAGGGCCTCGCTGACACCCAGAGAAGCAGCCGCTGCGGCTGTGCCAGGGGGTCCCCGTGTCCCCGAGCACCGGCCGGGAGGAGCAGCCCCGAGCAGGAGGACGGGACCGAAGCCAAGGCCGAACCTCCCTTGGGCCCGGTGTGCGGAGGGGGATGGAGCCTCCCGCCCTGGAGACGCGCGGGAAGCGCCTGGACGTGGCACCGTGGCACGGAACACGGAGCGGGGGGCTCTGGAGGCCCGTCCAGCCTCGGCCCTCCCGTGGCTCTGGGCTGCCCCATCGCAGCCTCAGGCCCCTGGGCCACGGCAGGAGCCACAGGCAGCCCCGGCTGCCGCGAGCGCGCGGCTGCGCCCGTAAACAACAACAGCGCCATAAATATTCCATAAGGCGAGAGCTGCAGCGCATTAAAAAATGATAAGGGCCCCGCCGCTTGCAGGAGCCGCTGCTCCGCGCCGGGCCCGGCGAGAGGTGTTTAAATAGGATGTCGGCCGGGGCTGACAGGGGGATTTGTCGCGGGGCTGATGAATAGCGTGAGAAATGCTCAATACGTTCAGGAAGGATCAATTTATCACAGTTTGCTTGGACTGAGTGGAAATACACTGCCATCCCCGTGGCCTTCGTTTATTAAGAAATTCATGTCATTATGTCAGACAGGGGATTTCTTATTATTTTTTCACGGGATTAAACCAATGCAGGCGGAGGACCACGCTAGCAACACGATAACCTGCTGCAGCAGCTGCCCCCTGTAAACAGCTCCCGAACAGGGGACGGGGCTAATTGCAACGTAATTAACCCGCGGCAGAAGGGAAAAGGGCTTCACTCAGCAGCTAAGCAAGCCCAGCAGTTACTCAGGTTATTGCACAGCTCCTGTTCTCCAAAGCCCCGGGCGCCCGGAGGCCGTGACTCACCATCCTCCTCCTCCTCCTCTCTGCTGGACAGCGCGGGGCGACCCCCCACGGCCGCGGGGAGGTTGGAGCCATCCCGATTCCCGGCACCTGCCCAGGCTCCCGCCAAAGGAGCCGCCGCTTCCCGGCCCGCCGAGGCCCCCGGCTGTTGGAGCCGCCCGCGCACGCGGGTGCTGAGGGAACGTGGTGACAGCTCCAAGCCCTCCAGCGCTGCAGGAGCAGCCCTGTGTGCAGGGTGACCCGGCCGTGAGCACAGCCCTACCTGCTAAATCCACGCGGTGACCGCGTTAGGCTGCCAGCGAGGGGCTGCTCCAGTCGATTTTATTAAAAGCCGTGTTTTTGCTGCAAGAGGTACTGCTTTATGCTCCCATAAATTGTCAACAGTTGGTCAGATCCCCACAGAGCGAGGATCGATACGCAGCAGAGGAGAAAAAGCGCTGAGAAAGGAAAAGCGATACTCTAATTAGAACAAAATTTAGGAGTCCGAGGGCACCGATGACAGCGCCTAATACACTGCAGTTTATCGGTGGCCTCCGCTGCTCTGGTGCTGAGAGGCAGCCGGGCAGCAGCAAACACAGCCTGAGCCCGCGGAGCCCCGGGCGCAGGGGGCAGCTCCGGGCACAGCGGCTCCCGCGTCGCGCCGGCTCCTGCACGGGGCAGCGGAGCCCAGGGTCACCCAGCCTCGTCCCCCGGGGCTCAGCGGGACCAAGGGCCCCGGGGCAGCGCAGGGCTGGCGCTGGCAGCGCCGCATCCACTGCCTCCCTTCCAACGGGCCTAATCCCGGCTCGGCAGGGCGCTAATCCCAGCCAAGGGGCCCAGCAGCTGCAGGCCCCTGTTTGCTGCGCGCTCGGCCTCCCCGCTGACCCACATTTAACCACTCGAGCCCCAGCGGCCCTGCTCCGTTTCAGGGAGCACCGGGAGCTGGACTCGCCCTCAACAAAGCAGCAATAAAATTCAATCACGTGAAGACCAAAGCGCTCAAGTGTTTTCCAATTGTCCTCTTGCTACCCACTCAGATGGATTAAGGGAGGGGAAGGGGCTCTCCATTCAATAGCTGGCCATAAACCCTGGCTAGATTAGAGAAGTATTGGCAAATATGATAAACACAAACATATTAACTCTAAGTCTACAAGGCCCTTGGCTATATTAATATCTTTAATGTAATCACCTATAAATAAGTGATGACCCCATGATTTACTGCGACATCTGTCATCCCTGTTTCCCTACAAGACGTGGAATAACCGCCCTCTCTCACATGCGATAAAGCCGCAGGTTTCGGCCCTCCCTGCGACCACCCGGCGCAGTCCTGCGGCGCTGCCTTCCCGCTCCGGAGCCCTCCCGGCCGACCCAGCGGGTTCACATCCAGCTCCTGGTTCCCAGAGGGACGGGAGGAAGCTCGGAGCAAACCCGTGATGCCCCTGTCCATCCACTTACCCGTGGGAGCTCTCCCATGCCAGGCTCTCACCTGCTGTCCTCCCTGCCGCGCGGCTCCGGCCGGGATGGGAACAGGCACCCGGCGCTCTCCCTGCCCTGCAGCTCCACTGGGAGCACTGGGCAGACCCGGCCTCTGCTCTGGCCCCAGGCCCCTCACGGAGAGCTGTAGATCCAGCTCTCCCCTCTCCCACAGCATCCAGACAGGAGAATCCGGTCCCTGTGCAGCAGGATCCAGGCCCTGCACGCGGGCCCTTCCCTGGCCCAGCCCATGGAGCGGTCAGGAGAGCGCGGAGCTGAGCGCGCCGCGAGCGCACCACGTAGCACAACAAGGACACCGGGAGGGCACCGTGAGCGCACGGCCACCGCCGCCGGCCACGCTGCTCCGGGAGCCAAGCAGGGACCTGGGGACACGTCGGGTCGGGGCAGCTGGGGCAGCGCAGACAACTGCAGCGCGAGGCAGCGCAGCCCTGAGGACGCTTCCCATCGCCCGCCCCGCGGTCCCGGTGCTCGAGAGCCGCCCCGCGGCCCGGCCCGACCCGACCTACCTGCCGCCGTCGCAGCCTGGGGACGTCCCGGACAGCGGAGAGGCTCCTCGGGGTCCGGCTGCCTCCCCTCCCGCTGCAGGGCGAGGGCAGGGGCTGCAGGACGCAGCTCATCCGCATTCCCGCAGCGCAGCCCACGTCCTCCGAGACAGGAAAGGCAGCACTGCGTAACGCACTAAATGAAAAACAATATTTAATTAGGACACCGAGCACAAGCACGCAATTAAATGTTCTATTACTATCAGCCTCACACAGTTTAAGCCTCAGTTCAATAAAGAACCATTAAAACAGGCTAATAGAATATCCGAAGGTAAATAGAGAGCCGCACGTGGCATTTCAGCACAGGTTGGGGATGGGGCAGGCAGCAGCGCTGCGAACCCGGGCACGAAGCAGCCGCCCAGGCCCGTGGGGAGGGCAGGAGCCGCGGGAGGCCCCAGGGAGCCGCGGGCACCTCCGGCCGGAGCGGCGGGTGCCCATGGATAGAGCAGAGCCCAAGGGGCCTCGAGAGCCTGGACCCCGCGGAGGAGGCCGCTCGCACCCCCGTGCCGGGGCAGCCCTCCCGCACCAGGCGGCTCCGGGCAGGGATCGATCCCCTCGCGGACGAGCCGCAGGGACAGCGGCAGTGCCAGGACACCGGGATCTGCACCGAGACACGTCAGGAAAATGAGCAGGACGGTAGGAGCCTCCTGCTCCTCCCCGCACCAGGGATCAGCCTGGTCTCCGGAGCGCCCTTCCCTTCACAGGGAAGCAGAGGGACACTGCTACACCCAGGGATGGTCACTAAGGTGCTCAACCCCCTCCCGGGCCTGTGTTCAATAGGGGCCGGGCTACCACGGCCAAGAGCCCCGGGCATCACCCCACGCAGGGCCCTGGCCAGGACAGGGCTCCTTCCCGGGCAGCAGGGAGCCGACGTTCCGCACGGGAGCGGCGAGCGCCGCTGTGCGCGGGAGAGGCAGCGCATGGCCTGGCCGGGGACCCATGGGCACCCGTGGGGACAGAGCTGCCCCGGGCAGAGCAGGGCAGAGCCCAGCAGGGCCACGCGCGGCCCCGGTGCAGCGAGGCCCGAGGACGGCGGCTGCTGCTGGCTGCAACCTGCGGCTGCCCCGCCGTGGCTGCGGCTGGGATGGCCCCGCTGCAGCGAGGAGCAGCCCCCGCCGCGGAAACGCGGCTCGACGGAGAGCGGGCTCCAGGGCAAGAGAAGAACATGGGAAAAACGAGCGCAGAGGGAGCCCCGGGACAGGGCCCAGCCGGATCCACCGGCAAACGGCGGCAGGAGACACGCGGGAAGCGCGAGCCGGGAGCGAACGGAGAGCAAGGAGCAGCCGCCTCCGCGCGGGAAGGGGACGCGGCAGGGCTGCAAGGAGCGCACGCGGCCACGACTCCTAGTAATAAATTTATTATTTTTTATTACATATTCCCCCTTTTCCACTTAATCCCAATTCCTCATATTCAAACTCTTCTTTCTGAAAGAAAATGATTTTTAACATAAAAATATAAATTCTGCATATTAAAAGTGCATACACCTTGAATAATAAAACATACAAATAAATAAAGGCATTGACACAGTCTCATGCACTTGTCCTCAAATAATTTAAAATTTATGGTACAATGTTCAATCCCAAGTAAGACAGCCTGCTTTCCAGATTACTATACAGTTCAAAAACATTAAAATACAGAAGAATATCAAAGGTGTGGGCAAGCCCCACGTCCCAGGATCAGTGTACAGTGATGTGACATGCAGTTTTTAGAACTGTAGATATTCCAGTGTAAAATCTGACATTGTGTCCAGAAGAGAAACTGCATTTGTAATAGGGCTTAAAATTCAATTTTAACCAATGGTGAGGCACAGTTGGTGAGCAAATCTGTACAAATTAATTCTTGGAAGGCCACAAGAAAATAATCTAGCCACTTGTAGCCTGTATTTCCTTGTGTCACCCTACCCAAGGCAATGTAGCACCTAAGAATGTTCTTATTGCACTGCACAAATGCCATCCAACCCTAACTAACACTAACTTCCTCACAACATGTTTGTGCTGCAGGGCCTAGAGTGAAACAATTTGTGTTTACACTTAGTTTTAATCTGTGTCTTTTAAAAAACACTATTTGCAGATAAATTGAGTGCTATCGCCTTTAAAAAAAACAGGAGACTTCCTAAACCTTTTGACCTAATATGGATATTGTACAAGCCTTCATGTACCTTTATTTTTATAAAGTAAAGCTCCTAATAGTAAATGCTTTATGGTGCTTTGATTAAGAAAACCATGTCAGACTTTCATCTCACCACAGATTAAAACTAAATTTCAGTTGCCTCCACAGATAACATTAGATACTGCCAAATTATTTTGGATTAGTAGGAAAACAACAAAGATACAAAGAAGAATTACAGTAAAATTACTTGGAATGTAATTCCGAGCGGCTCCCGGTCACGGCGGGT
Source organism: Tinamus guttatus (assembly GCF_059628265.1). NCBI lineage: Eukaryota > Metazoa > Chordata > Aves > Tinamiformes > Tinamidae > Tinamus > Tinamus guttatus. The sequence continues at coordinate 447,927 of NW_028288641.1, forward strand.
CCCCGGGGCGGGGGGCGCTGCTCCCGCGGGGCCTTCCCGGCTCCGGAGCGGCTGCGGCTCCGCGGGCCGGGACAGCGACGCGCGCGGCCGCCCCGGCCACCGCGGGGACACAGACACCGACCGGGCCACGGACACGACACCGACCGGGCCACCCCTGCGCTAGGACAGAAAAAAAGGAAAAACCAAAGGAAAAAACGCAAGACAACACAAAAACAGTTCGTTCTCACTCCAACATCGCAAACTCCTTGGACATTATGCTACACGCCAGCCTTGTCAGTAATCCAGAACTCTGCAAAGGAAAGAACCGGAGATGTGCAAAGAAAGCAGGAAAGCAGGTACATGCTCCTATGTGCCGACACGCAGCGGCGCCCAGAGCCGGATCCGAGGCACCGCGGCGCTCCAGAGCCCGCGCGGCAGCCTCGGACACCCGGAGCACAGCCCGTGGTTCGGGAGATGCTTGCATAGTTTGTAAGTGCATGCACTGGGATACAGCACGAGAACGGCCATGCAAAACCGCCCTAGAAAAAAGGCTTCGTCATGCTCAAGCGTCAGCTTTGGAAAGCAAACAGCTCTGCATCTAGACAGGATGAGGGCACGTACAGCGGGATAAGAGTACTGTAATTAAGCTGCTAATCCTCTAAAGCATCTGTTTTATGTAGCCATATTTAGTACGTCTGAAAGGGTTAACAGTTTGTACATCTGAAGTGAGACACGAGTTACCAATTACTGTAGGCACCAATTTGTCTATCAAATGTGATTAATACAAATAAAAGGTGCCTCATTAGTATATGCCATCGAAAATGTGCTTATAATTCGTATACTACAAACACTATTCAAAAAACACAGCCCAAAAAGGGTAAAAATAACTGTTTTAGGTGACTCCAGCAGTAGTCTAGCTCTGGAATGAAGGTGCTACCTTCCTGCACCAAAAGGCTTATTCCAGGAAGAGGAACAAGTGTCGGACTAGAGATGTGGCAATCTACGAGTTGGGAATGGCCTGATGCCCACGAGTTCAATGCAGAGTTGATTGGAGATGCACCGCGAGAGCTCTGGGAAGCGCCGCTTCCCCCGGGGCCGCGGGAGCGGAGCCAGCGCCAACGCTCCCCGCGCAGGAGCAGGGCCAGCGGCCGGACGGAGCCGCGTGGCCGGACGGAGCGGCTCCGCGCGCGGCCTCGGAGCAGCCCCAGGCCCTGGGCCGGGGATCAACGCGCGGCACCGCTGCCCGGGCCGGGCCCCTCCAACACGAGCGAGCGCCCCGCGGAGCCCGCGCTGCAACACGGACGGGAGCGCCGGCGCAGGAAAGGGCCAGGAAAGCAGACTGCTGTAAAGGAAAGAGGAGACTGATGTTCCTCCTTCCCAAATGACTTCACAGAGGGCCTGCAGCAAACCGCGTTCGTTTATGGAAACATTTATCCTTTGCCACTGATGCACCCCAGGATTTACAGGCGCACGGCCGAGCCCGACTGCTGTAAGGAACATCCTTCTCCCCTGCAGCCACATCATTTAGCCCTCTCCTTCGCAAGGAACTTCCCAGACTACTGGAAACCTGAGATACGGGAAAGCAGAGGGTACAGAGCAGCAGCAATGACTTCCCACGCTTGCTATGGAACAGACACAGACGTAGGAGCAGGGACCCCACCTTCCAAGTGCTGCACAGTCACACGTCGCTCGTTTTGCCTGGGATGGACCTTGGATTCGGGAAGAAGCCGAACGCCCTGCCTGGTGCGGATCCGGAGGCTCAGCCCTGCCGCAGCATCCTGCCTGGGAGCCTGGGATGTTTAAACGGATTGCTCCTGGAGGCAGGGAGCAGCCGCACGCACACGGCTGCTGCAGGGAGCCCGCATCGCTCTGCGGGGATGAGGGTGCCCGGGAAGGGGAGGACAGGCCCGTGCGTCCTCCTCGGGCCGCTGCGACCGGCCTGCAGCACCAGCCCGCGCACCAGAGCCTTCATCCGCACAGGGACCGGGCACCACGTCCAGCGGGCAGAGCCCGCAGCAGCTTTGGAGCTGCTTTGGAGCAGCTTTGGAGCTGCTTTCCACAGCACGGGAAGAGCTACATTAGAAGACGCCACAGGAACGCAGAGGTTCGACCCACTTTAACACGAGCACTTGGCACCCGGATCTCTCACTCCCGCTTTGTCTGGACAGGCTCTATGGCCACTCTCATGTCCCAGGTACACACGGGACTGGCATTCAGCTAAGTGTAAACTTGGACATGGCTTCAGATTTCCTCCAGTAAAGGCATACAATATAGGAACAAAACCCACTTCAAAAACCATAAACCAGCTTCCAGTTTATACTACGTAAGACTTTTTCGGTGAATGACAACATGAGAGGGAAATGTCATTCCGTAAGAGTAACCTTTTGCAAACAGCCATGGTAAAAAGCATAGAAAACTACATTCTGTCTATTAAAAGATACCAAACCAAGTCAGCAGTGGCTACCAGGATTACATTCTTTCTAGAAGAGTTGTTACAAGGGAAGAGTCAACACAGTGCAAGATCTTAATATAAATAAATCATTAAACAAATATCTCAATATCAACATTTCAGGGAGTAATTTAAGTAGTACAATGTGAAGTAAATTCTATCTGCTCTGCTCAATATAACAAAAAATAATCCAAGAATATCCAAGTTATACATTTAAGAAGCTAGTTACATAACCTTTGCTTCTTGTTGCTGCATTAGATGAGAAGGAAACAATACACGGGAGAAGAAATACACTGAGGAGATGGTCACATTCAGGTTTTAAAACACAGCCCAGGACGCATGGCCCCACATATCGTAACAAGATGCAAGCTACTGGCATTGCTCCTGGGTTGCATGAGGGTGCTGCAGAACCCGGGCCAGGACAGTGGGGTTCTACACGGGCACGTGGCCACACAGGAACGAGGGCTCTGTGGCACCCCAGGTCACCTCAGCACAGCCATGGCCATGTGTCCTTCCTCCAAGGGGACAGCTAGAGCCAAAACCCCCCTCTCGAAACCCTGCTGCAGGGGTGAGGTGAGCTGGGGATGACGTGATGAGGGAGCAGCAGCGCACCCCAAAACTGAGCGGGGTCCTGCAGGGCCCGCGACGCGGCAGCTCGAGGACAGGGAGCAGACTAGCTGACAACCGCTTGTTTGAGAGCCATTGGTGACAGCGACAGAAAGGATTAAGAAATAAGGCTGTCCACAGGCTGGGCCTTAAGCAGCTTAGCCAAGTGAGGCTGTAGGACAGGCCAGGATCTCACTCAGGAGACAAGTGCGCAGAGCGCTGCCCAGCTGCTCTATGTTGGAAGCTACAACACAGGTTGGTGCTATTCGTAACAGACATGGTTATTAATAATGTAGTGCAGTAATAAATCAGAAAAGATTACACCTTTTAATCTACCTTTTAAAAGGACTATGTAAACACAGATGGAACCAGATGTAGTGTTTGAACCCTGATAGAGACCGTCATCCAAACAGCAACCGAGAGCGGTTTTGGTGAAGCACTGTGGCAGCTAGACCTCCCAGAACATGAGACACACACCAAGGAGGGGACTGCAGCACTGCACTGGGAAATGGGAAAAACTGCTCCACAGCATCCGGCAGAGCCTCTCCAACCTGCACGAAGAGGCTTGTTCACAGCATGCTCAGAGAAGGCAGAGAAGACAAGACAACACTTGACTTATCTAAGCATTACTCCTATAGATAATAGATGCTATATTCACAGCACTACAAGTCTGAGCACTTAGAAAATGCTTCTTCTCAGGAGTTTAATGACAGAGGTCCTATCACCACCTTTCTGGTGCATGAAGATAGCTGTCTCCTATGGTACTGTAACAATCTTCCACCTTGCACTTTCACAGACAACCAGCTGTTGCTTAGTGTAATACTCCAAAACGGGAGAAAGCAACTAGAGAGCGACAGGCAGAGGTCATCTTAGGTATGGATAGAGAAAACTCTTCATAGATACAACAACAAAAATGCTACTCACTTTATAAACACACTTTTCTCTCCTGGAATAAAAAGAAACACACGAAACAAACTTACAAACACATACGTGCATGGACACACAGGTACCTTTCTGGATCTGTCCATCCACTAATGCTAGTCCCTCCTATACCGGCTGAGTATATACCTGAGAAACAACATTAGTGTTGAGATATTGCCCTTTAAAAAGCTTGAAAAAAATGGAGGGGAGCAGGGAAAGAGGGTTGAGAGAGAGCATGAAGAAGCAGCAGTCTCTCCTTTTCAGTTTCCTTAGCATCCTTCACAGCTCAGACGAGGCCAGACATGAGTGTGGACACAGCCTGCTCAGAACAAGACCAAAGGAATATCAGTTCACAGCTCTACAAAGCACACTAGTGCCAGCGTAACTGCGTTTCAGGATTTCCAACCCTGAATCTGAAGAAAGTTGTTGCATTTTCTATAAAGAGACTTCTGTACAAGTGCTATGGGACAGCTGCATTCACGTTCAACAACGACTTCAGCTAGACTACTTGCATCAGTGCTGGCTGCCTGTGGCTATTTGGTTTGATGGCAGAATCAAAAGGCGCTTTAACAACTTGCAGTTAACTTCTCCTCAAAACATACATTAGGCACATGAACAAAAAAACAAGAGCTCAGAATAAATTAGCTTCTCTGCAGAAGAAAAGACACCTGGATTGCAGCATCTCACTGAGGTTCCAGAGAAGACCGTACAGACACCTGCATGCTGGAAGGTAGTTTTTTCAGCGACTTCTCAGACTGCTTGCCACTGGAAGGAGACTGGACTGCAGGATCTAGCTGGGAAGACTTGGACTTGCGACTAGATAGCAGAGAATGTTTAGTGGATGTGGCATCTTTTGAGGCAAGCTTTTCTTTCGCAGTAACATTGGCATTGGTTTGAGAGGCTGGTGGGATGACACCCTTCTCCGATTTGTCCTCCAGTACATTTTTACTGGCTGACTTGGAAGAGCTGCCTGCTGCCTTTTTTGAGAGCATTGTGGTCTTCCCCAGGTCTGCTGACCTCCGGGTCTCCTTCTGCCTCAAGGCAGATTTAAAGAAAGACAGTCCTTTCTCTTCCGACTTGCTGTCCCTCTTCAAGGCAGAACGCATGCCAACGTTTGGAGACCGCAGGTTGGCCATGGAGGAACTCCGCACGTGCTTGCTCTCCACTGTCCTGCTGTCACTCCTCGAGTGGCTTATTCGGGGGGAGCTCGTTCTTGAACTGCTGGTAACGCTCGTTTTATCTGACCCCAGACTTATCTTGGAGCCCTCCCTGCTGAGGCTTCGCTCTGAAGTCCGGCTCTTTGCAGCAGAAGGGCCCTTAGTCACTGACGGGGCTTTCTTGGCAGCTGCAGAGGATGGAGAAGAACCTGACTTTTGTTTTTGTTGAGCAGACGGGACAGCCACCTCCTGGGCCTTGGTGCTCTGCTCCTTCCTAGCCTGACCTGGAGCAGGAGATCCATGTCGCCCCGTGGCCCTAGAAGAGTCCGTCTTGCTTCTGGAACGGGAAGCCTTCTGAGAACTCTTTAGCGGAGGAGAGGGGTGAGAGCCTTTGGGCTCTTGGGTGGATAAGATCGTCCTTCCCTTCCTCAGGCTCCTGTCCGGCTCCGAAGCTCCCTTGGAGCTGTGAGCCTTCTTGGAGGTGCCATCTGCCTTTTCCACAGCTAGCCCGGTGCCACTGGGGCCTTTCACCTCTTTGACTGGAGAGCTGTCCACAGAATCGCTCTGATCAACAAAGGCAATTTGATTGTTATTATCAAAGGGGTCCAAAGCAGGGTAATTCCTGTCTCCTTGCACAGAGCTTTTACCAAACCTGTCTAAAAGATCCGAGCTGGATGTCCTTGCTACAGGCTCTTCCCTGAAGGCCCCTTCCATGACAGCCAAGGGAGCTCTGCGAGCCGCCCTGTGCTCTCGCCGACTGCCATCACAGGGTTCCAAGTAGCTGCTGGACAGATTCCTCAAGCTGCCAAAGCAAGAGGTGGAGACCTTATCATCAGCAGCCTCTCCGATCTTCTCCAGGGTGGAGGCGGAGGTGTGCACAGGGGAGTCCCCGGAGAAGCGCGACGGAGAGCCGGAGCGCAGCTGCAGCTTGGCCGACAGCGACCACGAGGGCCGGGCGCCGTTCTCGCTCGCTGCCAGGGGGCTGGTGACGGACGACCTGGACGACAGGCTCTGACGCTGGACGCTTCTTACAAACGGTCGAGTGGAAAATCCACCTGCAGGGAAAGGAGGCGGCATTCTCAGTATCAGACACGAGCCTGCAGTCTGTTCGGCCCATCCATCCCCCAAACCCGCTTCCCTGAAAAGGACAGTTCACCTACTCATGCTGTAGGCCTGATTTCTTCGTGCCTGCTGCACATTTCTTACATAAGGGTTGCATAAGGAGTTCCAACAAATTGGTCCTTGCACTGTGGTCACCCAAACATAATTGTCTGAAGGTTGTAACTACAAATCCAGCTTATCCTCTCATCCCTGAGGAGCAGGACACCAAACATGCTTTTGCACTGCACATATCCTTAAAAGTAGCAGCAAGTTTATCAAATTCCTTCCCAGAAATATGATCATATTCATTACATGTAAGAGTATTTACCTGTGTGTTAAAGGCAAACTAGGGCTTTTGCTTCCTGAAATAAAGCAATATATTTATATTTAAAGAAAGCACAACTGCAAGTATTTTATAAAGCTGACTACAATGGTTGGATTTGACTTAATTGCAAGCATCACTGCAGGGCCAACTCCACATCCAATTCAAGAAACCCAGAGAGCCCCCTTGAAGCTCATCATTTTCAAGAATTAAAGCACTATATTAAAACCAGAAAGCAAGTAGTTATTTTCACATATGAGTGTATCAGCATGCGCTCTCTACTGCTCTCTTCCTGAGAGCAACTGTCTACAGCACAACAACTCTGCACCAGACAGCAGCAATGTGTCAGCCCTCCCGCAAAGGAGCTGCAGGGAAGTCAAAAATGCACCACACTAAGAAAACAAGCTCTTGGTGACAGGTTTAGCTGATGGTATTTTCTTCTTCTGCAAAGCTCCTTAACATTTCTGTCCTGCTTTTCCTCACTCTTTCAAAACAGAAAAAGAGATCACCGCTGCCATAACCCATCTGTTCCTACCGACAGCGCCTGCTGGCCCCATTTGCTACAACTGTCCCCTCTACGTATTATGCAGCTATCCTAGCTATCCTTTTATCTTGTAAATGGAAGAGATTAGTGGCTTGAGAAATCAGTTTTGCCCCAGCGTCCCCCTGGGCCGCGGTGAACACCCACCGTCGTCTTCGCTCCTCTCTCCGGTCAGCTCCACGGACTCCGAGAGCGAGGCCAGCGACGTGCGGCGCGAGGAGGCGGCGGACGCCACGCTGGGCTGCTTGCTGCCGGGCAGGCGGCTCACCCAGTGCTCGCACAGCGACGAGCTGGTGGAGCCTGCAGGGAGGCAGGCACAGGGCTCAGGCCGGCACCGGGGGACGCGAGGGACGAGCGCGTGTCGCCGCGCGCAGGGGTTGGACACCTTGGCTCAGCCGCGGTGCCCGGCCGCCACCCAGAGCAGATCTTTGCTCCTGTGATAGCAACGATCAGGCCCACGGCAGACAGCACTCACGCCGAAGTGCTCTGCACCCAAAGGATCAGCGCGACAGCACAGGCAGAGGATGGTGTCTGAACTGCCACAGAACACAGTGTTTGCACTTTCCAAAGGCAACCACCAGGCTGAATCTGCCTCCCACGTTATCCCATTTCCACAACCAACATCCAGCTGCTGGTCACTCACCTGAGACCAATGGCAACGCTAGGGGGAACAGACTAGTCACATCTGTATGTCAGTGGATTGACGGGGGCAGCTCTGAGCAGAATTACCCATGGGGGCTTCTCACCTCTCCACAGCCTCTTTGCCACAAGCAGCCCTGAGCAGCAAAGCATGGACAAGGGCTGCAGGGTGCACAGGACAAGCTTCACTGATCTCTGGGACTGCGAGAGCAGGGGTCTAGGCAGAGCTGGGCAGAAACTCTGCAGATCTATAAAGGAGAGACTGGAACACACTCTGGGATGAAGCCAACTGGCCTTTACCTGCCACAGAGCTGTTAGCAGACCACGACGGGATTGCTGTGCGTCTCTGGTAGAAAAGAATATACGCTGTCTGCTTGCAGACTTCATTTTCAGAAAGCTGCTGAACATCACTGTCATCAAAGCAGTACCACTGGCCATCAACTGAGTTTTTGCAATATGCTGAGAGAAAACACATTACTATTAGACTTTCCTTCATTCCTGATTACCTCTATTTCTGTTGTGTTGTTAACTTAAACATGACCTTACCTGCTGTGATGGACTGAAAGTGGGGGGGAAAGGAACAGATTTAATTTGGCACATATCCTTCTCTACCCTGACCAGCAGGAAGGAAGGCCGAGACTGCTAGACTACTATACAGAGCTCCCACTTCAGGATTTGCTCTGCCCAGTGTTACTGCTCAGAACAGAACACCATTTGGGACAGCTCCATTCACTTCGTTTTATAACTTGCTGCAGGCTGCCTCCATTGCCTGTAAGACATACCTGTGATCCCCCCTGCACATTTTAATTTAAGGTAGAACTCATTTAGAAGATCTAGTTGAGCAACTTTGCTTAGAAGATGCTCAAGATCACTGGTTTGAGTGGCCACTCAGTAGGTTCTCCACGCAGTCACACAAGGCTGTCACCGCAGTACTTGTGCACGGTGAGAAACAGGTCATATCAACATCCCTGGAATTCACATTTTCTAGTGGTGAAAAGTGTCTGGTAACACATTTGGGGTGACCAATCCTTGTTGCATTTCTCAGTGAGCAGAGTCAGAGTCATAAAAATCAAATTACACGAGCCAGCTCGTTAGTCACATTGGGTCCTTTCGTCAAAGGGCAGAAACTATAAACACTCAGCAGCAAATAGCCCTGCATTCTGTCTGAAAAGAGCTACCATGCACAAACCTGCAGGATACTTGCCTGTGTAGTGCCCCCCTTGCATGGTGCCGTGGTGATTGCAAACAGCGTACAGATCGTAAATATAGTCCTCAGGATCCCTTCCAAGACCATAGGGTCGCCTCCACGGGGACCAGTGCGAGGGCAAACTCCAGCTGCTCTGGCTGCGTTTAACGACGTGAGGAGTCATGTCCAGGCCACTCAGCGGGAATTTAACCATGTTTTGAAGTTTCATCCTTCGGTCTCCTTCCTGTACAAACAGAACAGCATGAGCAGCTATGGCAGACAGGGCACCACGGCTGAAAAGCAGAAAAGCACAGGGACGAGAAGCTGCTTCTGAAGGAATGCTACAGACAGGTCACTGACAGGCAGTTCGCCATCCCCACACATAGAAAAAAGGGCAACATTCTTAGGCAAAAAAGCTCTTACAACAGCCACCTACAGAACATACAAGAGCAGCTATCTAAACCAACCCCAGAAGGCAGCATATGGGTTGGGAGCAGCACAAGGCTTCCCACCTATGTGTGACAGAGCCACTGAGGGTCCAGCTCCAGGTTTAAAGAACAGGCACCGGCTTCCAGAGCTGCCCGTGTCTCCAGGGATGGAGAGGGAGGCAAATAAGCACACAGCACAAGGGCTGCACTTAAAGCACTTGAATTGTGCAGCTTGGGTCTGTGGCAAACTCACCAGGAATATCTGGTTATGAGCCACAGACAAGTGAGAGCTGGAACCGTATTTGGGAGAACTGTCACACCTGCTTGTCCTGCTGTCACATTCCTCCCTAGGCACGTGGTTTTGAGCTGGGCACGCAGCACAGGACATCTACCTGACCCAAAGCAGTCATTAAGACCTGCTGAACATGACTGCCCCTCCAGGCACCCTTCCAGTGCCACACACTTGGAATTAAAGTAACTGTAACTGCCTATTCAAAAGGCTTGTTTGAAGAGCAATTTTCAGTGTTCTTTAACCTCTCCCACTGTTCACCTTTTTCTCTTACCTGCCTAAACCTTTTGAGATGTATGATGAGAACATCAGGTAAGGTCCAGAGGCTCAGTGTGATGCTACCCTGCTGCAGCTGCTTGCAGTGCGGGCAGCGCCATGCATCATCTGGGGCAAGCTGCAAGGAAGCAGCGTCAGGGACGTTAGTTTCCAGAGGGCAACACCATGGATTCCTGGGGGCTGCTCTGCTGCCCCGGCTCTGTGCAGACACCGCAGACTCCCAAGCTCCATCCACCTCCAGCACTCAGTAAGCTCACTAGAACCTGGGTTACCAGTGACACTTCTCAAACAGCTCTAAGCAAGAAGACATCTGCCTCACGCAGGAGTACTTGCCACTGCATAACAGAACACAGTCAGTGCTGCTGTAGAGAGAAGCTATTTCCACCCTAAAAAACTTCAATTCCTTAGAAAAAGGGGAGAAAGAAAACCAAAGGCAATAAGCAGACAGTCTTGTCAGCCCAAGAAGCATACTCACAAGAAAACTCCCAGCAGGAAAAAAGGAAAAACACATAGGTCGACTTGGCATTTCATGTTAGACACCTTGCTACTCTGAACTGTTTCTTTTTTTCTCCCTATACTCCTCTGTCCCAGAGAGTATGTCTGAAGAGAGACACTGCTGCTTCACAGAGGAAGCTGAAACAGAAGTGTACTTACATTTATTTTTCTATGTATATACAGCATATATACATCTGTACACTATATATACATTATATATTTTGTTTTTATTTTGTGTGCATGCATATACATGCGTACATACATGCATGTATGCTAACTGCAGCTGCTAACTCATGTTACACCTTCAGTCCCTCGCGCCAGCGAACTGGTGCTTGCAGAACAGAGAGCTACTCTGCTGAGGACAGGAATTCAGGCAGCGCACGGACTAACTGAGCCTTCAGCCTCTTGGCTGCTCTACGTTCTTCCTACCTGTTCCTCTTTGGTGTAAAGTTGGAAACACTGAGATAAAGTGCAGGTCTGAGGTTGATGATGAAGCTCTCTCTGCTGGCGGACGCTTTCAGAGTCTGGAATATACTCATCCTCTGTATTCACAAACAAACTGTAGAGAGACAACACGTTTACCAGCACAGCCACCCGCTCCGCGTGCTGCGGGTGAGCAGCACAGTAAAAATAACATTAAAGGTTATAAAAAAAAAAAAAAAAACAGTATCAGCAGTTAACTCCTCCATTCGTCCCATCAGGTGGGACAAATTAAGCTGGATGGCAAGAGATTGCACTTGAGCAGAATAACTAAACACGAGCGGACAGACTTGGAGTGAATGCCACTGAAACTGTCCATGGGGACCAGGCACTGCCTCCTCACCACCTCACGGGAATGACTCGCACAGCAAGAGACACAAGGGGAAGGTGGGAAACCACAGCTGAAGCTCCTGCTCCGTAACACAACACCCAAAACAGGGGGAGTCCCATTCAGAAACACTTAGCTCACACAAGCCCAGTCTGTCTTTAGAGACAGTGGCCAGGGCTGGACATCTTGAAGGGTCTTTCGTTTGCTGCCCAGGCCAACAAGACACATTGTGCCAAGCTATTCCCAAGCACTGCTCCCTTGCAGTGGATACAGGATAGGGCTTCCTGCTGCTCCGTACTTACTAATCTTTAGTTTCTTTGTCCCATTCCACCACCAACTTCACATGAGCAGTTCCCCCCTGTCCACATGACTTCAATGCCCTGGAGAGAGGAGCAGATAGGAAGCTTGAACATCTTTGAATTTGAAGCTTTTGTTACCTTTTACACGCACGTAAAACTCTTTAGCCTTTTAGCACTGCTCCTCCACTGCCACCCAGATCCAATTCGCTGTGGTGTAAAGGAGCTCATAGAGCCAAAAACGTGGCAGAGCCAGAGCAAAGCACATTTGCTGATCTCTGCCCCGGGAATGAAGGCCAGGCCTACCTTTCCACGGTGGGGTGGCAGAGGGGTCGCTCCTCCTGAGGTAGCAAGTAGGTTATGCCCACAACACTGACCACTCGCAAGCTGAACGGGCAAACCTGCGACAAAGACAGTACAAGTCACATGAGTAACTCAAACCCAGCTCACATATATGTGTAAATTTGGTCTCTGCAGAGGCTAGTAAGGAGATTACCCAGGAATTTGTGTTTGGCAAAATAATGCAAAAAGTTATCACTATGCTTGGGAACAACATACATAAACCAAGCAGCTCAGACAGACGTAGACGGCCCTGAGGTTCTGTGTCCCCAGACTCCTCTACAGTGACTAGAAAGGACACTCCCACCCTCATTCCTTCATCCCCTGGCTGGGGATCTCATCAGAAGCATGAGCTCACCACTGACCAAACATTTCAGCTTTTACTGGGGCAAGCAGCACTTACTGGATGATTTCAGGCTCAGAGAAGACCGCTGATTTCTCAAATACTTCCTTGGGGGTAGAAAGGAAAAGCAGCCTGTAGTTCTTCACCCAATCAGCCTGATCTTACCTGCACCATTCTTCAAAGAGCAAGCAAAAGCATCAAAGAGGCTGATTTGGGCATTATTGCTCAAAGAAATACTGGGAAGAAAGCAGTTCAGTATGTGCAACATGTTTACCAATCCCAGTAACTCCTGAACTGCATCATCTGAAGCCTCAAAGCAGACAAATCATTTGCCTCACCTGCATACAGGCTGTAGGCCGCAGGAAATACTGCATCTTCTCCAAAATTTCCTTCTGCAGAATATCCCAAGCAATTGTTTTTTCCAAATGCAGTACAAAGGGCAAACCAAACCTACAAAAAGAAGTGGTATTTGAGGAAGGAATATAAAAGTTATTTGCTTCAGTAATCAGACCTTCAAAATACAATGAGAGTATGCAAGCTAGGAATGGATTCTGTGGTCTCTTGGTATTGTCTTTTCACTAAGCGATCAATAAATCCCAGGTCAATTAATGAAGCAGCCAGAACAACAAATGTAACCGTGAAGCTGCCAGTCACCTTCTGCTCTGTTGTCCAGTGCATGCTCTGTTACACACAAGCAACACAATCTTATCATTTGCTGCTTGTCTAGCAGGGGACTGTTCCAGTTTTCCAGACTTTGCTGTTCCTTGCGAGTAAGATATTGTTCGAGATTGCTCAGTGCCATATTTCAAGTTATTCAGGTTATTGTTTAAATGTATTCCTGAAAAATAAGGAGAAAGGAAATACGTTATGCTTTATCATTTGCCACTAGTGCCCTGATGCTTCCATGAACAGAGCCTCTCCTCCCACTACCCCAAGACACATTCCTTTAACCTCGGAGCAGGTTAGCATCAAATCAAGGCTGACTGAACAATAGATATCTTTTTAAAGACTCAAAGACTTCAAAACGCAGTTGCTTCTCACAGTGACTTTTTTTGTATAGAACAAAATTATTCAAAAAATGCTCATCCCATATTTCACAGCAGTTTGTAGAGGTACTCACGGCTTGTCTGGATGCAAGAAAAGCTACTGGCAGAAGCTTGTTTCACTTTTTGTAATGAAATTAGTCTCGGATTATCTTCCCTCTAGCCAGCTCCGAACACGGCTCCCTCCGGTCCCCAGGAGCTGCTGCCAGGGCCCGCGAGCCCAGCAGCCCGTCCCGCCGGCGCGGGGCTCAGCGCGGCAGCAGCGCCCGCCGCTGCGGAGCGGCCAAGAGGAGCTCCAGGCTCCCCGGCCTCCACCCTGCACACTGTGCTCCCAGCCCGAGAACGCCAGGAGAGAAGCAGAGCTTTGAGCTTTAAAGGAAAAGTGTTTGCTCAGTCCTGAAACTCATTGTTCAGCACTGGCAACCTGCTTTTAAGTAACATCAGTGGCTTGATGTAGACCCCAGCAGACCTTGGAATGAAGCCTGAGAAGAGTTTTCAAGATAAGCCAGCCTGCCCTGACAACGGGGCCAGGAAGGAGGCAGTGGACGTTACTTCCCAGCAAATGCCACCGTTAAGGCTGCTGGAACAGGTCCAGACCAGGTCAGAGCACAAGTCCATCTATCTGGACACCATCCACTCGTGGGACTTCCTTTTCAAGCCTCCTCTCCCAAAAGGTGACCCCCTCAGGCAGACACCTGACGTGGGCACTAAGCAGAATTATCTACTTGCCTCTCTGGCTAAGGATCCCTTCAGGCCTAAATATCTCTGGGGTCTCAAAGGCAAAGATGCAGTCGCTTTCGTGGATGGTGTCCAGGTCATCAGTATCACAGAAGGAACGATGGAAGCCGTCGTAGTACATCTCCGTCAGCACAATCTGGAGCGGGCACAAACAAACAAGAACCCGTTACGGCACCAGCACTTCCTCACAGAAGTTTTCCTGCTAAAGGACGGCATTCCTCAAAACGTCCAGTACCAGGCAGCAGTGAGGGAAAGGAAAGGACTACCATAAAGGAAAAGCAGCAAGGCTGTATGCGGAGAAGCCTTGGTGGGATCCTATAGTTTAAGTCTTTCCACAGCGGCATTCCTGTGCCTTTCCACAGGTGCCAGCACACAGGAATCACAGGCCTGTCACAGTTTATACGCTCCACAGGCGGCCATCCTAGCAACACCAGGCTTCAAAAAGTCAAAGCAAAGGGGGAAAAACCAGCCCAAATTCCTACCAGCCCATTTCCTCCTTTCCCCTGTGAGCGGCACTTCCATTTTCTGCACACTGGGGCCCTCGGGGCGAGACGAGCCCTTACCTGCTCAGTGGGTATCTTGGTCTCGGCAGAGACGGCCTCCCGCAGCCTGTCCACGGTGCCCACGACGGGCACGGCCACGCCGATGCGCATGCAGTGCGAGCACTTGCCCTGGTAGACCACGGTGACGAAGAGCGGCCTGCGGAGAGCACAGCGAGGCGCCCGGCTCAGCCCCGCAGCGCCCGGCACAGCGCCTCGCACCAGGCCCTGCCGATTTGGTGACCCCTCCTTAGCTATTCTGGCCAGGTTGTTAATTCACCCCAAGCTGCGGTAACTCCCGCAGCAGTGAGATCCCGGCTGTATCCGCCTGCTTCATGACTAAAGGCCCTAATGAGTAATCCAGAATCAAACATGGAATTACTTCAGCCTCGGACAACTACATCTGATTTAGAAAGACTCTGTTCTTCCTGCATGGATTGGTGAATTGTGCCTTGTTCCTGCAGACAGCCTTCTCAAACGCTAAGATTAAAAATAAAACTCCCTTACAAGGCAATCAATTTCCCAACACGGATCTCGCAGTGCAGCTCAGGACGCTCCCAAGCGGCGCGGAGCCGCGGGCAGCCCAGGCTGCGGCTGCAAACCCAGCTCTGGCTGCAGCACCAGCTGGAAGCAGGAGCTTCCGAAGAGCCTAATGGGGTGGCTGGCCTCTGGGAGAGCTTTTCCCAGCACATCCCCTCAGCCCCACGTGTTGGTAGAACAGGGACTTCTGAAACTAACGTGGCATCTTCATATTCAACATTTTCTTTCACTGTTTTGTCCCATGGCTTCATGAACCCAAGCACACTTAAGAACACAAGGCCAAGCTGTAGAAATCTGCACTGCACAAACAAGTATCTCCTTACATTTGTTTTGAACTTCTTACACAGAACTTTCTAGGGTTTTTTTTCTTTATTGCAAACAGCTACCTGTCAAAAGCCAACCGAGCTACGTACCGTGTGTGAGGCAAGGGAATCGGCAGAGAGATGCAGAGGAAAGGGTCGAAGGTGTTGCTCTGCTTCTGGCAATGAGGGCACGTCAGAGACGACCTGTTACAGGTAACAGGACAGAAGTCGCCCATCATTTTGGCTGGAATGGATAAGTGATCAAAACCCACAAAATCTCCCAACCTTTGCTTCTCTACATGAAGTAGCTCTGCAGAGGCTACGGAGATAGAAGGTGCTCTACATGAAGGGCTCCTGATTTCTAGACCCCTTTCCAGGTAATCAGGGTTCATTACAGGGCATGCCGGAAAAGGCTGCACTCCAGACGCTGCATTGGCTTTCAGTAAGAATCCCTGCAAAATTAATAATTTGCCAGTCTGAGTTCCAACATGAAAGAGCTGCAGCGCTGCTCTCCCTTGCGGGGGAGGCGATGGGAAAGGCGGCCTTCCCCTCGGAGGAAAACGGAGACGCACAGAACTTGCCTCCAGGTTAGCCCTGCACTGCTCTTATACCAGGCTTAAGGTTTCTCCTTTGGCAAAGGAAACCTTGGCAGACCTTGGGGAGAATGCCTAGTAACTGAACTTCCTATAGCAGGGCAGACACAAACCATCAAGGAATACTGAAATTAGGTGTTTTTCTCCTGTTAGTTCTGAAATTAGAAAGCTCGCTTTCCCACATAGATACACTCAGAAGAACTCTCAGGAAGCAGTGAAGGATTCAACTCGGTTCTCATTGCACTGGATAACAAGAACTTGCAATTCTCAACTCCCCACAGCCATCCTGCAACACCAGCGCTGACGGAGTCCTGCCCCCGAAGAGCCCGGTGAGCACGGAGCTGTCCTCAATCTTTGTTCCATTAAACACGGATTTGCCCCAGGAGCCTTCAGGATGTGCCAGGGCAGATGAAATGGCACACGCTCTAGATTTTTCTTGAATATACCAACCTGAAATAGCAAAACTCGCTCCCTTCTGGCCCAACGTTTTAGTCCAGATATCTTTCAGCAGAAATTTAGAAGGAGGTTGTAAGACAACGACACCAGCCTCAGCTGTACTGAGAACTGCTGGGCAAGTAGAAGCTGCAGCCGCTGCACTAGTATCACTGAGCAGCCGCTGCAGGGTAGAGCAACACGGGGCTGCCAGGACGTACCTGTACTGGGCTTGGAAGAGCTCCTGCACGAAGGTGCTACTGATAGGAAAGGCTGGTCCCTCAAGCAGCACATCATCCTCCAGCGGTGGCTAAAATAAATTAACAAAGCCCAAATATTTAGATGCACCCAAATTTGTAGATGCATCACAGCAGACTACTCTACTGCTGCCAGTCAAACTTGCATCCTCTTTGATCAAAACCACCAGAAAACGCCCAAAGACCTACAACAAGTGCCCTCTGCTCTCCTAGGTGGTTTTGCAGGGATGTGACATGGGCAGGGCAGGCCAGGAAAGCAGCTCACAGGAGGGGACACGCGGGGCAGCCCCTGCCCTGGCTCCCAGCGCTGCGGGTGACCGCGAGCGAGCGGCCGTGCCGGGAAGCGCCTGCCAGGGCCACAGAAACAACCAGTTACATTGACGGGGCTAGAAAGTGTTCCAGCCCACGGGCTGGGTCCATCCAAATTACCGCAGCTGAGAAGCCAATTAGGAGATTTAACTTGAACAATAACTGCCTGCAGAAACAGTGCTCGTGCCCTGCTGGCGCCGGGCAAAGCGCCGTACCTTCAGAGGAGGCATGCCGCTGTGTTTCACTACGTTGTTCAGATCCTCGTGAACTCTGTCCAAAAGCCAAAGCAGAAACTCCTGCGCGTCGTGCTGGGCGTTCCCCCGGTACTGCATGGCGTTCTTGGACACGATATTCTGCATGGAAACAGCAGAGAGCATCAGCAGGAGCACAGGAGCCGAGCTTGGCCCAAGCCCTTGGCCAGGCGCGCGCACCTGAAGGGCATCCAGGCCCACGAGGGCCGGGTGGGCCCCACGCTGACCCGCTGGGCACGGAGGGGCCCGAGGGCAGCAGGGCTCCCCGGAGCGGCCCCGTTTGCCAAGCTCTGCGCGAGGCGGCTGCCACGCGGGTGCCCGGCCCTGCAGGGACTCACCAGCCTCACGCCAGGGCCGGGCTCCCAGGGCAGCCCAGGTTTCAGCACGCTTGACTTCAACGCCAGCCCTCCCGGCGCTGCCTTTTGTCCCTGGTCTGTCCTGCACAAGCCGACCCGTGGCCCCGGCGCAGCCGCCCGCTCTGAGCGCTCCCAGGGAGCCCCGGCAAGGCCGGAGAGCGGGGACGGAAGGGACAGGGCGCAGGCGCAGCAAGGAACAGCGGCCACCCCGACCGAGCAGCAAGGGCTGGCGGTCACGGGCGCGACGCACGCGACGGGCACTGCTGCGGCACAGCCCAGGAACGCGTCCTGTTTGCACCTCAATTCCCAGAAGAGCAGCCTCGGATGCACCCAGCGCACGCAGGGCCGCGCTCGCGCCCGTCTTTGCACACAAACACGCCGCGTGGAAGCTCGCGCGCGGCAGGAGCTGCAGCTGGGGGATCCACAGCAGATCTGAGGAACGAGTTGGGAGGCCGCTGCCCTCCAGGGAAGGGGGTCACCCGATGGGGAGGAAGGCAGGGACTGGCGAACACCCGCTCTCCATCCTCCACAATCCGCCCACCGGCCGCAGGGCAGCAAAGCGAGGGAAAACGGAAAGAATCTGCTCTGGCTATGGATCTGCAAGGCCCACTGAGAACAGCTTTACTGCCCCACCTGCACAAGGGCCAGCACATGGTGGCGGCCAAAACCCAAGAGAAGAGCATCAGATCCACGGAAAACCCTTCCTGATGTGCACCCACAGCTGCCCCGAGCGGCGTCCCCAGCCCCGTCCCCAGCTCGGCCTCCAGGAGGGCAGGGAGAAGCACCCAGCCCTGCCGCGCGCCCGCACAGCCGCACGCGAGGACGAGGACAGGCCGACACGGCACCAACAGCCGCGCGCGCGGGCGGCAGCACGGCAAGGAAGAGCAAAACCGCGTTCCGCATCCGCGGCACACACAGACCGAGACCCTGACCCAAACACTGCACAAACGAGTGCCCCTTCACCCGCAGGGGCCACCCCGCAGCCCCCGGGAGGTCACTCGTCACCCAGCCGCGGCTCTGAACACCAGCCATAAACCCAAACAAGGAGGGATTCGCGGCCTCTCCTTGGTCGCTGATATCCTGGCTCACGGACAACTGCAGGGAAAGGGCAGCTGCGATTTCCCAGCACGGCCCTGGCAGGAAGCGGCTGCGGGAAGGTTTGTGCGGGAGCGGACGCAGCGCACGGGCAGCAAGGAGCGGCTGCTCGGCAACTTCCCCGGAGCACCGCGACGCGAGGGCAGAGCTGCTGCTTTCTTAATGCCACACAATCTGCGTTTGGCAGACACCTCTCAGAGGGCATTTATCCAAATGACTCCTTCCACGCATACACGAAAGCACAGAACTCCTCCTCCGCGACGGGGAGCTGCTCCCTTGGGAATGAGCTGCGTGGGGAAGGGCGCAGCTCAGATCCTCCCAAACCTGGCGACAAAGTCCGGGCGGCCCCGCTCCGGGGAATGGGAATACTGACAGCACCGACCAGGACAGCCTCCCGCCTGGGACCCCTGCCACCCTGCTGGAGGGTTTGCCAGGCCAACATTGCTAGAGGATTTTTTCAAAAAAAAAAAAACAAGGACTAAATTTATTCCACTAAGTTCCTAGCTCTCCCTGAATGAAAGCAGAAGCACAGATCCCTACCAAAGGAATCATCCTAAAAATATATAAATATATATATATATATCCCATAGCAACCCCAACGCACCCAGAGGCACCTCCCTGCGCGAAGGGCGAGCAGCCACCGAGCCCCGAAGGCAGCAGAGCTCAGGGCAGCACGAACGCAGCGGGTCCCGTGGCCAACACGGCCACCCGGCAGGCGCACCGGGAGCCCCTCGCGTGGGAAAGGGCCCGGGACACAAAGCGGGGCTGCATGTGCCGCTTCCCAGCGGGAACGCCGCGCAGGAATGCGGCCTGCCTGCCAGGAGGGCAGTGGGAAGCGGCTGCCAGCTGCTGTCAGCACCCAATTAAAGTGTTCATCGCTACAACACTAAAAACGCAATTTTGCTCCACAGTGAGACCTTGTCTGCCCAGCGCGCTGTGGGACAGGCCCCGCACCTCCAGCTCCACGTTCCCGACACCGCCGCACGCAGAGGAGTTAACGGAAACGGGGCTCTGCCGGGCCGGGCGCTCCAGTGGAGGCTGCAAGGGGGGTCCTTGCGAGCCAGCACGACCGTTTCTAAGCGCCGACTTGCGGGGCAGAGCACAGAGCACCACAGATCCAACTGAGCTGGTGGCCCTGTGCCGGCTCCCGGCCCCGCTGGGCTCCGGCGCTCCTGCAGGGACACGGGAGCGACGCAGCGGGAATACCCGAGGAAGCGGCAGCGACGCCGCACAGGGGGAAGCGAGCGGCCGCTGGACGGGTCTCGGGGAGCACCGCGGCGAGAGCCGGCCGGCACGGGCCCATCTGCGGAGCGGGAGCCGCCCCGGCCCGGCGCTGGCGAGGACGAGGCCCCGGCTGAGCGCAGGGCTGCCGCTTACCTGCAATAAAGCGGAGCATAAGCAGTGAGCACGGCCAGACTCGGCAGAATCACTTCTAATTCACAAGTTATTTATTATTTCAGAAAGAAGTGCCCACCACAGCTTGCAAACTGCTTGCCCCAACAGCAGTATTTACACTAGAAGCGTTTACAAAACACGTACACCTTGAAACCTTCAGTTTTAGGCATAACTGCTATTAAGTATTGCTCATAGCAAGCGGTAAAAACAGAAGCAGCAGCGTTACCCCCGCGCTGACAGGGCTGCACCCCGCGATCAGAGCTGGTTCCCATGGCTGGGATCCACCAAGTCCCCGTGATTTCGCTGCTGGCTGCGCTGCAGCTCACAGCAGTGGTGCTGCCTTCATCTCCGTCACCAGCGCAGCAGTTCTAGCACGTAAAGGGCCCTGACGAACACCACACTTGGGTATGCAACTAGCTCGAGTGCTAAAGAAAGTCTCCAAAAACAAGGAAGCCTCATCATCCAGAGAGGATCAAAACTTCGGGAAAGACAGGGCATTGGGATAAGGCTGTACAAATGATTTTTTTGAACTCAGTTTAAACAAAATCCCTCTCACTTAAGACTCTTTCAGCAGCTTTAAATATCTTAAACTGATTGCCCATGGCAGAGAACATCCTCGCTGCGTTATCTGACGCTCAGCAACTCTGCAGGGAAGGAGGGACAGTTCCCCGGAAAAAAACAAGCGCCAGGGCCGGCTCCTGGCCGTACAATGGACGTTTGTGCTGTTGTCACACGGGGCAGAGAGGAAGCGGAGCTGCAGCACTGCCCGCGCTGGGACAGCAGCAGCTCTGCCCGGGCAGGAAAACAGGAACCTCGGAGTGAGCGAAGCAAGAGGAGCCTCCGGAGCAGAGCGAGAGCAGAGCCCGCGGGGCGGCGCGGGGCGAGGGCAGAGCGAGGGTAGAGCCCGCAGGGCAGAGCGGGGCCGCCTCTGCCTGCCGCCCCAGGGCCCTGCGCTGCCCTCCCCGCGCTCCCGGCCCGGAGCCCGCTCCTTTCCTCGTCCCCGACCTCCTCTTCCCACCACACAGCCCGCAGGTGCCACCTCCCTGGCCCCTTCCCAACTCCCAGGTGCTGGCGGAGACGGCGATCGCGGCCGCCGCGCTCCTTCCTCCTGCTGCATTGCCAGGACAGCCCGCAGCAGAGCGCACGTGTGCGGGAAATGCTTCAGTTAAAGGGGATAAAACGACAGGATGTGCAGAGCGCGCCCGGCTCCGACCCCGGGATGCAGGGAGCGCGCCAAGGATCGACCCTGGGCACAGAGCAGACGCGTCCCCTCGGGGACGGCTGCTGCCAACGAGGAGCCCTCTGCGCCCACCCGGGACAGCTGCACCCACCGCAGGGAAAGGAGCAGGGCCAGAAAAGCCGGACTGGGGACAGCGCCGCGTCCCTCGGCTCCGACGGGCTGCAGGGGGCAGAGCCCCTCGCGCTGGGGCACGTCTCACCCAAGGCCATAAACCTCCCTGCAGCCACGAGCACGTCGCGGCTCCCCGCTGCGAGGCAGCTCAGCAAGGCCACTGCTCGGCCCCCCGACTGCACAACAAACCGTTTCACACGAGCCACTTGCTTTAATTGGGCTGTTCTCATTTATAGCAGCAGGGCTACATGACTCAGGAACCGTGGGCTGGATGATTCCTTGAAGACCAGCCTGAAAGAGGAGGAACGCTCTAAATACTACCAAGACAAAACAGTTAAGGGCAAAGAGCATCTAAGAACGTGCCCACTCCAAGGTCTCCGAGTCCACAGGGACTCACAGGGGCCACCTCTTCCAAAGGGACTTCCTCTACCCCAGAGAAGCCTATGGATACAGGATCAGCAAGGGGACAGGGGGCATCTTTTACCTTCAAATACATCTGGCACCTGCACAGAAGCCTCTTCCTTCAAAGGAAGAATCAGGAACTGTCTTTACCCAACTATATTTAGCGCCAAAAAAATGAAACCAACCAAGCCATGGATTTCTCAGCATGGTGGCTAAGAAGCTCTTCGAGTATCAAATAAACATTACTGCTAAGCTGGGCTGGAAGCACGAAACTGCTTTCCTCAAAACACTCTTCACTCTTAGTACACTTGAAGCAGAGCAAGGAGCAGGAGCGCGTGTTCCCCGGCCACCCGCGAGAAGCCGGGAAGGTTTTTTCTTGCTTCTTGTTTGCGGGGAACGAGGCGTTTCCAGGTTGAAAACACCACTCCTCTCCTTCCTCAAATATAACCTGGCTGCTTATACCTTTAAGTTAACTGTGCAAATCTGCTGGTGAAGATGATTTTAATTAAGAACCGTGGGGTTAATAGCAGGGTCAGGCTACCTAACTGCCTTCAAAGGCACTAATTTGCCATTTAAAGTAATTGACCCTTGTAAGCAAACAGCCAAGTGCTTGACATAATGATAAAGTCATTCGGAATGAGATATGGGCCCGCTGAAACCAGGCAGTTATGAACAGGACCTACTTGGACAGGATCCCCCCAGCAAGATGCTTTCTAAAAACCTCCAGGGACTTGAAGGGAGAAGATTGACGAGCTCCAGCTACATCAACAGGGAGCAGGGAAACCCTCGCTCAGGGTCAGCGGGGCTGGAGAAGCAGCACAGAAAGTTCCACTATTCAAATGGCTTGGAGCACAGCCCTAATATAACACCCGTGTGCCCGAGGCTGCCGCTCTTACCTGAGCACCGCTACTTCCACCTCATCAACAGTATTTCTAGGCTGGTTCTGCCTTCCTTTTAGCAATTGCAACAATAGAAGATACTCCCACTCTCAACCTTTTATTTTTTTTCCCCAATAAACGATTATAATTGTAACACTTACTACAAGTTCAGGACATAAATGACCAGCAAAACTTGTATTTGGAAACCTATCAAAATCAAGCGGCCAAAAGCAGCACGGGGAAGCGCCTGTGCGGATGCTGTGCAACAGGCGTTGGAGCGCCCGGCCCGGGGAGAGGAGAGGAGAGGAGCGGAGCTCCCCTGCACGGAGAGGAGCAGAGAGGAGAGCAGCTCCGCTGCGCGGGGCACCCGGCACAGGGAGAGGAGAGGAGAGGTGACTCCTCTGCCAGGGTCACCCCGCAGGAACCGGCAGGGGAGCAGCCCGGTCGCGCACGGTGCCACACGGCTCCCGCTCCCCGCGGCGGCCGTCGCTGGCACCGAGCACCCGCCACGCTCCCGAACCGGCCCGTGCCCAGGAGCGGGACAACCACGGAAGACGAGAGCCAGGCACGGAGGGTGCCCGGAGCTGCTGGCGCCGCAGAGGGGTCTCCAGGGAGCGCGGACCCCCCGGCGCAGCACAGCGGGGGGTGGCACCGCCTGCTCCGGGACGGAATTGCAGCACGACGGCCCCCTGCGCAGACACCCGCAGGGAGCGCAGCGCGGGGCCTGCGGCCTTCCCCGCCGCGGAGCGATGCGACCGGAGAGGGGAACAGCTCCAGAACCTACAGCGAAAGCACAGCCAGGAACACCGGCAACCGGAGAGGGGAACAGCTCCAGAACCCACAGCGAAAGCACAGCCAGGAACACCGGCAACCAGAGAGGGGAACAGCCCCAGAACCCACAGTGAAAGCACAGCCAGGAACACCGGCAACCGGACACAGCAACAACCCCAGAACCCACAGCGAAAGCACAGCCAGGAGCACCGCCCCACCTGGGCGTCCCCTCCTCAGCTCCTTCCACGAGGAAGGTGAATGGTCTTATGCGCCAGGGAATGAATGTTAAACTGCATTATTAAAAAATAATAATAATAAAAAAAAACAGTGTTCTTGCTCCTTGGAGAAGCAGTGCAGGGATGGTGGGACAATTAAAAAAAAAAAAAAACCCTCCAGGCCTTCAAAAGCATTCTACCACATTTTTAACAACTACAGGTGCAAAGTTCCTGCCTCCACTATAAGATTCCCCCGGGAAGTCCCAGGGCCAGCGTAAGGACCGGTGCCACAGCATTGTCCAGTCATTGTGGAAGGAGCTGGGGAGGAAAAGCCTGTCCCAACAGGACAGTGTCACGGATGTTCATGCACGTAGAACGCGGCCACGCGAACGCGGAGCTGGCGCAGAGCAGGAGGTTTCGATCTCTCCCTCCTGCACGTTATTTGCAACTGTTGGAGGTGCGGGCTGAACTTAAACGAAGCTCAGACACGCTCTGAGAGCGCAACCGCCACTCTGATCCAGCAGCCGTCCTCCTCCGATGCACACGGAGCCACAATACCGGGAAGTTAAAACCAATTCCTGTCGCCTTTCCTTAGTGCCCCAAGACGAGGGTATGAAACAGCAAAACAGACGCTTCACCAGGGCAAGAGCAACAGGGTCGTTAGAGCATTGAGTGGGACCCGGGGAACCGGCACGCGGGCAGGCCCGAGGCACAGTCCAGCGGAGCAGGGAACACCTCGACTGACAGTCTGAGCACGGACACTGTCACTGAAGCGGTCACGCGTCCTGCGGGGTTGAGTTTCGGCTTTTCTTTAAAGGGATCCTGGGAAGCTAGAAGAGCACTTAGGAGAAGTAAGCGCAGCAGACTGGGCTAGAAAGGTGCTTTCCATGCTGGAAACCACCCTGCGTCTCACACAGAAGAGCTGCCACCTGCACCTCATCCGTAAGTCAGGCCCACAGAGCCGCCGATACTGCGGCTCCCAAGGCCTGTGTGCTTGGGTACGGCGCAAAACCCCGGCATGGCTGCACCGCAGCAACCGCTGCCTGCGCTGCACCGGGGGACACGCGGCCTGCGGTCATGCGGGGGGACACGCGGCCCCACGCAGGGGGACACGCAGCCCCGCGCCGGGGGACTCCTCTTTGCGCAGTGACGGCGGCGGCTCCTCCTGCAGCGGGACACGAAGCAGCACGAGCGGGGCCGCCGCACGGAGCACGAGCCCTCGGGCCGGGCCCGCTCGCACCCCGCGAAGGCTCCGGCGGCCCCGCGGGCCGGGGCGGCGCTCGGGGCTCACCTTGAAGTCGCGGCTGTGCTGCGGGGTGTACTCGAGCGTCCAGAGCGCGCGCACGAGCTGCGCCAGCTGCTCCGTGACCTCGGCGGGCGGCGCGGCGCCGGGAGCGGGAGCGGGCGGGCTGGGCGGCGGCGCAGGGCCCGCGTCGCCGCGGAACTGCTCGAGCGCCAGGTACTCGGCGAAGAGCTCGGTGTTGCTGAGGCACTGCAGGATGGCGTTCATGAAGCACGTGTTGCCGTGGTTGCGCAGCCCCGCCACGCCGGGCACGGCCTCGGCGCCGCCCGGCGCGCGCGGCGCCGCCTCGGGCTCGGGGCTGCGCGGCGGGCCCGCCTGGAAGCAGCTGCCCAGCCCGCCCGCGGCCTGCGGCGGCGGCAGGCGCGGCGGGGCCGGGCCGCGGCCGGCCTCGGGCTCGCTGCTGTAGTGCGACAGCGTGGACAGCGTCTTGAGCACGCGGCTCATGAAGCCGCCGAGCGAGCGCGCCGGGGCCGCGGCCGAGCCCGAGCCCGAGCCGCCGGCGGGCGCGCGCCCGCGGAAGAGCCGCTTGCCGAGCGAGCGCTTCTCCTTGGCGCTGCCGGCCGCGCCGGCGCCGCTCACGCGCGACATGGCGGCGCGGGCGCGCGCGCATCCCCGCCCGCCGCCGCCGCTCAGCCCGCCGGGCGCCGCATGCCCCGCGGCGGCGCCGCCGCCCGCCCCGCCTCGGCGGCTGCCGCGCTGCGCGCCGGGCCGCGGGCGGCAGCGCCTCCCCGCCTCACGCCGCCGGGGCGGGGCGCCGCGCTCACGTGCCGCCCGCGACGCCGCGCCCGCCATGCTGCTACCGGGCGCGCTCCGCAGTCACTAGGCGCCGCCGCGCGCCGGCCGCCATCTTTAGTGCTGGCGAGGCGGGGCGGTGCCCCCGCGGGGCGGGGCGCGAGGCCGCCCCGGAGCGGCCCCTGCGCGGAGCCCGCCCGGCCGCCGGGGGCAGCGCGGGGCCCTCCCGGGGCAGCGCCGGCCCCTCCGGCCGCTCCGTCACGGCGGCCGCGGCCCCTCGTGTCCCCGCCAGCCGGCGGCAGCCTCGCTCCGTCGCCCTCCCCTCGTCACCGGCAGCCCGGATCCCGCATGTCCCTCACGGTCACCAGCAGGCACGGTCCCTCGTGCCCCCTCCATCAGCCTGGCAGTGCCAGTAGGTGACAAGAATCATGGAATGGAAGTGACCTGACTGCCGCGACACAGAATTGAGACAATATAATAAAAACATGAGCACTGATGCGAGCAGCCCACGTTTACCCGGTGCGGGAACCCCGCTGGCACGGTGAGGGTGCTCATGTCAAACACCCGGGACAAGCGTGCGGGGCAGCCCGCTGCTTGTCCAAACTTGTGTCTCGCACTCACGCTGGCTGCAGGCCCCGGCACCGCTCCACCCTGTGTCCCGGCTGCTGTCCCTCTCCCACCATGTCCTTCTCTCCCTCCTCCTGTCCCGCGCGGCCTCCCGAGCCCCGCAGCTTCCCCTCGACCACGATGGCTCGAGCACATTCAGTGCCAGGCCAGGGCTGGGCAGTGGCTCCAACCCACAGGTGCCTCCTGGTGTGTGGAGGTGACAGAGGCTGCACAGCCGGGGGGGAGGCTCCCCTGCAAAGCCCCCGCGATCCCAGTGGGAGTGCTGGGGCTGGAACCGCTTGCACGGAGCGCCCCGACACTGCAGAGAGCCCGGAGAGCTGCAAGGAGACCTCCAGCAGCCTAAACACACCCCAACAGCACGGGGTCCTCCACAGCCTCACAGAGACCCCAACACCCGAGAGTCCCCAGCAGCCTCTCAGAGACCCCAACACGAGTCCCCGGCAGCCGCAGGACCCCGCGGAGCCGCCGTGGGGCGGCGCTGCGCGGCCGCGGAGCGGGGCGGGCGGGCGGGGGCCGGGCCGGGGCGGGCCGGCCGGGGCGGGCGGGCACGGGTAGGTGCCGCGGCGGGCGCCGGCCGCGCCATCGGCAGCGGCGCCGGGGCCGGGAGCGCAGCATGGCCCCGTCAGGCCCGCCGGGCGGCCGAGGTGAGGCGGCACCGGCACCGGGGGGTGCCGGCACAGGAGCGGGCACGGCGCGGGGTGGCGGGGCCAGGACCGGGACCCGGGAGCGGGGCCGCGCGGAGGATGCGATCCCGCCAGGCGGTTCCTCCTTTCCCGTTCCCCGGCCTCTCCCGCCGCGGGCAGAGCGCGGCCGCTCGTGGGGGGCTGCGGGGCCACGGGAGCCCCGCGCGGCCCCTTCCCCCGCGGCTGCGGCTGGGTGGCTGCGGGTGTCGCCCCAGCCCCGAGACGTCCCCCAGCAGTGACCGGCGGCCGCGGTCCCCGGAGCGCCCCGCGCATCCCTCGCGCCAGCCCCGCTCAGCCGCCCCGTCTCTCCGCAGCCGCTGCCATGGCTCCCGGCAAGAAGATCACGGCCAAGATCAAGAAGACGCTGCCGGTGACGGGCCCCCAGGCGCCGACGCTCAGCGAGCTCATGAGGTGGTACTGCCTCAACACCAACACGCACGGCTGCCGCCGCATCGTGGTGTCCCGCGGGCGCTTGCGCAGGTTCATCTGGATTTTGCTAACTCTGAGTGCGGTCGGGCTGATCCTGTGGCAGTGCGCTGAGCTCCTCA
The DNA here is from genome assembly GCF_059628265.1 of Tinamus guttatus. Lineage (NCBI taxonomy): Eukaryota > Metazoa > Chordata > Aves > Tinamiformes > Tinamidae > Tinamus > Tinamus guttatus. The sequence goes on from NW_028288641.1 coordinate 475,462, forward strand.
TGAACTATTACAGCGCTTCCGTGTCCGTCACCGTCCAGTTCCAGAAGCTGACCTTCCCAGCCATCACCATCTGCAACATCAACCCCTACAAGTAAGACACAGGGACCCCGGGAGGTCTGCCCAGGTCCAGGGGAGGGGACGAACCGGTCCCCTGCGCCAGGCACGGGCACGCTCGCAGGGAGCCACGCAGCCGTCCTCGGCAAATTCATCCTCTCTTACCTGTCCCGCACCAGGGCTCTTCGGTGGGCTCTGCCTGCCGCGCTGCGGTGCTGCTCTCTAGCAGCCTCTCCTTACTGTTATTTTCCCTTTATAGCACTTCGAATAATGTAGCTGCCCAAGCGCTAATGCTGCTCAGACACTTGTGGATTATAATCACATCCTTCCCTCCCTGCCTGCTAGGTCTGTTTAGCTTGCAGCTCAAGGCAGATCCTGATCATTTTTGTGGTTCTCTTAAATTCTCCTTTTCTTTTTTTTTCTTTCTTTTTTTTTTTCTTTCTTTTTTTTTTCTTTCTTTTTTTTTTTCTCCAGCACGAGGGTTTCAAGGATTACAAACAACCCCCGGCTCCCAAAGAATGGAAAGGGGACATGGACATCTGTCACCCCCTTTTCTTTTTTGTTTCTCCCTGTGGGATGCATGAACAATCAACAATTAAGCTGTTTTTTTTTTTTTTTTCCTGCCTAATTACACTTCTTGTTGATGCCTGTTCTGCTGTGATCTGTCCATCTCAGTCCCTCCAGGCATTTCAACTCTCTGGGTCCCTTTTGTCTCTAGGAATCTGCCCCTTAGATCACATTGCCACAGGTAGTGGTCTTAATTTTCTCAGCTGAGTGTCTTTGCACTTTCTGTCCACCTCTCTGGTCTCTCTTGTGCTTTACAATCCTTCTCCTTTGGTAATTCATGCTCTGTGCCCTCGAGCTTACTAACCAAGCCAGCAAGGAGCTCGGGGGAGCTGCTGGTGTTTTCCCCAGAGCCCGGTGTTCTGCGTCTGCTGGTCCCTTCTGTGCGATCTCGCAGCGGGCAGCACCGTGCCTGCCTCGCTGACCCAGGTAGCACTGAGCAGGAAGCACCGATGGTCGCTCTGCGGCAAGAAATTCTGTCCCAGGCCATTAGTTTCACAGCACAGTGACAAAATGCTGCAATGAGGACGTTAGATGAGATGAATGACACACAGTTTTATATCACATTTTCTTCAATGCAGGTACAGTGCAATGAAAGACTATTTATCTGACCTGGACAGAGAGACAAAAAATGCTCTGGAGACTTTCTATGGATTTTCGGAGGGCAAATCCAAGGTGCGCCGCTCGGTTGGTGACGGGAACGGCACAGGGAGCGAGTTCTTCCAGCAGATCCCCCTGCTGAAGTTTGAAGACTTCTCCAAGACGGTCACTGACCTCCACAGTGGCCAGAAGAGAAAAATTGAGGGCAAAGTCTTTCACAAAGATTCATCCATAGTAAACTCCGGGGATTCGAACGATATCATCGGCTTCCAGCTGGTAAGTGTCGCTCTCCCCTGGCCAGCAAGTTCCTTGTGAGCACAAGGGACGGTTGTTTGGGCTGGTGTCCCACGGCGCTGCATTCCTGCTTGCATGGGTGCCTTCCAGTGCACACAGTGCCCACAGCCACGTGTCCGCGGCTGCCTGCGGATTCACTTGCGACTCCAGAAATCCCCGCCTGAAGCCCGGCCAAAATAGACTTAGTGCCAGCCTGACCTCCCCGTAGAGCCTGAAACATCTGACCCCGACATATAGCCCCAAAGTCAAGGGTTATTTTTTGGTGCTCCATTGTCCCTTTGCTGCAACTATAACTTTATATTTCATTATATTTGTTTCAAAAAGAAGCTTTATCACACATACTTTATAGAATGCATAATTTATTTTCATCTGAAAGAATGCTTGCTTTTTCCTTTTTGTGATTACCAGTGCGATGCGAACAACAGCAGCGAGTGTGCCCTTTACACATTCAGTTCGGGCGTTAATGCTATCCAGGAATGGTACAGGTTGCATTACATGAACATCATGGCACAAATTCCCTTGGAGACTAAAGAAAAACTGAGCTATTCTGCCGATGAGCTTATACTGACATGTATCTTTGACGGCCTCTCTTGTGACAAAAGGTCAGTGCACAGAAAATACCTGCTGGTTTAACAGTTTGTTTCTAAATATACAGTGTGTAGGAGCTGAGCATTTGCTATTCAGTGAATTCCAGCAAGGACCCCTTCCATTTTTAAAGGAAAATAAACATTCAAAGCTTCATGCATCTTAACTGTGTTCTTTAATCTCATTTGCCTAGTGTTGCACTGCCCACATTTCAGAGAAATCCTTATTTTCTTGTCAGAGTGAGACCTACCTGCTTGTGATTTTGGCAACGCAATTCCAAGCAGGAGGATCTTTCCATAGTGCCGGGGTTGACAGCAGAGGTCCCCCATGCACAATAAAATCACACTTTTATTTTTTTGCATTAGCAGCTTCCCAAGTGACACGTGCCAAGCTGTAACTCACGGCTTAGCAGGTACGGCTGGATCGTTGCTGGAAGCATTTTGCTGATGTCAGCAATAGTGCAAAGGCATCACACATTTTCTTGGATAAAGACTTTTGCTAGAATGGGCCGGGTGGTTCACAGGTAAGACACAGGCATGCTCAAATCACCAGGGTGTTTCCTCAGCCGCCCCCAAATGACAGCGGCTAAGCCATTTTTTTTCTGAAAAAACAAATGAGGATTTATGGTCCTCCTGACACTTGGGAGCTGAATAAAAGAGGACTCTGTCCCCATGACTTCCCTGCTAGTTTTGTAATTCTGCCTTCCCCACCCTCTACGTCCCCTTCCCCACATGAAATACTTCTAAACTTTTCATTTCCGACTGCTATTAAAGCAGGTCATATTTCCACCTACTTTCAAGATACTAAAAAAAAAAAAAAAAAAAGAAAAAAGACATTGCAGCAAATAAAGTCCCTGTCAAAAAGAAAAAAAAATCCTAAAGGAAAAAAAAATCGAATCGTGCTAAATCTCTGTCAAAAAAAAAAATCGATTGCAGTAAGTCTTTGCCGCAGACAGTTAAAACTGCAGAGGGCAATGTAACAGTATTTGATTTCTTTTAGGCACTTCACTGGTTTCCACCATCCTCTGTACGGCAACTGCTACACCTTCAACAGCGGAGAAAACGAGACCGCCCTGAGCACCTCCACCGGCGGCAGCGAGTACGGTAAGGAGAGCTGCTCTGTGGAGCAGCTATTAGATAACAAGCGGTTCAGCGAACTGGATCCTGCTGGAGGGTGATTGATGTGTTGGCTCTAGATGTCCGACCTGATTGGGGAGATGCTTGTTTGAACTAGTGCAAATTATTGCCAGAGAATACAAAGATAATATCATTGCATCACTAATGTTTTCCATCTGAAATCACTGCTTCCCACTTATATAACATTTAAAAATAAGTTTCAGCTACATTCTGACGGGACTTTCATTATTTGTTGTACCGGGGTCTGCAGAAGGACATTACTTGCTGCAAGTGCCTCCGTGTAGCATTGCAAAGGCATCACTTGTTATTACAGTTCCACTTAAGGCTAACGAGTATTAAGTAAACTGTGCTGCCCTCCCGGTCTAGAAAAGCTGTGTGGTGTAACCCTGCTCCTGCCGTGCCTCTGCTCCTCAGGACTGCACGTTGTTCTATATATAGATGAAGCAGATTACAACCCTTTCCTGGTGACGTCAAGCGGGGCCAAGATCATGGTCCACGACCAGAACGAGTATCCCTTCATTGAAGACATCGGCACAGAAATCGAGACAGCGGCGGCCACCTCCATAGGGATGCACTTTGTGAGTGGCGGTGAACTTGTTTCAGGTGCACAGCACCGTTTGCATGAAGCAGATGTAAATACGGTCTGCACAACGCACGAGCCCTAGCCCGGAGCTGGGGTAGCATCTACTACCTCGCATTTGTGCCTCCGAGGTGCCCTGAGGAGCATCCTGGGGCAGCCCTTTCCTGAGCCGTTTTCCCTTGCTGTAGGACTGCTGGAAAACCGGCTCTTTGGAAAACAAAAAACGCTACGGGGGATGTTGTTTCCTCTCCCTGTTCTCCTCCCTTGTGGTCCTTCTGAGGCTCCTGTTTTGAGTATCTGCAGCCCGGGGGTGCTGCGCGCCGCCCCGTTGCCCCGCGCGGCTCTGGGTCACGGAGGTGCCGGTCCGGCCCGCGGCGCTGCCCCGGCTCGGCCCGGAATGGTGCTCGCTGTCCGGGCAGGGGTTAGAGGTGCCCGTGCGTTTGACCCGAGGGGCGCAGTGAAAGCAGCGCCATCAGGGCCCGCGGAGCTCCCCTTTCATCTGGATGGGCTGTAAAGTGAGCGATTGAGTTTTGGCTTTTCTTCTCTGATGGTTGGATCAGATGCATCAGCTAATTTGCTTATCTGTCCCCGGCTGGGTGTGCCAGGTCTAGATAGTCCATGTATCAGAAAGGGCATTAAAAACAAGGCTGCCGGTTTGAAATTTGCAAACAGCTAAATACCTTCCATCTGTCTGGAAAACTGCAGCACCCACTGCTGAGTCTACCAGCAGGTATAAATGGTACCTGACAAACGAAAAGTGAATAAAAGGTATCAGAACGTAAAAAACCTGGAGAGGAGTCAAAGTCTCATCGAAGTGTGTTTCAGCAGACAGTAGAGAGTCAGTGCAGATAGTCTCAGGATCTAATTTCAGATTGTTTACATTGCCAATCAATGGTGCCGGTTTTCCTGGGAGGGCAGATCCTGGGCGGCACACACGGCCCTCGGGAGGGTTCGGGACAGGGCTGCACAGCCAGGAGTGCCCGTCTGTCCCTGCGCCCAGACACGTGCAGAGGCACCGGGCACGGGCCGCACACAGCCCTGCACTCGGGAAGCTCGAACACGGCAATTCCTGTTTTCAGGTGCAAGCACCAGTGTGTAGGTCATTGCTCATGTATTTCTGCTGTGTGCAAGAACGCCCTTCCTGCTCCAAAAATATTCCAAGATGTCTGGAATGCAAACAAGGCTTTACTTGGTGGGAGTTTCAGTGCTTTAGCTAAATATTTAGGTTGGAAATTATTTCAGTACCTGAATGAACAGGTATGTTTTTGCAGGAACATATGCCATGACAAAATAAACTATGCAAAGGGTCTGTCACCTGCCAGAAGATAGGGCAGCCGGCTCTCTGAGGCAGGTAGCCCAGTGTTACCTTGTCCACAGAAGTTAATAACAAAAGCTGGTTTCATTTTTCAGAAGTTCCCCCATCTCTCATGTTGATATCACTTATTTTTCAGTGATTTTAGCCTCTTTCTGAAAGAACTGGCTTGCACCATCTATTCCATACCTTCTATCGCCGAAGCCATAATTATAAAGATTTGCATTTCTACAGTGCTGTAGTTGTTCAGTGCTTTGCAGATAAAAATGGTAATTCTTGCTATCAGCTTTGACCCCCAATAGCCCCTAGGTCTATAAGCACCATCCTAAATGTATGCAGGCATTTATCAGGTTCCTGCTAAATATAACCTTTGCAAGATCAGGCACTAATTTAAACTCTGCATAGGAAGAATGGAATAAGTGAATGGATTTTTAAATGTGGCATTCCTTGTAGTTTCAGGCAACTCTTTTTGTTTTGCAGGGGGTGCGTTCTGCAGAGCCGGGGCCCTGCTGCGGAGCTCGACCCTCTGCGCAGCTCCTGGCGTTGCAGAACTCCCTTCTCCAGGCAGAGACTGCAGAGCAGGAAAAGCTGTTAGTGCTGCAAGGAGAGGAGGGGTCAAAGCAGTTCATGGAAAAGGTCCTGAAGGAGATACGAACATTTGATTTAGAGTGATTTTAGAGAGGTGCTGTTGAGCACTAGTGAAGCCTGAAGTGCTGTTTTACCCACAGAACAGGAGCAGCCAGTACAGCACCAGCTCAGAGCAGTGCAGGGCTTCACAGCAAAAAAAAAAAAAAACCCAAAAAACTCCATGGAATGGTTTCACACAGAGTAGATGTTGCATGGTCACTGGGGCTTTGCAATGAGAGAAAGCATACGTATGAATTACTCTGCTGCAAAAAAATCCTTGCTATTAGATTATGCAATCTCAGCACCCCTGCAGAGGTTTTCAGCAAAGAGCAGATAAGACAGATACAGCAGTTTTGGGAAAAAGGACATTGAACCAAAAAGACCTCTTGTTTTGACAAGCGATAGGCAAAAATCATTGAGATGGCAAAAGTTAAAGATACAGTTCACAGCTGCTCCTTCATGTGCACTTTTGGGATTGCAATGAACTGCGATCCTGTCAAATCCTTTGGTTCCTCTGTGATATCCCAATCCAGGATTTGTTCTTTTCTGATTCTCAGACTCAATCTCGCAAGCTCAGCAAACCCTACAGTGACTGCACAGAGACTGGGGCCGACATACCCGTGGAAAACCTCTACAACAAGAGCTACTCGCTCCAGGTAAATCTCAGTTGCTTTTGAGGGTTTTTTTTAGCCACTCGAAAACTACCTTCCTATAAAAAACTTTACCATAATCTGTAGTTCAGGATTGGAGACTGTTAACAGTCCAGGCATAGGGTTACTGTTTTAATCACCAATGTAAAATACCACAGCACTTTTACAAATCCAAGTTTTATTCCTAAGCAGTTGATGTTTGAAGTTCCCTTAGGCACTCTGTTAGATAAAGAGAGAACATTAGCTCATTAGGCAATTTTCAAGCAATGTGAGACTGGAAAATATTGGCCAAGTAAATGTTGCAGCTTAGTAACCCTTGAAGCCAGAAATTGTGACCTTTAGGACTCCAAGAATAACAGATACCATCTAATCAGTATCCAGATAGCAGGATGTTTACAGAGTAAGTTTCCACTAATTTTGCATGGTTTCTGTAATTGGGTCCTCTTGGAGAGTGTCACTTGTTCTGGCACCCTCCGCCCGAAGAACCATAATTACACTCACTGCTGCCTTCTCCAAATCCTGGGCCTGGGTGGATTTTTATTTTATGGGGTATTATGAATGAAATCTGCTGTGATGTACTGCCAGGTGAGATCACACGGACATTATCCCACGTTTTTAACTAAAGTAGTTCACTGAATCTCATGGCTCAGGAGGGCTGAGACTGGGAACAAAAGGCTTGGCTATGGGAAATTCTGGAATAAAAAAATTGTTCCTGCTTGTTCCCACTGATTAATCGTTTTAGCACAAAATGTCAAGTCCACTGCCCTGTTAATCCTAACAATTCCCAGTCTCCAAACATGCACCAACACAAATGAGTTGGACCTGAGAACGTTTTCACTGTTGAGTCACTGCCCCACACCTAGTTGTTGATTCATGGATTAGAAGTGCCTTTTCCTTGGCCATAGGAAGAATGACTAAGTACGGGAGCAGGAAGGAAAGGACGAGCATTCACAGAAGCCCCCGCTCAGAGGGGGTTGCCTTTTACTTCTCGTGTTGCAGTCTTTAGCTTCCATGGCACTTCCTGCTTGTATTGGTTTATACTTCAGGCAACAGAGCCCGGAGTCCTCAAAGAAAGAGGTTTTGATCTCCTGGCTCATAGTAATGAACAGAATGCTTTAGGTGAAGGGGAGTCTGGAGCTTGGAGCTCCCAACAGGGCTGGGGAGGCAGAAGCAGCAGGATGTGTTTCTTGGTGCCCAGCCCTCGGTTTGTCTCCCTGCAGATTTGCCTGCACTCCTGTTTCCAGAAGGCCATGGTGGAGTCCTGCGGCTGTGCCCAGTACACCCAGCCCTTACCCGCCGGGGCAGAGTACTGCAACTACAAGAAAAACCCCAACTGGAGTAAGTTCCCGGGCACCTCCCGCGTTGCACATCGTCCGTCAGCAAACGCCCTGCGCAGCCCCGGCCCCGGCGTCGCACCCCGCGCTGCCGTCAGATCCGCACCTCCGGCGCGCAGCGTGCCCGGAAAAGCGGGGGATCTGCCTTGGCCCCACTAATGCCTCCCGTCCCGGAGCCTGGAAACTGCCCTTCCCTCTCGGTCAGCTTGGCCCTGGCAGTTTGTGCGGTGCTGGCTGCGCGTGCGCCTCGCAGAAGTGCTGAGTTGGAGGCCTGACCGTGTGGGGCAACCCTGCATGCGCAGAGCGAGCGACAACCACTACGCAGAGCGTTTTGCAATGTTCATAGCAGAAATCTCCTTATCCCCAGCACGTAGGTGAAAGCCAAGGCCTGAGGCACACAGGCCACCTACATCCCAGCAGCCCCAGTCCAGCACAGGCAGCAAAACGTATTGCTTCTCCTTGGCTCCTCACACACCCCTTGTTCTCTTGCTGCAGTGTACTGCTACTACAGACTGCATGAAAAGTTCGTGAAGGAGCAGCTGGGCTGTCAGCAAATTTGCAAGGATGCCTGCAGGTAGGTCCTGCCCAACACTAGAAAGAAAATGCTGAGCATGCAGGAGCTCCTGCTCACAGCTAACAACCCGCCTCTCCACAGCTTCAAGGAATGGGACCTCACCACCAGCATCGCCCAGTGGCCGTCCATAGTGTCTGAGGTCAGTTCCCAGCTCGCTCGGCTCCCGGGAGCGCCGGCTGCCGCCCGGTCGCCCCTTTGCCCCTTGCCGTTGGCCGGGCGCAGGGATTCGGTGCAGGGCAAGGGGCTCCCCATGGGTTTGCTGGCACCTCCCTGATGCTCCTCTCGGAGAATCCGTGTGCAGGGTGAGGAGCCGCCACCTCCAGGGCTCCTCTCGCTGCCCATCCCGTGCACTTCATTCTGGAGCCAAACCTGGTCTAAATGGGTATGAGGTGTGACCTCCCTTTCCAGGGAATGTCTGCACCAGCACTCGCAAGCACAACATTAGTTTCTTTAACTCTTCCAGGACTGGATGCTTCGAGTTCTCTCTTGGGACCAAGGGCAGAAAAACAACAAGAAGTTAAACAAGTAAGTTTCCATTTATGTATTTCTAGCCTGCACCTCAAGCCCAGATACAATCTCAGCAGCCCTAATGATGGCAATTGGGGAAAAAGCTCCCTTAGAGCGGCCCAGCCCTACTGGTCCAACTGGTTATTTGCATAGTTTTTCAGTATGTTTCATGTTATTGTTTTACTAAACCCTCAACCTGTCTGCTGCTTCCCCTCTCAGAACAGACCTAGCAAACCTCATGGTGTTTTACAAAGACCTGAATGAGAGATTCATCTCAGAGAATCCTGCCAACACGGTGAGTAAATGCTGTGATTCGTACGTGCTCAGGACCAGGACAATGTGCCTCTTCCTCCTGCCGGGCTGGAAATTTCCCTTTAGCCGCAGAAGTGGTCCCGCGCAGGCAGAGGCAGGAAACCATCCACAGAGGATGCACCCTGGGGCTTCCCCTCCTGCCCTTTGCAGTCTTTTATTCAGAGCAGCTTTTCAAAGTATTTGGGCCCAAGTTATGCGGGTAGCCTGCAGGCTACCTGGAATAAACACAGGATTGGCTTCCCGTGAGGCAGAGCACGAGAGGATGGCGGCGACGCAGAGGGGCCCGCGGGGCCCTGGCGCGCGGTGGCTCCTTCCGAAGCGGCACGAGGGCCCCGCCGGGCTCCCGAGGCAGCCGCTAACCTGGCGCTCCCGTCTCTTCCAGCTGGTCACTCTTCTTTCCAACTTCGGTGGCCAGCTGGGCCTGTGGATGAGCTGCTCAGTCGTCTGCGTCATTGAGATCGTGGAAGTTTTCTTCATTGACTCGCTCTCCATCGTGATGCGGCGGCGGTGGCAAAAGGCGAAGAAATGGTGGAACAACCGAAAAAGAAAGCAGGGCGGGAAGCCGTGCCAGGAGAGCGAGCTGGAGAGACAGGGCCACGAGAACCCCGTGTGCATCGACGAGGACCTGCCCACGTTCAACACGGCGCTGCGCCTGCCGCTGCCCCACGAGAGCCCCCTGCCCCGCACCCCCCCGCCCAACTACAGCACTTTGCGCCTCGAGAACAGCTCGGCCTTCACGGAGCAGCTGCCGGACACGCTGGATGTTGGGCAACCCTGAGGCGCTCTCGATCCGCTCGCTCCGAGAAGCAGCGGCTGCGGCACCCGCGCGGCCGGGGCTGAAGGGCGCGCGGCCAAGCAAGCACTGGCGGGTTCTTGGGTCAGACCCTCCTTCAGGGATTGAACTTGCGGTCAAAGCTGCTCAAAGCAAAGCTCAGACACAAAAGCCGAGGGCTCCGAGACATCAGGAACTTCAAACAACATCAGTGCTCGAGTTAATTATTGCAGGAGATGGCCGGAGCAGGATGTGGCGCTGAGCTGGGCTGTCCTGCCAGACGGAGGCCTGCGTTAGCAACAAAGTGTGCACACCCCACGGAATGGGGGCAGGAGTTACTCCACGCAGAAGGTTGATGCCACATTGACTATTAATGCTAATTGCTCTGCGCTGTGCAGCCTGACTTGTGGGAAAAACCCGGGGCTTTCAGGAATGCAGCGTGACATTTGTCACAAGGGGAAAGACAGAATCCTGGGGAGAGCACGAAAAGATGAAAGAGAAGCTCCGAGTTTGAAGTGTGATTAGTGATCCGATGGTTGGAGGAGCACTTCGGGCTGTGATGAAAAGTTAGGACAGTAACAGATTTGCCTGCGGAGTAAGCTATTGCACGGCCTGTGTAAAACAACCTAAGTCATCCCAAAATGGTAATTTTAAAGTGCACAGAATCTAATCTGGAGCCCAGTAATGAACTGCATGCTCTGCAAGCTTGCCTCATCTCACACCGCTCGAGCTGTTCGCTAAATACATCCCCCGAGCAGCTCATTAGGCAGCCTGGCCTCGGCCGCCCGACTTCCCTGAAGCCTCAAGGGGACACGAATCCTCCTCTTCCTGCTCCGTCCCGGTGAGGCTCTTCCTTCCGCCAAGTCCCCGTTGGCGGCACCCGCTCCCGCTCCGGAGCCGCGCGGGGCCGCAGCACCCGGCAGGCAGCAGCTCGCGGCCGCTCCACCTGCTGCCAGGCTGGGGACGCGGCCCGGCTCCGCGCGCGGCAGCCGCGGGGACCGGTCACCGGCCCCGACATCCTGTTGTTACGGGTTGCTGCCCGTGCGCATCCTTCGTGCGGGGCGAGCCCCGGCACTGGAATTTCCTGCCCTGCGCCGCGAGCAGCAGCACCCGGGGTCCAGCCCTGCCGCGTCCCCGGGGTCCAGCCCTGCCGCATCCCTGGGGGTCCAGCCCTCCATGTCCTCAGGGTCCAGCCCTGCTCCATCCCCAGGGTCCAGCCTTGCCCCATCCCCGGGGTCCAGCCCTGCCGCGTCCCCAGGGTCCAGCCCTCCATGTCCTCAGGGTCCAGCCCTGCTCCATCCCCAGGGTCCAGCCGTGCCCCGTTCCCGAGGTCCAGCCCTCCGCGTCCCCGGGGCCACGCTGAGCCCTCCCCAGCCCCGAGGCCGCAGCTCCCCCTCGCAGGCTCCTTCCCCGCTGCAGCCGGCGCCGCAGCAAAGGGAGCTGCGGCAGCGAGCGGGTCGGCTCCCGCGCGTGTCCCCGTGTGGATCCCTCCCTGCCTGCCGAGCCCCCTGGGCTCCCCCTGCTCCGAGCGGGGCAGAGCCGCCGCGGAGAGGCCGGGCAGGACGCAGGGACCGCGGGCCCCGGGGCCCGCACGTCTGCGCGCGGGTGCACGGCAGCAGCCTCTCGCTTCCCCTCTGCACATACTTATTTTATATAGGACAGAGAGAATCAAGAAAGATTCTTTAATGTGCAATAAAACATATTTTAACTGGATTATTTAAATAGAGGATAAACTGAAAAAATAAAGATATATTTTTGAATAACTGCTTCCTCCTGTTTCTAAATCAGCGGCGCAGGGCGGCCCCGGTGCTGGCGCCGGGATGTTGCGGAGCTGGGCCCGGCTGCGGCGCCGCTCCACGCTGTGCAAGGCCCGGCCGGCGCCGCACGGGCCGGGCCAGGACTACCCAACGGCCCCGCGTCTTGTGGGTGCAGAGCAGCTACAGACCCTGGTGCCTCCTGCGCGGGGAGGCCTCTTGTGAGCCCCGAAAGGGAGACGCATCCGGCTGGTGGACGCAGGGCACACGCGGGGGACGGGGCGCCGGGCGCTCCTGTGAGCGCCGGTTCCCGTGCCGCGGCAGCACCGCGATTCTGAGGAACATTGTCCCCAAGAACGGACAAGGGGGAGACCCGCAAGGAGCCGGCCGCGCTTCCACGCCAGCCCCGTCCGTGCGGCGCTCCCTGCGTGGGAAATTATGGCTGGACTGAGGGCAGAGTTAGGGGAGGAGGGCACTCCATGGACACCCCCACAGTGCTGCCCTGCGACACGTCCGGGCTGGTAGTTTCTATCGTGGACACCCACTACAATTGTTTACAAAAGCGCCTGTTTTCCGGGGCGATTTCTGCATTTCCTTTGGCCTGGTCTGAACCTCCCTTGGGGCCGGTCCAACAAGGGCTTACCCGAAGCTCTGCAGTCTTTTCTGAGCTCCTGAGTCACCCTGACAACGGACAGTTCCCTGGAAGAGCAGGAGATGGGCTGAGACAAGCTCAATATCGTAAATCCAAGGCGCCCGAGGAACTCGGCTCGGCTTTACGGGAACCGTGTGCAGTAAAGCTGTGATTCAGCGCCCTCGTCCCTGCGCAGCCCACGGTGTCACCACTGCCCTGGTGGCCGTGGGGACGGGGTTCTGCCTGCCCGCGAGGAGGAGGAGGAGGAAGAGCCCGGGTTGCTGCACAGCCTGAGCCTGCAGCGGGTTCCCTGCGGCACGTGAAGCCACACGTGCCATCGCGGCGAGCAGAGGCGCTAAAATGAGCCCAAGGCAGGGGGATGTAGTGGGGACGCAGCAAGGACACAGCAGGGATGCAGTGGGGATGCAGCCCGGCCCGGCTGCACCAGCACACACTGTGCTGCCGTAGCACCATGGAATGCCATGGAATGCCACGGAATGCCGCAGAATGCCGCGCGGCCGGTTCCTTGCACAAGAGCGGGAGCTGCGGGGCCGGCCTCACGTGGAGCCAGCCCGCGCCGCCTCCCGCCCCGCAACACTTGTCACAGCAGCCAGTGCACGTGGAGCACGAGCAGCCCCAGCTGCATGTGCAGCACGAATGGCCCCAGCCGCACGCGGAGCACGAGGAACTCTGGCTGCACGCGGAGCATGAGTGGTCCCGGCTGCATTCAGAGCACAAACAGCCCCGGCTGCATGCGGAGCTCAAATGGCCCCAGCTGCATGTGCAGCACAAGCAGCCCCGGCTGCATGTGGGGCATGAGCGGCCCCGGCTGCGTGTGGAACCCAAGTGGCCCCGACTGCACGTGCATCTCAAACGGCCCCAGCTGCATGTGGAGCACGAACGGCCCCGGCTGGATGCGGAGCATGAACAGCCTCAGCTGGATGCAGAGCATGAACAGCCCTGGCTGCATGCAGAGCGCTCCAGCCACTTGTCCTGCCACTCCGCAGTGCTCTCCCTTGGGCTCCTGCACCTGCTCCATGCTTTTGGCCTCCTGCTCCCGCCTGCATCCTCCTGCGAGCTGCATCCCCCGGAACGCCGATGCTCCCCACACTTACTGGGGCAGAGTCCTGGCCTGGGCACCTTCTCCACCACCGCCGCACCCCAAGATTCCCGAGGGGCCGTTAGGCTGCAGCTCAATCTCACCACCAGCCTCCCTCCTTCACTTACTTGCATTTCCAACCAGCTGAACCACCCTAACCCCATGCAACACACTGATACCAGGCCATTTCTCTGCCCCTTTCTACACGTTTATCATTTCCAAATACATTTCTGGAGGTGGAAAAGCGTGTGTGGTCACTAGAGAGCTGCATTCAGGGGAAGTTAGAAGCCGCAAAGTTAGAAGCTAGAAGCCCCAGTGGACGATGCATCGCTGCAGAGCGTGGCTACATCCAGCGCGGCCCGCGTCACCATGAATCAGACTGTTTTCACAATGCCACATTGCTACAGTAGCTTCCTCACTTGTATTTTAAGACCTTCTCACCCAAGTTTACATAATCAGTCCTGCAAGGTACAGCGTGTCCGTGTCCCCGAGCTAATCACGGAGGGTAATCAGCCCTCGGCCCTGCGCTCGTTATAAAAATTCAGCTGTCACCAAATATTTTACACCCCCCCGCCCCGAGCATGGGAAAGCAGCAATAAAGCTGAGCCCAGGCGTTTTGGGACCGCCGGTCCCTCCGGGCGCCACGGCTGGCACTGCCCCGGCTGCATCTGTCACCCACGGCGCGCGTAGGCGAAGCCGGATGACCTCAGATGTGTTTTTCCCCAGGAAACCTGTATGCAGGAAGAGCAAATTAGTGGAGCTCATTCACCGTTAGGTTATTCAGGTACAGAGCAGGGCCGTGAAGAAGCTCAGCCGCAACAAACAGCCCCACGAGCCCCGAGCGGCCCCGCTCCTGCGCCCCGCGCTGCCCTCGTCCTAGAGCGTCTGCGCAGGGACACGCATCCCGAGCGGAGGCCGGCGCCGCTGGCTCCCGGGCTGGGCAGCTCCGTCCGCCCCGTGTCACTGCGAGGGGCAGCGCGGCTCGCGGGACACGGCAGGAGGGGAAGCCGCAGGCTGGGTGCAGCGTTCAGCAGCAGCAAGACCAGACGCTGCAGCGAAGGCCGCAGGGTGCTGCAGGGCTGCGCGCCCCGGCCCCGCTCCGCAGCAGCCTCGGCCCCGCGGGCACCACTTCCTTCATCATTTCTGTTGCTTGTAAAACAAAAGCAGGGCTCGTTTTACTGCCTGATCTTTGTAACGCAAACACAGGCTAGTTAAAGAGGTTTTATACGTGCCAATAACTAATGCAACTTGGCTGGTTAGGCGGTCGGTATCACTCGACTGCAGTTTTACTGCTCACAACTAAATTGCTGTATATATTATTTTGTTTAGTGACAACATGTTTCTAAAAGTGTTCCTAATAAACCTGGCCATTAAAGTGCTGAATTGGCCTGTTCTCATCCTACCTGGAAACAGGTGATGCCTGATTTCTGTGCACGGGGCAGACCAGGGGCAGTGCTCCTGCTGCCCTGGTCGCAGCTCTTAATCATAAATACCGGGTGGATGATGGTGCTGCAGGCCGTGCTCCTGCCCTGCTCCGGCTAGCCGGACGGTGCCCTGTAAACACCAGAGTTGTCCGACTGGAAGGTTAGCCCAAGAAGTGACTAATGCCCAGCACGTACCTCTCGCAGCGCTGTGGAATGGCAACCTAATTAGCGCGTGAGCTGCGGGGCCGGCGGCGCGCGTCACCCGCCATCGGCACGACTGCCGGACACGCCGTGTCACCGCCTCGGCTCGGACACGGCCGGGGCACCGGCTCCGCTTTGGCAGGGCTCCCGCAGCAGGGACAGGTGGGAAAATACGCAATAACACGACAAGAAATCCATTCCCTTCCCACAGTACCTGCATCCCTGCACGTGGGTAGCGTGCTGGGGCTCCAGGACACCGGGACGCACCGTCCTGACGCACCCCACGACGGGATCCTGCCATCGGCTACCTGAAGGACCTGGCCAAAAGAAATACAGGTTTAATTAACTACAGAGACACCCATGTTTTTTCCAGCATGTCAACTTGGTCACCATGAAAACACTTCCGTTTCCCCAGGTAAATTTAGCATCAGGTGGTGTTTTAGATCCTCTGTGGAACAGACTGGGGACAAAAACGTTTTCTGTGTTGTTTGCCGCCTGTGTCTGGTTTCTCAGCTGTATTTAACCACCGTCAATAGCACATCACGCTAGCACAACAGGCAGTCCTGGGAACACAATGCACCGGGTATAGAAAAGATTTTCATAGTGTTTTTCAGCTGTATTTTTGACAGGAGGGTTTTGCTTATGCAATAAACTTTCTGGTCGAGCGAGAGATGCAGCACAAAGGCAGACGGGATTCAAGGTCATTTGGGCTCGCCGGCCTCTCGAACGCGGCCAGCGCCGCTCGCCGACGTTGTCCTGTGGAGAAACGAGCCGCGATAGAGGGCAATTATTCTGACAGGACAGGAGCTAGTGACTGGCTGAGTCCCGGCATCCCGCGTGAAACCTGCTCGCTCCAGCTGCACTTGAAAATACTGTTTAAACACAATCCCGTGTTCCACCCGGGACCCAACAGCGGGAGGTACCCTTGCGCAATTTAAAAATAAAAATCCCTTTTGTTCACAAACAGCCAAAAGCTGGGAGATTTGGGAAAGCCTGAGCAAGTCCTGCTTAAACAAGAAACTCTGATTACTTCCCAGAGCAAGCGGCAATCATTAGGTTTTACAACACTTAGCTGCTGTGCTGTGATTTGTACGTTTACTGCTTTGCTCCAGGTTTTGCCTCTCAGCCACAGCTGCAGGAGCCTGCTGGGCACCGGGATTGCATCCCATGGCCCTGAAACTAGGCACAGGAGAGCAACACAGGGCAGGAGGAGGCGCAGAGCTGCCTGCTAGGCTTTCCTTGCAGCTTTCCCAAAGCCCCTCCAGGTTTGGTGTCGCTCCATGGCCGCGGGGCTCCTGCACCCGGTCCCCGCGAGCTGCGGGGATGCGGCAGGCGCCCGGGTGCTCTTTGAGCATCAGCACGTCCCCACCGTGTACAAAACACGGGCAGGAGGGGAGCGCGCAGCAGTGGGATGGCAGTAAACACAGCTGCTCGGGGAGGGCTTTCCTGTGTTTTCTTAAAAAATGCAAAATGTCTTTTATAAGGAGGACTGTAGCGCTCCCCAGGGAGCAGGGCCCTTTACCTGCAGACAGAACCCGGGCCAAAGCGCCGTTCTCAGCAGCCTCCCGAGTGACGGCGACGCCCCCAATGAGGGGCGGCCGGGCCGGGCCAGGCCCCGCAGCAGCAGCGGGCGCCGCCGGGACCTCGCGGGGCAGGGAAAGCCCCGGCCCTGGGGAGCCCCGACCCGGCCCCGGGGCCGCCCGCGCCTGCTCGGGCAGGAGGGGAGGCCGAGGGCCCGGCCCGGGGCTCCGGAGAGGCGCGGGGCGGCTCGGGCGCTCCGCGGCGGCGGCGGGGCGGGCCCGGCGGGGCGGGCCGGGCCGGGCCGGGCCGGGCCGGGAGGCGGCGGGGCCGCCCCGAGCGCGCAGCTGGGGCCGCCGGGGGAGCCGCGCGGCCGCAGGTAGGACGGGGCGCGCGGGGCCGGGGCCGCTGCTCCCGCGCTCGGGGGCTGCCGCCGCCCCGCGGGGCTCCCGGGAGCGGGCGGGTCGCGGCCCCCGGGGCCTCGGGGCGGCCTCAGGAGCCGTCTCGGCGGCCGCGTGTCGCGAGGGGGGACCCCGGGCGCTGCCGCGGGCCGGGCTGGGCCGTCAGGTGTCCCTGCGGCGCCGCCTTGTCACCCAGGACCTGGTGTCGTCACCCAGGACCTGGCGTCGTCCCGCGGCACCACCTTGTCACCCGCCACCTTCATGCGGCCTCGCGACACCGTGTCCCCCGCTGCCGCCTCGGCAGGGCACCTTACCCGGCGTCTTGCCGCTCGGCCTGGACCACGGTCGAGTGTCCGAGTGCGGGGAATGACTCGGGGGTCCCTGGCCGGGGCAGACACCATGGACGGTCCCTGGTCGATGCTGGCACCACCGCCTGTCGTCCCCTCCCGCCCGAGCGTCGTGGCCAAAGGTCCTTGTGTAGAGAGCCCCGGGATGCGTTTCGGGAGGTCCCCGCAGGAGATGCGTTTTGTCGCGGTGCAGAGGGAAATCTGTATCTCAGGAGACTTCAGGCGATGAAGAGCCATGCGAGGAAGTGTCACTGAACACTAAATCAAGACCTCGGCCTGCAGATTTGTTCACTCGAGAATGCAATTTTCTCTTGCCTACAAGCTTGTTTGGCACTAAATTGAGCTTTCAAAACATTTCTTGCGCAGTGTTTTTGGGAGGAGGAAGGGAGTGAGCGAGCTATGTTAGTGCTTAAAGCAAGACTTCATGTAGGAGGCTCCAGGGATGAGATAAAATTACAGCATTTAAATGCTAACAGGTGGATTTCTGACTCTCGCAGTAAAGGATGTGCTTTTACCATCCTGAAAGCCAGGAAATCACTTAGAGAAGGAAAAAAAATAATTAACTATCCTTCTTTGTTGCCATTTTCTGTGGAGCGGAGACCTTTCCTGCAGCCGGAGGGTCTTTCTGCTGTTAGCGCAGCCGCGAGGCCGCCCGGCCTTCTCGTGCTTTGGCAACAAGTGCGCGAGTTCCCCTGCCAGGACCGTGCCGGGCTGCTCGCACGGAGCCGGCAGGTGCCCTCCGTCTGCCTTAGCCTCTGTTTACAGAGACTTTCATACTTTAATCTCCATGATAAAAGGTATGGAAGCAGACCGTGGCTTTCCAAGTGCTTCCCCATCCGTTTCCCTGTATTGGGAAAGGCGCCACCGGCCCTGTCTGCTGCCTCCCGGCGCTGGCTCCGGGGATGCTCCCTCTCCGGGACGCCGGGCACGGTGCAGAGCCGAAGCCTGCGCCTGGGGGGAGCTGCCGAACGCTTCCATGCGTTTTGGTGCTTGCAGGAGACAGTTGAACCCTGGCCAGGGCTCTCTGCGCTGGCTCCTCATTGCTGAGGAGACAGTCGTTACGCGAAACGCCAGGGCTCGCCGGACGGATCGGAGGGCTAGTCGGGTGCTTTCCAAAATTCCTGACTTTAAATGGAAACCGTGCAGCCCTAGGCGCATCCCTCCCGTGTATCGGAGGCCGGCGGGCGCCTGTGCGCGCAGAGCAGCAGCGAGACGCAGACCGCCGAAGCGAAGCCCTGGACCCTGCCGGTTCCGGGGATGTTTCCCCTGTGCAGTGTCACAGTATACACCGCTGCTTCGCTTTTTTAACTGCCAGCTTGTAAACCTGCAATGAAATAAAAAACTTTGCACTAAATTGCAGAAGTACTAGGGTAAACGTCTCCCGTAGGAAGACACGGCTGGTTGTTTTACTGCAGCCTTTCCCAGGGCCCTGGGGACGGCACAGGCGCAGGCAGTGATCAGAGGCTCCGGGAAGGAAGGTGCTGGCGGGTCGCAGCACGAAGGGCCCGAGCACGCAGGGCTGCAGGGGCTTGGGCGGCCCAGACACCGCGCGGGGGACCCTGCCGCGCTCCCGGCGGGACCTGCTCCGTTTTGGTTGTGCCCTTGTGTCTGTCTGCACGGGAGCTGCGCCAGCTCCGCGGGCTCTGGGCACAGCACCGCGATCTCGGAACGAGGAGGAGGAAGAGGAGGAGGAGGAGGAAGAGGAAGGCTCCTCTGCCCTGCAGGTGGGAGGGCTGCTCCGGGGTGCTGCTCGCGGTGGACTCGTGCAGGAGGGCGAGGGGGCCGGGCAGCCGCGGGGCCCTGCGACGGCGGCTGCGGCCGTCACGCAGACATGGGCACTGCCAGGGAACGTGGCAGCCCCAGCGCCGCGGGGGCCTTGGGACCCTGCGGCTGATCCCAGAGCAGGTCTGGGTGGCACCAGGGTGGTGACAGGTGCCACCCAGGAGCCAGCGATGGCAGCAGGGGGGACCCGGCGAGGTCCGTGCGTGCAGTGCACGGCACCCGCACACCTGCGGAATACACGGATACAGGAAAGGAAAACAAAGCTGCTGCTTCCCAGTGCTTTAGCGACAACTCCTAGAAATTGAGCAGTGCAGCGAGAAAAAGCGCAAACAGGAGAAGGAATGAGGGAGCCCAGCGGGTGCCTGCCCTCCTCCAGGCCTTGGAAGTGGAACAACCAAGAAACAGGAGCAGCAGCCAGAGGCTGCCGGGTTTGGGGTGTCCCGCTTAGCTCGCGCTGGGGACAGCGCTGGGGCTGGGGATGGCAGCGGGTGCAGGTTTGTGACCAGGAGCACTGCCCTGGAGGGCACCCCCAAGCAGCGCTGAGACTGCGACCCCCCAGCTAGCAGGAACGAGTTATAAATGGAACTGCAAAATAAAGAGCAGTCGAGTATTCTTAATTTTACTCAGATATGAAAGTAAAGCTTTTATTCTGCCTATATGTTCCCCATAGCCTAAGGATGTGCCTCAACATACCCATCAGGAAGAAAACAAGTTAAAATTCAGCCTCATGAAACAACTTAAAAAGAAATAATCACTTCTTCCAGGGTCTTAAGGTGATGAGCAGCTGACAAGGATCTGCACAGAAAACCCGGGGTCCTTTTTGCACCAGGCTTCAGGAACAAAGCCCAGATTCTCAGTGTTTAGGCAGTGCAGAGCCTGCAAGCAATAAAGCAAACACAGATTGCAGGGCATGCAGCCAGTCAGGTCCAGCAGGGCTGGATTTTGCCCAGTGAAGTGTAGGTGTGCTTTAAATTTTAATCTAATCTAAATCTTTTATTGGATTTCTTAAAAGGGGGGAAATATTTACTGGTTTGCTTTGCAGGTCTCTCTGGATTTAAATGCATTTTGTCTATATTGCTTTATAAAACAAAACCCAATCCTGAGATTTCTGACTTCGGGTTACCAAGTGCTCATATATCTAACAGCAGGAGAGCTAGGGTAAAAAGCCCATAGATGTTGCAAGTCTTTCCTTGAGCCATGGTATTGAAACAGAGGCTGGGGCAGCTGCTCCTGTTCTGCTTCTACCCCTCCACAAGCGCCCTGAGCACCTAAGGCCACGTGCGGCTCCCTGTGCCAACAGCCCCTTGTGCAGGCCAGGCGACGAGGCAAGGCACCAGAACGCCAGGGAGGAGGAAAGCAGGCCCCGGGGAGACAAAATGCTTTTATTTCTCAGAGGAGAGTAAACTCTGCCCTCTCGGCTGTGGGAAATCCGTGTAACGCGAAGCAGCTGGAGTTCCTGCTGGCTAAATTACTCTCCCAGGTCTTTCCTTATGCAGGAGGCAATCAAATCCTCGTGATGCTGAACCGTATCAGATTTTAAGTAGAAAGAAGCAACCCTGTCATATAAACAATAGGGAAAATGATGAGAATCATCTTTTCTCTTTGTATAATGGAGTGAGGCATCCTAAACTGACTAATTCTATATTTTTAGCAAACTCTGTATTTACTAGCTGGGAGATCCTGCTCCCAGCCAAAGCACTTCCCCCCCAGCCCTGATCCTTCACAGGGTCTTCATTAAGATTTAATTCCTCTCTCTTGCTTCGTGTGCTGATGTAGTCACACTGCAAACTAGCCAAGCAAAAAAAAAACAAACAATAAGGAGCATCTAATCAGATAAAACCAAGCAGAAGTACCTTTTTTTTTTTTTTCCCCACTTTGGAAAGGCAGAAAGACACCGTTGTTACCTCTTCGCCTTGTAGCCTGTGAACACAGACAGGCCTCTGCTACATTTGGTATTTTACTTACAGGTAACTTTGTGTTAATCTAATTTATGTATTGCTGATTACTGAAGCTATCGTATTGCTTCGGCAGACTTTCTTCCAGAATGCTGCATCTTGCATAGGGCTAATCTTAATTCTGTTCTCCTACATTTTAACTACTAAGAAAAAAAATCAGATTTAACTGCCGTGTTTTGAAATCCTGCCTGAGGATATTAAGATTTAGTAACATGAATTCTCACTTGAAATAGCAGGACAAACTGTTCTATTTACTCACAATATGAATGTAAAATATGCAGCATCCCTCACATGAGCAGTAGAAACATGCCGATAGTATCTTAAAGACAAAGGAATTTGAGGGGAAAAAAAAAAAAAAAAAAAACCCTTCCTAGGCTAATTTAAGCTGTAGGAGCCGGGTGGTGCTCGGCCCAGCCGCGGAGGGGACACGGGGCCCAGCCATGGAGGGGACACGGGGCTCAGCCGCGGCCGTCCCCGCGCTGCCCCGGCTCCGCCAGCCCCGGCCGCTCTCCCGGATCCATGCGCTTCCTCAAACGCGTCCTGCTGGTTGGGGGAACATCTAAGTGCCCGGGAGCTGGCAGGCACAGCCATTTCCAGCAGGTCCTGAATGGCTTAACTCTCCTGGGACAGAAGGGACACCAAAAGGGAGGTGACAAACATTTGCCACTTTTGAAACCGCAAAGCAGAACGCCCCAGCTTGTCCCTTCCCGAGGCTCCCTGTTGTGCAGCACAACCCTGGAGAACATCTGCTCTAGATTTCTCCAAGCTTATAAATCTACAATTATTATATAATTACTCCAATTTTGCTTGTTGACAATACAAATATATTTGGACTAATGCAAACCCCTGCTTCTTAAAATAGCTGTTTTGATTTTTGCCCCATGTTTACAGACACCAGCATGAACCTGAAGAAGTATTTTGTTCGAGCACTGCACCGTCTGCAGAAAGGCCCTGGATACACATACAAAGAGCTGCTGGTCTGGTACTGTGACAACACCAACACACACGGCCCCAAACGCATCATCAGAGAGGGGCCAAAGAAGAAATTCGTGTGGTTTTTCTTAACTTTGCTCTTCGCATCTCTGGTCTTCTGGCAGTGGGGTATCCTCATTAACACGTACCTCTCCTACGATGTCACTTCATCTCTTTCGATTGGATTTAAGACTATGAAGTTCCCAGCAGTCACAGTCTGCAATGCCAACCCTTTCAAGTGAGTTTTTCCTTTGCCTAATTTATTCAGTCATGGATTAACACACTGAGTTATATTGCTAGCATAAGATACTGTAGATTTGGTTGCTGTCTCATATTGTATTAGGAGCATCAATGAAAATTATCATTTGAAGCAACAACCGGCAGTAAAAAACAAACAAATTAGGACAATATAAAAATGAATGGCTCGTATCCAAAGAAAGGCTCGTGTAGCTGCAAGTTTGTCTGTTTTTCTTTATTGCATCAGATAATCCAATAATGGTTATTGCTTCCCTGTAAACTTTGTCTGGCTCAGAGAAAACTCTAAAGTTTCAACTAACTTGTCACAGCCAAGATCAGACTCTTGATCTTTCCCCACAGTTCCTTTCTTTTTTTTTTTCCTTCCTCACCATGAACGTATCTCTTATCACTTATACGCCAGTCATTAAGAGCTAGTTAAATGCTGGTATCTGCTCTAAGTTACAGTATTATAACCCCAGAATAACTTCAAAGGAATAACTGATTTTGTTAGTTGCTTAAGATTCATGTCCATGCAGCAGTGTAGTCCAAAATGAGATGCCTACAGCTGACACACGGGCAAGTCTGTCTGTTTTTAGCCTCTCTCTCTGCTAGAGATGTTTTGTGTAAGCTAGTAGCGGATTGTTTGAAGAACCATGATGATGGTTCTGGGAGGTGCAGCGAGGCACAGGACAGCCCTGTGCTCATCTTCCAGATAGTGGTCGTGTCTGGCTGCTGCCCCGTTCCGGGCTGCTAGGATACACGTTTTCAAACCGCTTGTGCTTCGTGTGGAGACTCCCTTGGTTCTCCAGTTAATCTCTATGAAACAAGCTGAGGTCCAGCAGAGTAACGGGACACATTCTGCTTCGTGCTGCTGCCACCATTACCCCACCTGGTAACTGCTCTTTGTCCTGCAGATACTCAGAGGTGAAGCCGCTGCTGAAAGAGTTGGACAAACTCATAGACGCGGCTCTAGACAGGATCCTGCAGCCCACGCAGGGGGACTCCATCCTGCCCCCGCCACTGAACAGCAGCGACGACATCTCCGAGACACTGGATCTGAACCTGTGGAATCAGATACCGCTGGTCCTCATTGACGAGCACGACAAAGACCATCCCGTCATCGTGGATATCTTTGAGACCAACCAGACTGGCCCAGGGAACCAGACTGTTGCTCCTCCTGACACATCCAACACAACATCCGAAGGAAAAAAATACAAACTGGCAGTGAAACTGGTAAGTGAGGGTCCCATAGCAAAAAGAGCAGCTGTACGTCTTGCCAAAAAACAGCAAGAGGGGACGGGAGGAAGCCAGGCAGGGTGTACGGGCTGTGCTGTGCTGGAATGTAATGCAGAAATCAGGCCTCGAGGTGTCTCTTTATGCCCACCTGGCTGCTCCTTGCGTCAGTGCCAGGCCCTGGCCAAGGGGACGGCTCTTCTCATCCTGCAGGAACATCCTCCCGTCTCAGCTGGCGGCTGCTGGAGGAGCACGGCGCTTCCAAATGCACTTGCTGCTCAAGCTGGCGTGCACAGATAACGTAGCCGGGGGAAGTCTTACTCGTGCTGGTGCCTTGGAGGACTTCTGCAGTGCCACGAGCCATGTTAAGTTAGTCCTGATGAATTTAGGCAGCTGCAAAACAGATAATCATTTCAGTGAAATCAACAAGTTCTTCAAACACAGTGCTAATGGCCTAGAGCTGTATCTTAGAAATGCAGAAAGGATGCCAAGAGCAAATAGTTCAGCCTCTGATAATAAGGATGTTAGAAACCCTGGGCAGCGATGGAGAGGATCGTGACCGAGCACCAAGTGCTCTTCGTGTGTTCCCTTCTGCTGTCCCTTGCCTTCTCTCGGAGCCAGCTCGTTGTTTAAGACCTGGCTCCTGTGTGTCTCCAGTGCAGCTACGAGGGCTCCAACGACTGCATCTACTGGAACTTCACGAGCGCGGCGCAGGCCGTGACCGAGTGGTACATCCTGCAGTCCACCAGCATCCTCTCCAAAGTGCCGCTGGAGGAGAGAATCAGGATGGGCTACCAAGCAGAGGACATGATCCTGGCATGTCTCTATGGGGCCGAACCCTGCAACTACAAGTATGTGTGCACTGAACTTCTTGTCTCTACCTGTCTTTGCAGGAACGCTACAGATGAAGAGATGATAGCATTTTTTTTTTTCTTTTTAAGTTAGATTATCAGTGGATAGTCATTTCCACTTGTTCTTAAATCTAACAACATTCCCCACAAGGTTTCTAGATGTGATTCTGGTTGAAAAGGTATATTTTCAGATAGAGCTGGCATGAGTATGAGACTTCAGATTAATTTTAGGCAGAAAAGCTACCAAAGCTCTATCAGGTTTCTGAGTGGGCTGGTATAGCCTCTGTTCACAGCCCTGTACTGGTTCTGCCTACATCCCAGCTAGTTCAGGTTTGCTTCTGGAAGCAGATTGAAGTTGAATCTTAGTCCATTTAAGCTCTTTTTTTCTTTTCTCTGCTTAACAGGAAAGGTCCTAGGCTCTTACCTGCCAGGAAGGCTGGCTCTTCTACAGCTACAGCCAGGTTATTCAGACCATTACGTAAAAACAATACACCCCTTACTTTGCACATCAGAACAAGACCCAGAAATAAGACAACTAATTTTCATTTTGGATGGGCCGTTTTGCTCATGTCCTATTGGGACTAGCACCACCAATGAGACCTTCATTGAATATTTAGTGATCACCAGCTGCCAGTTCAGGATCTTGCATAGAAACACAGCCCTCACTTACATGGTCACATTTTACACAAGGCTCTGTGAAAAGCATTTAACCTCTCGCTGTTCCTTGTGAATAGCAATCTTATATATCCAGTTTTGAGAAACTGGAGTGCAAAACAATAGCCCATCCTGCAACGTTTTGCAAGCAATAACATTTTCTTTAAATAATGTAATTATCCTCAAGGAACTAGATACATCTCCAACCAAATCTGTTAATGCAGCTCTGATTCCGCAGTTGTTTCTGCCTCAGCTGCAGGCTGGGCTCTTCCTGAGCACTATGACAAAGCGCTGCCTGCAATGGCTGGCTCAGAACATGCCAGGACCTTGTTTCTCTGCTTTTCAACAGCAGATTGATTGAAATTATATTAACTGGCTAAACACTTGCATTAAAAGAATCAGCTAAACTAAAGTGAATCAATCCCAGACCAATTTGCCAAAAAATATCCTCTAGAGCCATTATTTTATAACCTTTTAGTTTTCCACAATAGTCATAGTTTTATGTGCGTGATTCTTTCAGGAATTTCACCCAAATCTATCATCCAGACCATGGGAACTGCTACATCTTTAACTGGGGCATGGATGAGGAGGCTTTGAATTCTTCCAACCCTGGAGCTGAGTTTGGTAAGCAAAGCTCTGCTAAAGAAGAGGGAATTAAGGGAGCAAAAGTGCTATGACTTATTCCGTCACTCATAAACTATATTTGTTATTTAACATGTACCAGATTTATGATTTCTGTTTCTCTAGAGCACTACGGCAGGGAATTGCTGTTTTCTAGAAGGAGATAATCCTCCTAAAAGGAAAATGCATTGCACAAAAACAAGTAATATGAATATAGTTAGTAGAAGTGTAATGACATTTAAAAAACATCCACATAGCCAAAGTATCTGAGAGAATGCTTGAACAATCAAATATTTGCATTCTGTGCGTTTGCCGTCATGCAAACTTATGCCCATTTAACACTGGCTATAACAGACAGAACCTTTCCCAGGGAAGAGAGAGTTCTGTGCACAAGAAAATGTTGTTTTTCCAAAGACTCACGTTTCAGTAGAACTCTGCATTTCATGTTCTGAATATTGTGTTTGGTGTCACAGGGCTGAAGTTAATTCTGGACATCAGCCAGCAAGATTATATCCCCTACCTGTCATCAGCTGCCGGGGCTAGACTAATGCTGCACCAGCAGAAGAGCTTCCCATTTCTTAAGGATCAGGGCATCTATGCAATGGCTGGGACGGAAACCTCCATCGGCTTCTTAGTGGTATGTGTGGCATTCCTCTGGAGCAAGCTGTCTGAGAATAATGTTATCTGATGGGACTGCAACCAAGCTTCCCAGTCTTGGCTGAACTGGCTCAAACCAAAAGAGTCAAGGTATATGCTAGCTATGGGCTGGAACAGTTTATGGAGAGTTTTATGTAACTGTCCTGGCAAAGTGCTCTAGTAAAGCCAAAATACTGAGCTCAGGTAATTGTTCCCTCCGCCTGTAGTATGTTAGGAGGTTTGCTCCTAAAACAGGCTGTTGACATTTCACACCAGAGCCAAGCCATGGCTCTCACCTCTGCTTAGGGCACCTTTCCTTTACCTCCAGCTCAGTTCTCCCAGCAGGATTGTCAGCCTGGAAAGATCTTTTTCTTTTTCCTATTCTTTTCTTTTTATCTAGGATATTCTACTACAGTTCCCATTGCCACCATTTTCTTCCAGGCACTGAGCACTCGGTCAGCACGTATCACATTTCTTTTTCAAATTCTGCGAATTACACGCAGGGTATTTTGATTAGCTCTTGTGTTCTGCTGGCTGCACCTCGCCCAGCTCTGCCAGGGCAGCTGCTCTCTGCAGAGCCACTTGTGCTTGTCGGTGGCCAGAGACGTGCCAGGACGAGGGCAGCCGGGAAAACCCGAGCCCAGCCTGGAAAACCCAAGCCCAGCCTGGAAAACCCGAGCCCAGCCCTCATCTCCAAGAGACTAATCACTGGGAGGAGGGAAGCAGAGTGAAAAGGTCGTTTCTGCCCCATGAGAAAATGGCTCCGTTACAAAATGTGCATGACAAAACTGCAGCACTTTGTTTAAATCCCGTGTTCTTGAATACAATCATCTATGTTATAACTTCTTGATCCGGCCTGGTGGAGTAGCTATGTCTTTTCAGGCATCTTTCAGCTCGGCCTACTATGATTTTTTCTCTCTCAAAGGCAGCAGGGAATACAGGAATTGCAGAACCTCAGGCCAACTAGCACCAAGGATGCAGGCAAGAGCAGTAGTTTAAATATTTTGCTGTTTCAATTTTCTTTCAGGATGAACTGGAACGAATGGGTTATCCCTACAGTGACTGCACTATGAATGGGTCTGATGTCCCAGTAAAAAACCTATATAGTGAATATAATACTTCCTATTCCATACAGGTAAAACATGTTCTCAAATCAAACAAGGTTGTTTAAAAAAATCTTCAAAGTAGCTAAAATTGTTTTTAGCACACAGTATTACTAGAGGATCAGCAAACAGAGTAGAGTGCATTACCAAAGCTCAGGAACTTCTTTTTCTGGCAATGCATCAGCACCTGAGTCTGAGCAGTCGGTAGCCTCAGGTTGGGAATAATCCTGTTGAATCTGATGGAAATACCTGTATGTTGCAGGATCAAAACCTAATGATGTAAGTAATAAAATTCCAAAGATAAAGAATATTGTTTGGCAGACAGCATTGTTTCACATAATATTCAGTTTCCATTCTCCCATCAAAACTGTTCAATTTGCAGGGGATGTACATCAGCCCCTGCAAAATAATTACTTTTCTCTTATTCATTTATAAGTTTTATTTTATTTTGAGAGGATTGAAGAGGCTCTTTTTCATCATTTTCTCAAAATCTATAAAACAGCAATCTCCCAGAATCTCTGTTGTTGAACGGCATCCCCGGATGCATGACCTACCAGGGAAGTGACAATTTGCAGGTGAAAAATCAAAATGTTCCTCTACATATGACCACTGTTTAACACTGGTCCTTTCCTTGCATGCTGCTGCCTCAGAATTCAGCTGACGAAAGCAGCGGGTTCTCACTCATACTGCAATAATTTTAATAGCAAAGCTGTTCAGTGTGGAATAATCTCAGGGGCCTTCCTGCAATGGGAACAGTTACTGCGATTCTAGGAAGCTTTTGCTGAGATTTTTATGTGACAGCTTTTCATAAAATGGGATGTTTCCTGCTGCCCTGGGTGTCTGGGAAGATAAAAGCTATCCAGATAACTATTGTGCTCCTTGTTTTAACTGTGATATTGCTCTAATGTGCAAGGAAGCTTACATTTTGCGTACATAAGCAGTATTGCTACTGCTCTGACAGGGAATAAATATACAGAAATTATTTATCACCTGAATACTTCAGTTCTTTTTTAATCCTTTTCTCTTTAAGAGAAATAAGTCTCTTTTTTAACACTGTATATTGTGGATACAGAATGTAGCCATACCTTTGTCTTTTCTTCCCTTCACAACCAGGATGAGAAAACAGTTTGTAAACCTTGCATCTGTAATAAAAATACAGTGTAGACATAAAGCACTGGTTAATTTGTAACAAAGGCTTTAGCCCAGTGGGGACAAACTTCTTAAGGGTGAGATTTGGCAATAAAGAAAACAGAGTTATTTACAAATGACCGAAGAATAAATCTCAGAGAAGGTGAAGGGTTTTGGCCTGCCTTTATATAATTGTAACAACTGGACCTCTTTGCCGTACACTTTAAGATGCTTGTATAACCTTTAAACAAATACTTGAAGTGATTACATTATTACTTAGAAGAGGCTGGATGCTGACTCAGGTTCCGCATCCACATAACTCATATCACTTCAGAGACCTCTCACCAACAAACTTTTTCATCACTCTCATTATAGTGACTTTTATGAGCATTTCATAATACACATAACTTATGATTTTTCCACCCAGCTGACACGTAAATTTAATTATCTTTTCATAGGTTTTGTTATTGCTTTGTGCATTGTTTCATCAAAAATCCCACTCCAATATCTCCTGATTAACTTCATGCCTCAATGAGCTAGTGGTAATGCTGCAGCCCAGGATCACAAGCGGTCCAGGTTGCAGCATGATCCTTTCATGGAGAGAAACAGATGCACAGATAAGATAATCGGGATTTAAAACCTGCTCTTGATGCTGAAGTATTTTTAAAGTCTTACCTTTTAAAGCAAAAACAAGCCTTTTGTCAATGTCATATAAATCCTGGGAACAGCAGCAGTGTCTAGGTTATAACAGAACTTTTTTTTTTTTTTTTGAAACTCCATACAACTGCCTTGAAACCCTAAAATAATTAAGAAATGAGCATTTCTTGTGTGCCTGGGAGCAGGTTGTTTATTTCTCTAACACCTACAGTTAGCTCACAAACACAATCCACAAAATTTGGAGGAGCTGTAGTAAAAACACGACATAGATAAATATGTAATTGCAGTGCATCTGTAAACACACGAGCTTGTTTAGCTCCATCGTCTGTCTGTTGATATCATAGACTGTAAAACGGTGTCATTTGGGGCTGATGGCAGTGGCTTCCCGTGGCGTTTTCAGGCGCACACGCGTAGGCTGGAGCGCGACGCTGCTCGCTGGCCGCCTGCAGCAGCGAGCCCCGCGGTGCAGCACCCTGCAAACCTGCCTCCCTGAGCACCTTTATCGATGTGTAGCTGCAAACCGGGCAGACAGAACATGGCTAGGAGGAGGCTCAGCTCTCATAGACTATACGAAGCAGTTCTCATAGATTATATAGCCATCAGCAGCATAATGCAGCACAGAGATCACCGTGACAGTACGTCCCAGCTCTAAGCAGCTCACTGTTCCCTTTTTTCAGGCTTGTCTGCGCTCTTGTTTCCAATATCGCATGGTTGAAATCTGTGGATGTGGTCACTATATGTTTCCTTTACCTGAAGGGGTAAATTATTGCAATAATGAAGATAACCCAGGTTGGGGTAAGAACATGATCAAAACTAATTATACAGCCTTCCCCGGGGTATTGGCACACAGGAAGGGAGGGCACGTTTTGTCAGTATTGCAGGTGCAACAGTTGCTTATATAAACTCTTACCTTGGCCATTAGGGTCACTGGCAGTGAGCCTAGGAAATTCTTGGCACTGCCCAAGGGCTAAGGGCTCCCAGCTTCCATCCTGGCCTTGGTCAGATTTCCCTCAGAAAGATGGACTGTGGAAGACAGCAGGAGTTCTGGACAGCAAAAAAAAAAAAAAAAAAAAAAAAAAAAAAAGGAGGAAGGAAGAAATGTGTAACACTTCAGGTCAGCCGGTGCGAAAAGATCAGGTCCTGAAATCAACTTGCCCATCCCTATGTAAGTGGTACAATTGGCTCCTGTAAGGAAACACAGAGCCCAACAGCTCTATGTTTGCTCTTAACAGACCATTTGAGAGCTCTTGTTCTCTTGCAACAGCAACTTACAGAAAGAGAAATGTAAAATACCAGCTGAATTGCAATACTCTGTTATAAGCAAAGCACCATCATACTACTGGAGTTGGCAAAGCTTGTACCTAAAATACTGATTCTTTGTAAAAGCTACCTGCAGAAAAGTATTAAATTGTCTAATAATTTTGCCTGAGTTTTCAAGGAAAACAAGGCTAGCGGGGAAGAAAGCAAACTTGTACTTCAGGCTCATATTTAAAATACTTCTTTTATTAAATACAAATTATATAATCCAGATAGGCTGGGTTCTCACCTAAACAAATGCTTTGATTTTTTGTTTTCACCAAACAGCATATTGCTATTCATCACTGAGATCAAGTGTAGGACACAGACAGTTTTGTATTGACTCTTGTAAGGAGACATGCAAGTAAGTGCACAAATTATTTCTGGCAGCTCTAAAGGTGGAGGGAATCCTGCATTTCATCTCCCATCAGTTCTGACCTTTATAAAACTGCAGCAAATCTTTTGGGGTTGCTTATCTGAAACAGAACTAAAGTTCCAGTGACTGCAGAGTAGGGGAAATTACCTCTTGATTAATGTCCCTCTTTCTGCTTTCTAGTGACACGCAATATAAAATGACCATCTCCATGGCAGACTGGCCATCGGAAGCTTCAGAGGTAACACCAATCCCTTGTCTTAAAACATTCATTAATAATTAGATGTTCTGTGTGAATCAGCTGGTATTTTTAGAGTTGATGCTCAGGTAGCCGGCCCCTCTTCTCCAAATTACACATTTTCAGCATGTGAAGACCAGCCCCAGTGCATGAAGCAGGAACAAGGAGCAGCATCTCCCCAGCACTGGCACTTCCCTTGCTGCGGTCCTGCCCTGAGCACAGTTAACAACGCAGAGATGAGTAATCACCTTCCCACGTAGTGCAAATACAGAAGAGGCACGGCAGAGACGTGCTTTCTATGAGTTTGCTGACCAAAATACAGAGCACA
Organism: Tinamus guttatus; assembly: GCF_059628265.1. Lineage (NCBI taxonomy): Eukaryota > Metazoa > Chordata > Aves > Tinamiformes > Tinamidae > Tinamus > Tinamus guttatus. Next base: position 506,802 of record NW_028288641.1, read on the forward strand.
AGTGCTTAGCATCATTGCTGCATTGTAAATTTTGCCTAATTGCTTTGTTTAATCCATTTACCAGGACAGCTGCTCGAGAAGGAATATGGCACCTGTGTGATCTCATGCTCTTTCAGGAGTAGAGAACAGCCAGAAACAGAGCCACTTTGTACACACAGCGTAGCTGAGGCAGATAAGATGTGATAAGATCTCATGGGCTCGCTAAAGAGAAAATGAATACTCCATTTAGATCACTCATTAAATGCTAAAGATTAGGCAGTGTCAAAGCTACACACGCAGTCTTATCTCTCTTTCTTTATCCATACACATTACAGGATTGCTTGCGTGATTGTTTTCTCTCTAGCTAAGTGTTTGCCACGCAGTATTCTTACAGCATCACAGATAAAGGTACAACATCCTCATCCGTGCAGTGTTCTCATGGCATATGCTACTGCAGACAGTAGATCTCATGACTTCACTGGTTGTAATCAACATCAAAGGTGATTTTAAACAGGCATGGTGATCTAGCTTATCCTAGCACCAAAGGCTTCACACATATCCCTTACATAAGCTCTTAATCTTTAATACTGAAGTTGATAAAGCTACAGCCAGCATGACTCCGCTGTCATGCTGCGAATGCAGCAAAGACATCTACGAGTTGCTGAATGTAGGAGTCATGAGCAGGTAGAGAAGCACGGTTACCTTATAGACCTCGTTGTACGGGTGGAAAACGGTCTGTACCTCGTTGTACGGGTGGAAAACGGTCTGTACGTCGTTGTACGGGTGGAAAGCGCAGCTGCAGCGCTGGGCTGCGCGTGCCGTCCCCAGGCAGGGCCAGCACGGAGCAGATGGAGGCAGCGCGGGGCCCGTTGGAACGAACCGCAGAGCGGGAGCGTTCCTGATCCCGTAGAGCTGCGTTAAGGAAAGAATATTCACTACAGTTTGTTTATTTCTGGGGTTTCTGCCCAGATAAGTGCAGAGAGAGGATGCTGCTTCTCAGTTTTGAATACATTTTATCTTTCTAGGACTGGATTTTCCATATATTGTCTTACGAAAGGGACATGTCAACAAATGTGACTCTGGACAGGTAAGTGAAAGGAACAACCACTCTATCTTTTCTGATGAGCCTGTTAGCATTAGATTAACATGGACCCTGGCTGTCCGCCAGAGCACATGTGTGCTCATGCAGGAGAGCAAGACTTGGTGCAGGTTTTGGGGAAGATACGTAAAGTAAATCTCAAATGCAATTCATGCATATTCTGTGTTCTCTGTAGTAACAAACCAGGTAGGCAAAAACCCACATGTGCAGTTAAACTAAAAAGAACATTAAACACAGCATCCCCCATCATTTGCATGGAGGAGTTTGGAGACTCTAAAGCTATAAAATCCATGAACTTCCAGAGTTCAGCTCCTGTATCATAATGCTTTTATATTTACATCCCTGATTTTGCCAACAGCAGCAGCAACAGATTGGATGCAGTGTCAACAAAACTGACTGAATTACCCTCTGATAAACTAAACCCCAAAATATGGGGAAAAGAAGAGGGGGAAAATAGAGAAACAGGAAAGTTTCATAAAAGTGAGCTGCAAATGCTAACCCCCTGTAATGCAGAGGGTTGTAACCACGTGGGGTTAACGTGCAGGATCGCGGGTGTTGGGAAGCAGCGGGGATCCGGCGAGGGCCGAGTTGGAGCCTCCGGCCACGGCCTCGCGGAGCCCGGGGCGCCGGGACGGGCAGCGCCCGGGGGTCGCGACGCGGAGCCGCGTCCTGGCCCTGCGCCGGCTGCAGCGCTGGCGAGAGGCGACCGCGGGGCGCCCGGGGACAGGAGCAGCCCCGCGGTGGGAGAAAACCCACAGAGCGAGAGGCTGCGAGGAGCAGCAACCCGCGGAACAGGCGGGAACGACGCTCCTGCGGGAGGCTTCTCACCTTGGAGTTATCGCCAGGAAAGCCTGCCAGAGAATAAGCCAGAAACAAACAGCTGCATAGGGGACTGTAAGAAGAGGCAATGGCCAAAATGTTTATATTTCAGTGCTAACTGTAGGCACTGAGGAATCTAGGCAATAAGGAACAGCCTGATTCAGAGAAGCAGAGACAGCTCCCCTGATGCTCAGCGCGAGCTGCTCGGTATGGCTGAAAAGTCACTTCTCACAGAGGTTTAGAACAAAAAGCTAATGTTAGAACCTAATATTAAACCATGTATTACAAAGCAAGCTCCTGGAGAGCTGCAAAACTAATTCAGCTCTTCCCTTATGCCAAGCTCTTAAAAAAAAAAAAAAAAAAAAGACAATAAAAAAAGAAAAACTCCTCAACCCACTCAGCTTCTAGGACAGATCTCAGAGCAGATTTGTGGATTTGTGCCTGGTGTCACTCGGGACGTGGCCGCTCTGGACAAGGACACGGGCAGGGGAAGCTGACGGGAGAGGCAACAGCCCTTCTAGCTCCACTGGGGCAGTTAGAAAACACAAAGCCAAAAGCTCCAAAGAAGCTTCCCGGTGCACAGACATCTCTTCAGGCTATGAAGTACTTAAGAACAAATTCTCTCTTCCAACATATATTTTGCATTCAGTAGCATTTCTTTTACTTCTTCCACGTAACAGACAGCAGTTTGAGTCGTGACAGTTACGATCTGTCCCTTACACATCATAAGGGACACGGCTCTGAGAAGCTCTTCCAATGTACAAGCATTTAAGGATATATGCGGGACATTCATAGCTTGGCTTTGTTCTAAAGTCATTTTTGTTTCCTGCAGAAACGGAGTCATCAAGCTGAACATCTACTTCCAGGAGTACAACTACCGGACCTTCTCGGAGTCTGCTGCCACCACCGTGAGTGCTGGATCAGAGGCCCGTTCTGGGCAGAGCGGACGCGTGGCCGCAGCAGCGCGCGGGGCTTGTGCTGAGCTGGTCACGGCCGGGCAGGGTGGTCAGGGTCTTGGAGACACCAGTTGGAGCATCTGGAGATGCCCTCAAAGGCTCTGCCGAGAGCCTCTCCTGCTGCCTCCTCTGCCCGCTGCCAAGAGGGGGGCACAAGGAGCCTCCAGCAGCGAATCCCTAGTGCCTGGTTCGTGATTCCCTCCCGCCTCTTTCCCCGTTGCCAGGCAGAGGCAGGTCCAGAGGAGCAGGGTCACGTCCTCGCGGGAATTGCGGCCTCCCCAGAGCAGGCCCTGCTGTGCGGCCTCGGCAGGGCGGTCGCCGGGGTCCCGGCCCTGCCCCAGCTCAGCACCGAAGCCCAGCGCAGGGCCGGGGCTCGCGGGTCCCCTGGTCCCTCCGCGTCACCTCTCTGCCCTCCTTCCCGCCTGCAGATCGTGTGGCTGCTGTCAAACCTGGGAGGCCAGTTCGGCTTCTGGATGGGGGGCTCTGTGCTCTGCCTCATAGAGTTCGGGGAGATCATCATCGACTCGCTGTGGATCACCGTCATCAACGTCATCAGCTGGTGCAAGGGCCTGAAGCAGCGGCGAGCGCGGGCGCGCTACCCGGACGCGCCGCCCACGGTGTCGGAGCTGGTGGAGGCGCACGCCAACCCGGGCTACCAGCACGAGGACGGCGACGGGCCCTGCGGGGCCGCGCTGCCCCCCGAGCCCGGCACCCCCCCGCCCAACTACGACTCGCTGCGCGTGCAGCGCCCGGCCGCCCTGGGCCCCGACAGCGACGCCGAGAGCGAGTGAGCGGCACCCGGGAGCGACGTCCTCCCGCTCGTCACAGTCAGGAAGAACCGCGGAGCCCTCGCGGTCCCCACCCCAGTGTAAAATGTTCACTGGCGAGAAGCTCTGTCTAGTAAACCCTGTAATAAATCTCATGGAGTCAGCATCAGGCTGGGGCTTTAGTATACAGCGCTCGTGTAAATCAATGCTGCTATGTAATCATAAATCACTAATTCCTTTTAAGAGGTAGTTTTGCTTACTTGTAGGAGGGAGGTACATCCCAGCAAGAAATGTAGGGCAGAGAGCAGCTTTGAAGAGGTTGCGCTCCTGGGTGCACGGCCGGGAGGTCAGGAGCAGCACGGTAGCGAGGGGAGCAGGGGGCTGTTAAACAGCCCGGGGAGCAGCAGTGCAGGACGGGTCGTGCTGGGAGGGGAGCAGGGAGTCCCCAGGACACAGGAGCAGCTGCATCGTCACAGCCTGTGGGACTCGAAAAGACACCTGAGTTTGTGTTGCAGCTGCTTCATGGGTTGAACAAGAACCACCGGGTCCCAAACTGCTGCTGGTTTCATTTCTGAATGACCGCACCGCAGACAGCAGAATAATAAATAAATAAATCAAACATTTCCTCTGCTTCCCAGAGCCCTGCGCTCTCCGTTTGTCATCTGTGCTCAGGATCTGCTAACGCTCCTGGTGCACGTGGACATGTCTGTTAATATGTGTCAGAGGAATACTCCAGACTCCCACAAAGATTCGGGTGCAGGGAGGAAGCACCAAGTCCCTTAGCAGGGCCAATGTTGGCCAAAGGAAAAACCCAGCGGCCGGAGCTGGCGCTGCCGAAGGGCTCGGAGCGAGGCCGAGCGCAGCCTCCTCCAGGGACGAGGCCAGGGCCGCGCTCGCCCCGAGCTCCCCGCTTCCCCGGCAGCTCCCGGCGTTTCCTTTACTTGCCCTAAGGAGGCTCCCAGCAGGGCTCAGAACAACGCAATGAACTCACGTTTGGTTTATTTCGGCCCCCAGCTTTCCCAGGAGGCTCCGTGCCCCTCACAGCCGCGCTGGATCTGGTTTAGCGAAGCAGCTTTGCAACCTTCAAGAGGAAACGCGATAGCGCGGTTAAACCGCGGGCCTGGGAACGCGCTGCTCCGGGCACGCGGCCCGGCCCGGCTGCGTGGCCTGGGGCAGGGGGCGGCCCCGGCGGCCCCTCGGGGTGACGGGGGGCCCGGGCGCTGCGTGTCCCCGCGCGGGCTCCCCTGCTCGCCCAGCCCTGCCGCAGCGTGAACCCGGTTGTTGGAACGCGCCGCGGACGGGACTCGGGAGCCGCTAGCCTTGGGCAGGAGCTTCCTTGCCCCACTCGCCGCTTCTGGGGTTTTGGGGTAGGCTCTGCTCTTGATACCACCACGGAGGGCTCTTCAGTGTACGAGGCGCCGCCTGTCACGGTACCATCCTTGCCCCACAGACACAGCGAGCAGCAAACTCCCTTCCGACAGGCCAGGCTTCTCACGCTTGGATATAAACGTTCAGCGTTAAGCACTTCATCTGACACGCACTGGCAATGACCAAACCCGCGCGTCGCAGCATCCGTGCTGGGCACGCACCATCCCGGCCACTAACAGGGCCCTGCTGGCACCTTGTCACCCGTCCCAGCAGCAGAGCCCTCGGGAGGGGGCTCCAGCCTGGGGACGAAGCAGATTTGGCACAGGACTGCGCAGCGTAGGCACAGATCTGGTGTAAACGCGGCTGCCCCAAAGCCAGGGGCCTCCGCTGCCTCAGCAGGGACAAGGCTCCAGCCTGGAGGTTCATTGAATTCCTGGAGACTTTTGTGGTGACTTTTTTTTTTTTTTTTTTTTAAAAAAAAACAGGAATGTCCTCCAAATTAGCCCGCGTGCTGGGGTGATAACCAGTTATTCCTGGTTACTTTCTCCCTGTTTCCTTTTTGTGTGTAGCAACAAACACAGTTCCAATACAGAGCAACAGATTTCCCTCTGCTAATCGTTCAGCTTGTCGAGTCCTTAAGCAGGGACATCACGAGGCCGTTCCACGACCCGGGCGTCTCTCCTGCCCAACGCACCAGCGCCCCGGCCCAAGGACGCCGGGATGGGGGCGCCTGCCCATCGCTCTCCGTGATCCCCTCCACGTCTGCGGCCTTTCACCACGGGAAACACTGACAGTAACACCCCTGTGAGCAAAGGGCTCGTGCAGGGCCCTAAAAGCTGTAGGGAATATTTATGTTAAGGACAAACGAAAATCATAAGCGGTCTTTAGGAATTTTACATCTGTCTTGGGTAAATCAAATTTCACTAGATTCCTTGTACCAGTGCAAATGTCACAGAATGAAAATCAAACGTAGCAACCCCCTATTCTGGTTTATTTCACTTACTCCACGGGAAGGTTATAATTACGAGGAGGAAGGTTATAGCAACAGGAACTATTCTTCCAGGAGAAACTGCCTGAGAAAGAGCCTGCGATTCTCCTTCCTTGGTAGCGTGAAGAGCCCCCTGCTCCATCACCCCAGGAAGAGGAGATGACACTTCAATCCTCCGGGACGAGATTGCCTATCAATTTGCACCTTAAGTACCCAGCAAACTCGGAAGCGTGCAGAGCTCATCCCTCACCGCTGACCTTCCAAGGCCGAGCCTTTAATCTTGTTGATAAAATATATTTGTCCTTGATTTTGATTGGGGTGAGGAAAACAAAAATAGAGGTAATTTACAGTCATCTGCAGCCAGAGAATATCTAGAGTAAATAAAAGATATGAGCAATAAAGAGCCGAATTTAGGCAGCACCTTCGCAGGAAGTCCTTGGGCTACTCCCAGGTTCTCATTTGCAATCCAAGGCCTGAAAACAGCCACCCCGGGCAACCAGCAACGCAAGGAGGTGCAGTGCAGGAATCGTCCCCTCCTGGCGCAGCCTGAGCCGAGCGAGTGAAGCGGTGCCGGGGCGGGCAGGAGACTTGCTGGAGACGGCGGAATCCAGTTCCCACAGGAGCCGTCCCGGACCTTTCCTGCTCGAATCCTTACACCTGCTCCCCGATACATCCCCTCCAAGCAGGATAAATCCGCAGCGACGGCTCCTTCCAACCAGGCAGCTCCTCTAAAGCGACAGGTTTTTGCCCCACACAGCAGCTCAATGTGCAAAGAGCAGCTGACTCTGCCCTCCACCAAGTCTGCTCTCAAAACACGCAACCACACTAAGATTTTATCTTCACAAACACCTCTGATTTGCAACAGCGAGAAAGCCCTGCTCTCTCCCCAAGCCACAGCAGAGCCATTTGCTTAACCTCATGCAGCAAAATACGCAACAAGGAGCAAGCAGAGAAGCAGAGGGCACCGCGCTCGCCGCTCGGTCGCTGCGCGGGAGCCCGAGCGGGCGCTGGGGCAGGGGGACCCGAGCGGCCTTTCTGCAGCTCAGGCCTTGCCCGGAGCCGGAGCGGCCGTCCCTGCAAGGCGGCGGCTGCAGGGGACAAGGGGGCAGGTTTTTTGGGGGCAGCCCTGGGCGGGTTGTGGTGCTTCCCCCTGCCAATCCCGCAGGGGCTTCCACTCGTGCTGCCGCCGCGTCGGGTCTCAGCCTGGGCCGGCAGCGGCTTCCAGCACCTCCAACCTTTCACCCCAGCTGGGCGCCTGCCCGGGGCCGTTGGCCCGAGCGGCAATAACGGCAGGCAGAGAACAGCCTCGAAACCCTCTTTCCAGTTACAAGGCAGAGGAAGGATGGGAGAGGCAGCAGCAGCAGCGAGATCTGCCCTGTGACAGCGGGGAGATGGGAACAGCGTGTTCCCTGGCAGGACCCGCGCCGTTTACCGTTCTGGTTATTGCTGGTTTATAGAGGGCGTCTGGCAGCTAGTAAAGTGGGAAGCGTCTCTCTCCCGGACTCGGCGCGTTACCAGCCCGGCTGCCTCTCCCAGATGGACCCGATAAGCGGCCGCGCCGGCTGCTCCCACGCGGCCGGGCCCAGCGCGCGCCGCCGCGCCGAGCACGCGGGAACGGGCGTCGAGCCGGAGCCAAAGCAAACACCCGCGGAGCCCCAGCGCAGACGGGATTCCCCATCTCCACGGGGGGGTTAATTAAACTTCTCATGTCCTGAAGGGAAAAGCAGTGATCAGCCAACTGCAAACACCACCAAGAGAAGCACATAAAATAAAACCTGCTTCAAATGGGTCCCAAAGGGGAGCGCAAAGCGCCGCTGAACCAGCCGGGCAGCAGCGCGGCAGGACGGGCAGCGGCAGAGCGAGGCCTCCTCAAAACACAGGCTCTGCACGGGGGAAAGACAGCCCCAAAGCTGAGAGCAGCAACACGCGGACGCGGCCGAGCACCGAGTCCAGCAGCCCGAAAGGAACTGAGGGGGGAGGCGCAGAGGTGCAAACGGGGGAACAAGCTACTCACCAAGGGAGTCCCGGCAGCAACGGGAGCGACCGCAGGAGCCGCGGCGGCTGCACGGGAGGCAAACGGCACCTCCGAAGCACTTGAGTTTGCACATGGGTTTGACGCAGCTGGCACTGCCGTTTGGGGATCAACTTGTGTTTTGCCTAATTTTGTCTTACGGAAAAAAGCTGTGGAAGTGCTGGAAGCTTTTGTAAGCTAGACGAGGCTTTTTACAAAGATCCAAGTAATCTTTAATAAATTTCATAAGAAATAACATTGTTTCATAAAATACGTTAGACTCATCATAATCTTAAGATGTAGTATACATTAATCTCACAAGAAACAACCTACAAAACTGGTTTTATTCTCAGAGTTGGGTTTGATCACGTGCTTTCTGCTAATTGATGAGACTCTGTGTTCTAGAGATGGTGAATAATTACAGACTTGAGCAACGGCCATTGCCTCCAGCTGGAAAAGCTTCCAATCAGTGGATCTATGTTGCACCTACCCCATAATTTTAGATTCAAAATTGATTAAACTGTTCTGAAAAAGACAGTGATCTGTCACGAAGCATGAATTCTCCCAGCTAGCGGCAGACCAATCCTAGTCAGAAGCCAGCACCGTTCAACCTATTCAAGGTTAGTCGGAGCATTTTTTTAGTAAATCTGGTTACAAGAAACCTCTCGTCGCTTCTAAAGACAGAAAGAATTAAGAAGCTTTTCCTAAACAGACATTTATTAAAATTACCCATAAATAAATTCCTCTCATCCCCAGAGCCACCTTCACCTTCCTTGGAAGGCTCACGGGGAGCAGGAGGCCGCGGCGCTAGCGCTCCAGGCCGCGCATGGCGGCGACGCTGCCGGCCGTGCGGCGCGGGACGCTCTTCGCCACCTGCCAGAACTCCTCCGGTTTTGCCTTCAACAGTGTTACGATGTTCTGCAGTGTTCTCGATGGCTGAAGGCCAAGGGCATCCATCACGTTTATTAGATAATCTGAAAGATGAAGGATAAGCACGTAGTTAATCAGGGGACAGACACAGTGCAAGCAGCACCCAAATTAAGGTTGTTCCTCACCCTTCGGGACAGCTAGAACCGCCGTCACTGCCCGCTCGCCCGCACAGCGGCTGCTCTGTCTTTGGAGTTTAACCGTACTGATGGGCAAGTATTTTTGGCTGTCAGTACGTTAGTTTAAACAACTGTCTGTCCTGTTCTGAGGACAGAGACACTCTGCTGCATTCCAGTACCCGTGGGGAGGACCCACGTCCCCAGGGTAGTAAGTCACCAAGGTCACGGATAAAGGACCACGGTCAATCCCCAAGGCGAGTTAAGAGCTTGCAACAAAGATGGGAACTTCTGCAGAGGCTGCTCCAGCTCACAGGCAGCCGGGCAGTCAAGGATGCAGGGGGGAATGCGCAGCATCCAGCCCCGACTCCAGCGTTTTGTTACTGTGCCACAGCAGGAAACAGATTCAAGGCTGAATTCCCTGATGCTCCCATTCACTTTCAGGTGATCTGAGGAGAAGATATTCCTGTAATCTTGTTTTTGATGTTGGCCATGGGGAAGTCAGCACCCATTATTTAGAGCAGAAACAGGACCAGCTCGGTTCTCCACTGAGAAGGACCTTGACTTCCACAGTCAGAAACACAAAGCTTGGAAGAAGCAGAAGCACTTACCAGAAAAACCTCGTCTTCCCAGGAGAGGGACGTGATGGAACACTTTGCAAAAGAGAAGCCATGAACCACTGCACTGTACAGGTTATCAGATTGCATGCACAAGATTGAAGGAGAAACCCATACTGCAATTTCTTAAAGTGAAGTATAACAAACGAGCAGCCCAGGCACTGGAGCAGCAGCTCTCGGGCCGGGCAGGCCGCAGCTCACCGATGTCCGTGGCGAGCTGCTTGGTGGTGTGGGCGCTGAGCTCGCCGATCTGCAGCACGGCCTCGCAGTAGGTCTGCATGGTGGCCCTGGCGATGGAGCCCAGCCAGTAGTCGGCCGTGTTGTCCAGCTCGGGCAGCTCCTCTCCTGCGCACACAACTCTCATTAGCCAACAGCTTCGCGTCCCGCCGTTCACCAGTTTTGTAACAAGACATAATTCATAATGGCTAACAATTTATTCAAGGCATTCAGGCACTGACATTCAGACAGTTTGTCAGCTGCTTTGGAATGATCAAAGCTGTAATTTAGTAATTTATCTTCCTTGATACTATATAACATTGAAAGATAGCTCGGGACCCAAAACACTTCCCTCTATTACTCATCAGGTAACTAATTTCTGAAGGGATGACAGGTGCTGGGGCTGGGATCACGGGCACTCCCTGGCATGTTCTCCGGGACGCAGCCCGTTCCAGGACTGTTTTACAAACTACTCAAATGACAGTGATTCATGGGTTTTTCAAGTGTTGAAGACATTATGTGTTCATCAATGTTTTGAAAATTAATGTATTAAGCATGCAGATGCTTCAAGATGACAAAGCAATTAATGCTGTAACCTAAACCAAAGGGTGTATTCTCAGAAAGCTGCAGGAAGAGTACAAACAGCGAGCATCGCGCGGCGCCGATGGCGAGAGGAAACCCCAGGAGGAGGACACCCGCAGGGAAGCGCGGCGCCCTGCCAGCTGCCGGGAAGCACCGGGGCCAGCGGCGTCACCCGCAGCAGGGTTGTGACCACCAGCAAGGACAGTCATCTGGAGACTGAGCACGAGCCAGACCTCGGCTTGCTGCAGGAAATTAAGGAAAAACATCCAGAAAGAATTCCCTGGGTCTGAAGAAATGTGCTCTGGGCACAAAGTTGTGAAGAGCAACAGGGCCACGTGTGTCTCACAGAGCAGCCCCGGCTGCACCTCCTCCATCCAGGGGCTTTAATCACGGTGATGGGCATCTGCTCGCTAGCGGCACTAGTAACAGCACTGGAGCTCTAATGGTTTTTCAAGTGGGGATAATAAATAATGAATATGAGATTTAAATGAAATAATCATCATTTCCGAGTTCTGCCCTTCCTTGGGCTCTGATGATGGAGACTAGGACACATGACTGGGCCCTTACGAAAAAGATGTTCTCTTAAGGATGCCAAACCCATCCCAAAGGGAGAGAGCCTACAGGCCAGGACCTGAGCTCAGGCTGCCTGCCCTTGTGACAGACAGGCACACGCTGGCAGCAACGACAGTTCTTCCTGGGTTTGCAGGCAAAAGAGGCAGAGTAGGAGGATGGTTACTGCCCTTCTGCTGTAAGTGACCACCCCAAATCCCACGGTACTGGTGATACCATGCTCCTCACGGGACAAGGAAAGAGGCTATCAGACACTGACAGTGATCCCGAGACAGCACCTAGTACATTAAATACTGCCCCTGCTACGAAACAGCAATACTTCAGGTCTGCCACCCCAACCCACAGTGTTAATAATCACTAATATTCTTAAACGGTTGAACTAGAGCATCTAGTTTGAATAAAACTGGAAAAAAAAGAAAGTTTTACTCATTATCTAGAGGGTCCCCATGGCCTCAGCAGAAGAGTCTTGGAAGAAGCAGCATGAATAAAGAGCAGGGAGTGGATCTCCAACAGTTTCCTTACTATGAGCCATCACACGTAATGCCAAAATGTGAAACCTTTCCTCCAGACATGTCACTTCCCTGGTTTCGCCCTACCTTGTTCTGGAGGGAAAGGCAGTTTTCCAGCATGCAATGCCAGTTCCAAAGCAGAATCCTCCTGAGTGACAAATGGCTCAAGGTGGAGAGGCAGTGACATAATATATTGCCCAATCTGGAATAAAAGCACAAAAGAGCTGAGTCACTGCACGACTGAAGAACAAGTTTGTATTATTGCAGTTGACTAAGTTAGAAAGCTGAGCTTGACAGCAGCTCACTGATGCACAGGAGCTCACAAACAAACTATGTCTCTCGCTGACGGTTACACTTCGTACAAAAAATACTTCATTAGGAGGCAAGAAAAGTAGTTGCTGAAACAATCAGAGTAACAAAAATCCTGTATCATAACTCTAAGGACATTTTTGACCTCTGGAGTGTTCCTGGACCAGAATCCAACAGACTGATTCAAACAAAACCACAGAAAAGCAAACATGGATTCAAGTGACAAGATAATGAATTTCTGAAATTTATCACTCCCAAATAGCAACTAAGTGAGCTGCATTCTTAAGATATACTCAGTATTTACCACTACAAACAGAAGCTGGCATTTGCCATCCTGTTACAAAGATTAATACTGCAAACAGTGCAATTAAAAAAAAATAAAAGGACCCTTTTGAATAGCAAGTTCCTTTGCTATTCAAGAATTGACAGTGATTTCCTACAAGGATGGCACGATCAAACTCATCAGGACTGGGCCCCTGACTAAACAACAAATTCCAAAAATACTGTGATTTTACAGAAACTTGGCAAAGCACAGAGGAGATTCCTGCAGCACTGGACACTATCCTGGCATGCTCTTACATTGCTGATATATTCCAGAGGGGTCAGGCTGAAGTTTGGCAGGTCGTCTGTCAAGGTCTCGCCAGTGCCACTGGAGTTCCATCCCTGCAAGGCAAAAAGCACAAACCAATCTGTGAAGTTCTGGAGCTTGGAATCTGTGGATATTCTGGGAAAGTGGGACCTAGCGACGAGATCTGCGATTACCCACGTAACTTCTAACAAAACTGAACACAGACTAGCTGGAGATTTGCTTCCCCTGTCCGCACTGCTCCTTATGGAAAATACATGCTCACATAGGTTGAAAATAAAACAGCATCTCAGACACATACTAGGGCTTGCAGCCATCTGCTGCAACTGCAGTAGAGGGAAGGATGTAAACTTTTCCACTGAGCACAGCTCATGGAAGCAAGGTGATAGCGGAGGGAAATATTGTGATATCTGGAAAGCAGAAAGGCGAGCAGCGCTGAGCTGTACTCAGCCTTGGGCTCTGCCAAGGGCAAACCTTATCACTGCACACATCAGAGCAGCGCAACCATTACTCACCTCCATCTTAGGAACGAGCAAGAGCTGTTGTTTGATGCGAAGGAAAACCGAGTCGAAAGCCAAGTGGTGTGCGAGCTGGTTGAGGCGGCTCAGGGCAGAGCGAGATGAAGATAACAGGTTGTGGTTACTTGTACCTTTTTCCTAAAGCACACATAAAAATGATTACATACAGATGTCACTAAACTGACCACAGAAGAGCTATGTTAATATTCCTAAAGAGGTCCTTACTAGGCCATGCTTACACTAGAGAAAGGTTCTCTGCAATGGCATGACATGATTCCTTTAGAAAGGCCTTTCCTGCTAGGTATGCAAGACACCAACTGCATGCAGCTCCCTCAAACATGCAAAAACAATCATCGCCAAATTCTTGCCATGCCTGGCCCTGGTACAGGCAAGATGCACAGAAACTTGCTGTGAAGATGGCAAAATTGCCTTTCCAGACTGCATTCAACCAGAATGCCTCTGGGGAAGAGAAGAGTTCACACTGCACCTCACTGTCTTACACCCTCTCTAGTAGTGCCTGGAGATTCATTCTTTCTTTGGGCACAGAAGGGAAGAGTGAACAAAAGCCCAGAAAGTAAACTTTAAATGAAAAGTCGGATAACGTATTTCCATTTACCATAGGAGAAGAAATACAAACATGACCTTGCACTCGAAGGGCACAACTAGGGGATTCCCTGCATGGAATTAAGGTTTCTACTTAAGGAGAGACACGCATAATAGAAATCAGCTATTTAGCCAAGGTATTAGTCAGTCACATAACACTGACAGCACAGCTACACAAGTTGCATGTAAATTAAGCGCAGAAGAAATTAAAAAATGCTTTGAGAAAATGAGACAGAACATGTAACCTTGACTTTACTATTGTAAGTGACTGAGGAAGGCAAACATACATAAATTAGATCCACCAGAAGATTAGTTAACTAGTCATTTGACCCTGTTCACAGATACATGCATGAATGATCTTGTAGAATTGTATTTCAGGATGGATATGGCAACAGAATATAAGTGCTACAGAAAGCCTTGAGGAGCTGGTACACAGGGCTGGAATACGAGATTGCGTCAATATAATCTGCCATATGTCTTTCTGTGATAGACTGTCTCTCACTCGAGCTGATATGGACGTGTTCAAGGAACCTTGCCAGGTTCTGGGGGGAGATGAAATGAGCCCAGACTTCCTGGGTTTTGACATTTCCTTCTCTCAGCAGATTTATGTCTCTGTGGAAGACTCAGAGCAGAGCCCAGAAAAGATTACAGCTCAAGATGAAATGTAATTCGGACATAGGTGGAATCCAATCCCCACCTACCAAGTGTATCTACCCGGGCCCACAGCGCCCTGCTATAGAGGCAGGTTCTCCTGGACAGCAAAGCTACCTTGAGAGTGTAAAGTGTTTCCATAAGGCTGGCGTACTCAGATGGATTCTCCTTCAAAAGATAATTGTATTCCTGCCAGGGGTTCTTGACAGAGCTCCTCTTCTCTGCAGAACTGGCATCTTGAAAGCCAGAAAAACTACAAGGGCTGTAGGAGTCCGAGAGGTACTTCCCAGCAGTTGATAAAATCCTGAAAGCAAGTAGACAAAGTCAGCAAGAGAACTCTCTGAAAACAGCTCTTTTGCCCTCGTGCTGCTTCCAGGAAGACTTACAGCAGCATCTCAACTTAAGTAATAACTTGAGAAAGAAGTGATTGGAGCTATTGGGGCCTCTCTGACTCAGTCACTCCTCAGTATGGCCTGTGATTATTGCTCTACCCTACCCTGCAAGCAGAGAGGTCATTCAGTTGCACACCTTTCCTCCTGCTGACTGAAGACAGTGCCACAGCTTGCTCTACAATTTCCAGGAGAGCAGCATGGAACCACAAGGCCCAGTGAACCCTCCAGGGAAAGGGGAAAACCCTTAACTGCAGCCAGCTGCATTAGTTTAGAGAAAAACTTGCCATCACAAAGCACTGCAAAAAGACTATGCAGTTCTAGATACTGGTAGGAAAGGTTTAAATCCAGATCTGCACATCTTCAGGAGCAGAAGGGAAGAGTATAAGGGTAAAAGCATTAGGGCATTCCCTTGTGCACTGCAAATTAAGCCACCATAGACTAGTTACCATTGCCTTCGGGCTCTCAAAAACAGTAGTAGATATGAAGAACAAATCTTTTGTGTGGTTTGATCATCAGGTAGCTCAGAACGCAGTTTTGTGAACAGCTAAGACCAGAAGACATGCTACAACCCCTCAACTTTCTCTATCCTTTGCACTGCCCCTAGGATTGGTGTAGACAGATTCAGACTGTTAGTGTGTCAGTCTAACTGGAAAGCATTTCTCTGCACAAGAAGGTTTCATTTTGGTCAGAGCAGCAAATTGATCCAGCTCATCTTGGGGCTACAGAAAATTGTTGCAATTACTGCAAGGAAGGATCAAAAACACACAAGGTAAGCAGGAGAAGGAATCTCTCATTTCAACAACAATGACCTGAAGCAGCTTAATGCCCCTGTAACACTGTACCCAGGACAGTCTCGACTGCTTCGCAGGCTGCTGTGGCAGAAAGATAAATCTTCCTATACGGAAATTTTGCCAGTAAGGTGGCCCTCAGATCTGCTGCGAAGTTCTAATGGTGGAGGCTAACAGAAACTTTACTGGGGAAAATTCCCATCTTCCACAAGGTAGCCAAAGCCTTCAAATGGGATGCAAGGAGTAAGGGCGGGGGGGGAAATCAGCACAAGTTTAATTCTCTCAGGGCAGGAAAGGAAGAGCTGCAAGTTTTAACTAGTCAAGAACTGCTAACAGCCTTTAAATATCATTGCTACCTACGTGTTCCTCCAAGGGAAAGAGGTGGCAGGCACTAAATATTGCCAACTCTCACTCTCCTGTCCTGCAGCTGAAAATGGCCCAAACGCTGAGCTGACAAGCGGACGACTGTGCTCTCAGGAAAGCCTAGAAAACATGGAACAAACCCATCCTCCTGCGTCCTGCAGGCCACTATCTCATGCCAACCACGGGCTCAGTTGACTCAAGTCAAACTAAAGCATTTTGATGTGCAAGAGGCTGAAAAGTGCACTGCTTACAGGCAACAAAAGATCTCCGTGCTGCCCCTGGCTTGAGATTTCTCAAGTTACAAGGAATTGATCAGTTGAGGCACACCTAGATTCATGTCAGCACATGATTCATGTCCCATGTCACAAGGGAAGCCAGAATCATGCCAATTTGATCTGGTGGAAAATTCCTTCCTCACCCCAGCCTGGCCGTCCACTCGATGCCCAGCAGGTGGATAAGGCACATCAGCCAGGTGCCCAGAGAAAGCTTTCTTATCACTAGCTTGGAGCACTGGACCCTGGACTAAGAGAACCACTCTGTGATCCATCCTTGATGTTTCAGAAGACAGAGAGGTAGAGGGGAAAAAATAAAAAATAATATAAAAATAATTACAGACTATTCCTAAAAAAAAAAAAAATGTGCCTTCAGGCAAGAAAACAAAACAAAAACCCCAGCATATGCTCTACACTTCCTAATTGTAACTTTGCTTAATAATCCTGTAACATTTCGTACCGTTGCTTTGACTTCTTTGTCTTGTTTTATTGGCTGTTGTTCCAGTGAGGCCTTTGCAGAGCACGAACTAGACCGGGGGGCTGCACGCTCTAAATCATACTGCTCCTTCCACACAAATGCCAAAGCACCGTGGCCTGGTGCTCCCCGAGCCCCCGCACTGACAGCACCTCGGGGCTGGTTTCCTCTGCACCCGCAGCAGCGCTGGCGGCTCCTGCAGCCGCACTCACCTGCTGCCCAGCTGCTGCTCCAGGTCTCCGCACTGCCGGAGCAGCTCCCCGCACGTCGTGATTATCCTGGGAAAGGAGGAGACAAGAGGGATGCTGTAAAATCTGAGGCAGATGATGTCACACACCTCAGATTACCTAGTTCAGACAAAATAAAAAATAATTTAAAAAAAAGTATAAGCTGCCACCACCACCAATGCCCCCATGGGACAGATTTCTTTTAGCTCGCCCTAACTCTGCATCCATTTCCTTACATCGCGATGCCTGTCGCTGGGAACTATTCCAAGAGCTGCTGATGCCTCAAGTGCTGAGACACACGGTCTTGCCCCAGAACACTTACTGTGCTCACAGGAGCCTGAAATCCAGTCACTAGAACCAACACTCCCAGCAGCCCTGGAGCTGAGGGGGGCATAACCCATGCAAACTGACCCCATGCAATTCTCTTCCAACTTCCCTGCAAGTTCTGAAACAGGCAAAAATATCAATTTACCGGATAGAGTTTTGGAAAGCAGTCCAGTCTTCCTGGAAAAGTGCATCGGAAGGGATATCATCCAGTTTACATTTTTTTCGTATAGACTGCAAAGCATTTGTAAAGTCAGATGTATACCTATATGGATAAATGGAGTAAAAATAGGCCCTGGAGTAAAACTATAGTGTGGAGGGCAGCGTAGTGACATTTCCAGCAACCCCCTCATTCAGTTCTCATTGAGGGACAAATAAGAACCAGAGACTTTAGAAAAAGAATAGTTCAGAAGAGAACTAGTTTTTCCAGTATAATAAAATGCATGTGAGGGACTGACCAGTCACAACCCCCTCCAGGCAACACTGAAAGTGCTAGATGCAGTGTGGCCACTTCAGTTGGCTGCATATGGGTGATTAGGAACCCTTCTCTGCTATGATGAGGTATGAGTAAGTCATTTTTGTTATCACTACACTAATCACGTCTCCTAGGAGAGACCAGACAAAGTTTATAAGGCTACTGCTGCTCCATCATCAGCTGCCCCTTGACTACAACCTCTTGCAAGTTTATTTTCTCAGCTACTTCCCAGATGAGAACATGTATTAAAAGGAACATTTTGTTCCCCTTTTTTTTTTTTTTTTTTAAATACAATGCCCATAAGCTAGAGGCACAAACCCTGCTATGTAATTACCTACAAAGAAGCCGAGATCAGAAGTGTGCTTCCTCTTCCCCTATCCCCACAGGGCAGCAAGGTAACAGCTTGGCTATACCTTGTGATCAGCTCTTTTGAAATCAGGAAAGAATACGAAGGTAATCAGTACTGGCGTACTATCTAAGCAGGTTGGGAGTTATTTTAAGACAAGAACTTATCACTAGGGCATCTTGCACTTCGGGCAGATTCTGACCGCTGAGATCACCTGCCCCAGTAAGTATCCATTTCCCCACTAAGTTCTACTTTCAACAGCCTAGTTCGCCTGTGTTGTATTAGGTTCTTGGAAATATTTTTCCCCAAAAGAGTATTTCTTAGGAATGGAAAACCAGCTCAACTGAAATAGAAAGCAGCTGAGTCTTCCCTTTAGCCATAAAAAACTTCCTTTTTTCCACTAGGACATAGTCCCTGATGACACTAAGCACAGACGATTCATACACAGCGGTTCTGGGCACTCTCAGCACCCAGCCGTGTTTCACAAACTGCAAAGCCCGTGGCTGCTATGTGAACGCTTGCTACCCCCTTAGGATGAAGGCAGCAGGGTGACCCCCAGCACCTTACTTTGTGAACAGAGCTCTCAGGGCCTTGAGAAGCCCACACACTCCTAGTCCGTCAGTTAGTTTAATGCAGTTGTCGATGGCTCCAGAAGCCAGAATGAAGAGTTTGTTCACCGAATGGTTTAGTTCCTGGACACAGTCAATTACCTCCCCGTGCTCCTAAACAACAACAGAAAGAAATAAAAAAGACACTGTGTGCATCACATCTTCCCCTCAGCATTGTGTAATCCTGTGAAGCACTTGGGAGAGAACAGCTCTGGTTGCTTCCATCCTCCTACATCGTGATGCTAAGCAAGTCAGGCTGCCTAATCCTGCAGCTAGCAGACCTTCAAGGAAAAACAGCCTTGTTCCAGCACCAGAATCTTCCACACAAAAGAATCTTCCTCTCACCTTGTTCTTAAAAGAAACAAATAAACACTATTAGGAATTTGAGGCAGTCTTTCGGCTGATAGTAATATTCTGGTAAGGTCTTTTTTTCCAGCAGGTGCACTCAGTGCTGGTTACCGGATGAAAGGGTTACCTGTGAACTGGCAACACTGCTGAAATTAAATTTTGCTTCAGAAATAGTTAATTAAAGCTACAGTATCAAGAAACATTGTAACCAGGAAATACTAGCAAACAATTAAAGAAGAGCAATGACTGTGACAGAGAGCCCTGCAGCTGGCAGCAGCCTCGGGCTAGTCCCCGTCCCGCTCCGCACGGCCGCGTTACCAGGGGCACCGCGCTCATCTGGATGAGCAGGTTCTCCTCTTCCAGCTCGCCGTACTCCACCTGGTAGGGCTTGTATGGACCGTACACTGCTTCCACCAGCTCCGTTACTTTCACCAGGTTCTGCTCCTCTGCAAGTAAGCAGATGGTTAGGTTAAAATAATGCGCCACTAAAAATCTTGTTTTAAGCAACACACAAGACTTCTTTAGTTAGAGCACGCTACCGACAAACTTGCAATGATTTAAGTCCCAGCTGCACATATATTTCTTTATTTATTTAAATAAGGCTATTATTTCCACTTGCTTCTTAAAACCAAGATGGTCTACCTCAAAAAGTGCCTTGAAAGTTATCACAAACTGCACCAAAACAGCTTGGTCGACAAAAACCTATAAAACATTCCAACCTACGTTAGAGAGAAAACACAGAAATGATCTGAGAAATGAACGTGTAACTGTCAGCCTACAACAGGGGCAAGTCTCCTTTGGCAAAGAGCCTGGTCCACACGCAAAATAACTGACACCTACTCGCTCTGGACTACTCATTCACAGAACCAAATGCAAATGATGAATTTAACATCTCACTGCCAGTCTGTTGAGCTAGGGGCTGCAGCAAACCCGAATTAAAAATTCATCTAAACCATGATTTGTCAAACCAAACCTGAACATCAGGTGTTACCATGAAGGTCTGCCAAACTCAAACTAGCACCAAACCAAACTACTTCAAATCCCGGATACAAGGAAAAACTCTTGCACCACGAGCACAGTCAAGCAATGGAACAGGCTGCCCCGAGATGGTGCAATCCCCGTGCTCAGAGGTCTTCACGACCAGACTGCACAAAATCCTGTGCAACCTGGTCTGACCTCGGAGCGGACACGGCTTCGAGCAGAGGTTGCACTACACGATCTTCCGAGGTCCCTTCCAACCTGAATTATCCTATGAATCATACCTGAACCTTCCCCACAGGAACACCGAAGAACTAGTTTGACCCCACGCTTCTGAATCACCCGGCTCTTCCATTCTTGAGATACTTCTGATCCCAAACATCTCACCTCACAGCAAGAGACGCATAAATAAAGAACATAACCTTTTTTTCTTTAACCTAGTTAACAAGTCAGTGCCTGCTTTCCTATTCCAACATTGTCTAGAATCTGACATTATCTTTTCCAAGTTCTTTTTAATCATTTCTATTAGCAGCCACAAATTAAGCGAAGCCAAGGATAGAAAATGACTGCCAAAAGTGCAGTCAATCACAAAGAAAAAAGACAAACCGAATTGCCCAGCAATCATAATTTACATAATCAAGAAACTGAGTTTAAACAGCTCAAGATCACGTTACGGAGAACCAAACACAGGAAACATAGCATTAGATATGCTCTATTAGCTTTAATTTAGAATTTTTCTATACCTTGTCTTTGAAGGAGCATAATCAAATTAGCAGAACACTATAAATAGCCAAGAGTTTACATTAGGCACAAAGCTACGCAAACACGGCGCCTCGCTGCTCTGCGGTTTGCGGGATCGTTCATCAAGCCGTGACCAAAAGCAGATGACAAACATGGCCAGGCAGGGAAAGCACAGGCCAGCCTTGACCCGAGCACCGGGAATGAGCTACCCGGGTCAGAAATAACGCTCAGCCCCCTTAAAGCATAATCCAAGAGCAACAGGAAAAACTTCAGGTAAAATTCAAAGTCTAGTGGAAGTAGCTTTCAAGAAAGCTTTCTGCCATACAGAAAGGTGTGGCTTTAATTCCAGGGAACTCCTGAACTTCTATTCTTTGTGATCTTTCACAATAGGTTTTAACAGATATAGCTTCCCTAGAGACATTTCCTCATCCGTTAGGCAGAAGATATATTAAAGCTAGTAAAAAGAAAAGTGCTAAATATTATTTACCCAAGGCAGCAAAGCAGGCTAGAACAGCTCTGCTTCAGTAAACTCACTCAGTATTGTGTCAATATATTTAGGGAAAGATATATACATATACACACACACAAAGGCACGAATGCTACATAACTGGTATTTACCACAACTGGGAAATACTATAAAGGAAATAAACACACCTTCCACATAAAAACAAAACAAAATAGCACAATGGAACTTTATAAAGGTGTTGACGAAACAGTAGCATGAGAAAATTCAGTGTGAGAACCCTACTGAGGTTTGGGAGCATTGCTATTTCCAGCCCTTTGGCGAAGTGGACGGTGGCATCGTAGAGCTCCAGCAGTTTGTTCAGTTTGGTTTCTTGGCCCACGCGCTCCATGGCGGTGCTGAGGCACACCGGGACGGAAGGCACCAAGGCTGCCAGGGTTTGGATCAACAGCACAGTCACAACTTCATGGGGGTTCTTGAACACCTGTAGTGAGAGAAAAGCTATGAGCAAAAAGCACAGGATTCCTCTGAGACAGCAAGGAAGCACCAGACAAGTGGATCCCCACGAAAGACATCCTGCAGGTACCGTCTGAGCAGAGACGCTCGCAAACTGCCCCGCTCCAAAGCGAGCAGGGGGCTGCGTGGGGAGGCCGATACCTCCCGGGGAGCCACGTCCACGGGAGACCCCCCGCGTCCCCGCCACAGGGATCCGGGCTCCCGAAGCAGGCGGGAGTTTGGGAATGCCGTCGGCAGGGCGGCAGGCTGCCCGCAGGCACGAGGAAAGGGTCAGGAGAGAGCAGCAGCAGCAGCAGCCCCACGAGGGCCGCTCTGTGCCCAGCACAGAACACGGGGCTGCTGGCAATGAGGGCAGAGACGCAACTAATGGTGTTCGGCCTTCGCTACTAGAAGTCATCCAAGAACTTTCAAAACTTGCAGAAACACAACAAACCTTAAAGCATCCACCAAAACCAGGCTTAGCTGATTCTCCTCTGGCAATTCAAAGGATTACATAAACTCCCTACTGAGTGAGTGAGAGAATGAGAAGGACGCGACACTCTGCACGCTGGCAGCTTCTTCAAGCGATGTGCAATCCCAACCAAAAGGGAACAACTCTGAAAAACTTCACAAAGGGCAACAAACCAGAAGGGCTCCTATGGCTGCAGGAACCTCGCTGACCTAGCACGCAGGAGCGCCTGATTACGAAAGCTGAGGACAATAGCTATTTCACCACTGAAACCACGCTGAGAAACAAGGCAGGTCCCGGGCTGAGGCCGGCAGAGGCACCACAGCCACCAAAGCCACCCGCTGCGGGGGGACACGGCAGAGCAGAGCACTCGGTTTAAAAGGCGAGTTGGAAACAATGCACCTCCGCCTGCACCTGCAAAGAAGCAGCGCTGCATCAGACAGGCAGCGGCGAGCACAGAAAGCAGGCTAGAAAACTGTCATCAGCTGGGAGCTTATCTACACACATCACCCTCAGTTCTTCACGCACAGCATTTTATGGCCCTTTACCACAACTCCTTGGTCAGCTATTCTTTCAGTTCTGCTCCCATTTATTATTGTAAAAGTTGACGACACCACTAGCCTCCTGCAGCAAAAAGACCATGGATACAAGATAGGATGGAAAAGAAAATGTCACAGTTCTTCAGAAAGCAGAAGCAACACAGGAGATAGGGTGACATGAGCTTTGTCTGCTAAAATGCTAGCTGACATCTGACCTGTAACTCAGGATGTACCATTAAGGAAAAAAATTACATTATTTCAAGGAAGCATTGAGCTCTTTTGCAGGATGGGCCTAGCACTCACACCAGGCTTCTTAACATGAAGATAAGAATCTCTCTCACCCTTCACGGTTGAAGGCTCTTGCAGGCTTGACAAAATTAGCCAATTTCTCCATTTCACTAAAGCAGGACAATAACTTTCTTGGATCCTACATTATTTTTGCCAAGAAAAAAAGGCACAGAAATATTCCAAGGGTGTCAGCAGAACTCCTCACACACCTCACAGACAGGAACCAGTCTATCACGACCTTGAGGGCTTCCTCCAGGACAAGTGTTAAAGCAATTCAGGCATTTCAAATGTTTTGCAACAGACCGTATTTGCCACAACAGCAAATTAGATTTAAGACACAGATGAAAGTGATAAAGCAGCTTTAATGGCAGTAGCATAGCACCCTTGTTATAAGTAGAAGACCAGAAAACGTTGCCTGCAAGAGTAAGACCAGAACCTGAACGAGGTTTGCAAGCCCCGTCCTTTATTGACAGGGTGTAACTGAACATTGGTGAATTATTCTGGACTTTCCAGAAGTCTTGTTCTCTCCTGAGCACCGCACCAAGATTAAGCTGTGACTGCACCTGTGTTGTCCACTGAAGCTGTGAGTGCCAGGTCCCAAGGAGCGTGTCATACAGCTCAGTCAACTGGCGATTTAAGCTGAAGTCACTTTGACAAAGGTCCTGCCACACTGCCACCAGCTGCACCTGCGGGGGTAACGAGAACCACGCTGAGAGCAGAACTAACAGGTCACAGATCTACGTTTTGTTATTCTGAACCAGGAACTTCTCATGCAAATCACTTTGCTGAAACACAATGCCCATCCTTGCTTCCCTATCCAGATTTCAGCATAACTCTGCTATAATTCAGCACCCCACAAGGAAATGACTTTCGGCATCAAGCTAGAGGCTTCTTAGTTGATCCAAAGATTTAATTAACATTGGTATTTCACTCATAAAATGAGATTGTAATTGATACCCCCATATAATAGTTGAAATACTTGGCAAGCCCGAGCCTTGAACTTAATCCTCAAAAGTCACAGTCATGAGAGAACTTTTGAGGATCAGGTTATGACTACTGAACTGTCTGGAATTCCAACCTTTAATCTTCCCTGAAAAGAGTTTACAGAGGCCAGCAGCTGGCAAGTGGCAGCAATAAAGTTATTACTGACATAGCCACATCCAAGAAAAGTGAAAACAACTACTATAATGCACAGGGGAAATGCACATATTCTACAACTACTTTAAAAGGGGACATAAAACCCTCAGTGGAGAATTACTTTAAAAACCAGAGGGAGTGATCAAAGCAGTGAGGAGCCAGAAAGAGAAGTCAGAGAATGAAATATGGAACTGAACAGACTCTATCCTCCTTTGAATAGGACAGAGAGAATACTTGATGTAGCAGCACCCCCTACAGCCCAGGTCAAGCAAGAATTCTTTTTTTGTTTGTTTTCATTTCTCCACATTAAAATATTATCAAGAAAAAAAATTACCTTGTGACACTTATAATAATAAGCAAGAAGCTGGGGCATCCGATCAATTTCAGTGAAGACTTTAACAAACATTTTTGCCTGATCTAAATAAAATAAATAAATAAAGGTCAGGCCCGAAGTGCAAGGTGAGACGGAATACACCCCAAACCAAGTAAAACAATTCTTCTGTTAAGGGGATATGTGCCATGGCCCATAGAGAAAGTCAAAACTGGCATGTTTTGTTTGCTTGCCTTCTCTTTAAGAGCAGAGCTGCTTAAAACCAATACTCAAATGAGAACAGGTATCAGATTTACAATAAACGAATTTAACCTTTTACCAGTAAATCATTCTTGGGTAAGACAGATAAAAGCAGGGCATTTCACAGAAGGAAATCATTAATTTCCAGAAACAAGCACTGTCTGCAAAAC
The DNA here is from genome assembly GCF_059628265.1 of Tinamus guttatus. Lineage (NCBI taxonomy): Eukaryota > Metazoa > Chordata > Aves > Tinamiformes > Tinamidae > Tinamus > Tinamus guttatus. Next base: position 531,462 of record NW_028288641.1, read on the forward strand.
CAGAACACATTTCTCATGAAGGCCTCATCCCTTTCCAGCACTCCACGTTAACAGGCACTAAAACTAGTTGCCTCAACTGCCTAACGGTGCCATCGCTCTTACCCAAAGCCTTTAAAACCAGAGTCCCCAGAACTCTGATTTGTACTACAAGGGCACCAAATATAATTCTATTCACGAAATCAATCTGGGTTCAGATAAATTGGTAATATACCTTACTTGTTTTTCAAACAGCACCTGGAGGGAGACCATGAAACATGAACATCATAACTTAGATGCTCTACAGCTGTGGAAGTCACTGAATGCAAAGCTCTGGGGATAGATTTACTGATGAGTATTGAGTTTGTAGGAATTGGGATGCAAGGGAAAAACACGACTTCACAAAAACGAGAAAAACAGCACTCGGTGAGAAAATAAACAAACAAAAAAACATGTTCCCGTGTGCCCAGATCTTAACAAGTGAATATAAACAATGCTCAAAGTGAATTATTCCGAAGAGTCTGCCCAGGAAAGGACCACGTCTCAGCACACCAGCACACCAGTGTGCTGACACATATTTCTCCACCAATATGGGTTTATTTGCTGGAGAACTCACAGAACACAGCAATATCCTATTACTTCAATATTCCAAAACATCGTCCTTTGGCACGTGCATGTGAGCAACTGTGAGAGTCTGTGAGCACAGTCTAAGGAAAAGGGGGCTGGTGCAAAGACAGAGCCACAGATGAGTGGGAGAGGAAGAGCTGTGCAAGGGATCAAGGATTCCTGGAAAGCTCCCCCCTCCCGCCAGCTGCCTGCAGCCAGGCACTGCTGTAACTTGCCGTTACTTGAACAGGAGCTCCAGGGAATGCCACGGAGCAACAGCCCTATAGCACTGGATCGGTAACGGGATTCCCTGGGCACACAAAGGAGAAGCGACAGAGGGAACAAGCGTTTTCCAGAAACACTGGGACAGTAGGGGAGGTAGGGAAGAGCGCACAGAGATCAAAAATATCAAATGATCTTCTAAAGAAGAGAGAGTTTATAAAACGACTCTTTCAGCACAGTGTGGAGTCAGAGTATTTCTGAACACTATTCACATGACTACAAAGCCAAACTGCAACAGACATGCCTAGCAGCACTATGACAATGCAAAAACAGGGATCTTCTGCCTATTTGAGCACTGTTTCCCATCTGGAGGCTGTCCACAGCATAACTGAGCTATAAGAGCAGGACAGCCCTATCTCAGCACCTCCGTTTCAAACATCTGCATAACCTATGCAGCCTATAGTCTGCTCACATTTTCCTTGTTTCCCTTTGTGGCCACAGGTACAAGAGGAAATGAAAGACAAAGTGCACTGCAGGCAGCTGCAGATCACTGAACATTTCATGGCATCCAGCTCCACCAGAGAGCACACAACCCCATCCCAGGGGCCTCCAGGATGCACACTCCTCACAAACAGCTTTCTACCTCTCACGTCAGATAAACTTTGCACTGACAATAGGTGAGAGCAAGCCTTACTGACCTACAGACTGGGCGTTAAATGCAGCAACGATCTGCGGGCTGGCCATGGCTTCGAGCCGGTTCTTCAGAGCCTCGAGGTGCACGCACTTCTCCGAGTAGTCCGGCGTGTCCACGAGCATGGCCAGGCTGCTCTGCATGCTTGTGAGCTTGGCGGAAATCACAGACACGTCCTGCCACCAGGAAAAAGCCAACAAGGTTATTTAACATCACGCTAGAAAGCATTACTACCTGTGCTCCACAGGGACTTTTTACACTCGGATGCGTATTTCAAAGTCACTTGTAGAATCTACTTTAAATGCAGTTTCTTTAACAAAAGCAAAGGGCCAAAAATCAAGAACAATGTGGCAGCTACCTGTGTTTTCAGAGTCTCTTCAATGTCTGCACTTAACGTGCTCCATTTGTCTGCTTCCTGGAGCGATTCAGCAGCCAGCTGCATCCTAGATTTCACCCGATCAATCTCTACAAGAACCTGAGAAAAGAGAAAGAGCTGTTGCCCACTGAAACCAAATGACTGTCTGGATGCTTACATTATTTCCAGGTTGGAATTTTACTAAATGTGTGAAAAAGGCTGGTTACAAGAAGTTAGCTGAAAGAACAAGAGATGTTAAATCCACTTCCGAGTCAAGCAACAACACTTTGAATTCTGCATTTGCACAGTCAGTTCTGACTTTGTCCGAAAAGTGTTACGCATCCCCATACTAACCAGAACACACACAAATTTGGACAACCAGTGTTCTAATTATGTAAGCGCACCCATGAATTAACTGCTACCATCAGCTGTCGGCAAGGAGACACGGGCAGGGCCCACCGTTACCATCACAGCGCTCAGGAAAGCGTTCACAGCATTGGTCAGCACGAAGCCGCCTGGAAACCCCAGAATTACACGAGGATGAACGCACAGAGAGGCAGGGTGAGGCTCTACCTGCATGGACTGAGCCGTGTCCTCCTCGAATTTCTTGATGTCTTCTTTGACCAGGACCATCTGCTCCTTGAGGAACGTGGCCTCCTGCTTCAAGGCCTCCAGCTCCCGCAGGACTCTGGGCATGTTCTGCAGAGTCTGGTGGCTCGTTTCTGCGCAGACACAACGCAGCGCGGTGAAAAGCGGCAGACAAGCGCTTCCCACGCAGAAAGAGCAAGGGGCCCGCAGGGCCCGGCTCCCCCGGCGGGGGTTCCCGGGGCCGGGAGGCCCTGCCCACCCCGGCCCGGCCCGCGGCACCTTCCACGGCGTTGTTGACCTCCTGGATGAAGAGCTGCAGCTTCATCACGAGGGTGGCTGCGTGCGCGTCCACCTTGCCCGGCGCGTCCTGCTGCACGGCCCTGAAGGCGCCGTTCACCCAGCTCTTCACCTCGAAGTCGTCGGCCAGGAACCTGGAGAAATCCATGGCCCCGGCCCGCGCCGCCGCCAGGAAACGCCGCCGCTCGGCCCCTGCCGGCCACCGTCCCCGGCTGCGCGGAAGGGACGTGGCACCCCGCGGCCACCGTCCGCGGGGCGGGGCGTTGCTAGGGAACATGGCGGCGCGGAGCCCGCGGCCTAGGAGGCCCCGGGGCGGCCCGAGACGGCAGGGCCGAGGCCGGCGGGGGGAGCCCGGGAGCGGCGCCCCGGAACCGCCCGCCCCCCACGGAGCTCGGCCCGCCCCCCCCCCGACCGAACGGCGCCGCTTTCTTCCTCCTGCGTGTGGAGGACGGGGCAGCTCGGCTCTCGCCCTGCTCCAGAGCTTCACCCCTCGCTCAGCGTTACCCAGACAGCAGAACTCTTAACCTGCCCCTTCGCTCCCCCAGCTCGGGGGAGCTGTCACAAAAAAACAACCATCACAAATCAGGTCTTGGAGCACATTGGTTTATGCAGTCAGGAACCGCGCTCAGCTCACGCGCAGAGGGTGGCGCTGGAAGGAGAAAACCCCCGTCTGCCCCAGGGACATGGTGGGAGCTGAGGAGGACCAGGGAAGAAGCCGCAGCAAAAGCAGCTCTGGAACAAGCTCCTAGCGACACAAGCTGGCAGGGCTCGGCCGGCTCCTCCCACGGGGTGACCGAAAGCCGTCCCCCTGCTCGCTCTCAACTCTCCATTTGGTACCTGGCCATCTGAACCACATCCACCTGAGTCCGCAGAGCCCCTCTCACCCTTTCTTATGCTGCCGTCCGCACGAAGCACACAGGCCCCAGGGGAAGCATAGTGGCAACATTCCCGGCATGAAAACTTTCCTGGTGCCGAGCAGTCTGCCAGAAGGGCTGATGCACAACAGGAAAACATGTAAAGCGAGAGAGGGAAAATTGGCCCAGAAAGCAGCAGGAAAAACATGAAGGAAACACTGCATGAAAGCAGCAACCAGGCTCCCACAGTGCAGGGCTCTACAGGACACAACCACCCATACCGCAGGGTCAGCTCTGCAGAAAGACCAGGGCAGAGCAGGCCCCAGCCAGGCATGTGCAAAGAAACCCGGGGCAAGAAGGAGACAACAGACACCAAGGAAAGGAGCCATTGCTGAGCCCAGGCCAGCCCTCCCAGCCACGGTCCCTCCCCCTGCCCTCCCTGTCCGTGGATAAGGCAACACGGCAATGTCCAAGGCTGGAGAAGTTCAGCTGCTGCCCCAGAGCTCTGCTTCGGGGAAGCCGGTCACCTCTCCCGCTTCACTGAAGGGCTGCACACCCTGCACGAACATTAACTTGTATCTTAGTCGGATGGGATCCTATGGGAAAAAACAAAACAAACCAGAGAGGGACAGGTTATGCTGAGGATTCCCGGCTCTCCTTCCCTCTCCTTCCCGCTTTGCTGCAGTGTTTCGCCCTCAGGAAGGGGAGCAGCACTCCAGCCCGGCAGCCGCTCTGCACGGGGCAGGGCCTGGATCATCAGCACCGTGAGCAGAGCCGGGCTGTTTTGCAGAGGACCCCATGGGTGCGTGCAGACCCGGGCCTCGCCGGTCTCCGAGCAGCACAGCCTCCTTCCCCCTGTCTCCTGGCTCGCAATAACCCATCGGTGCAGCACAAGTGCCACGTGCGGCCTGGGCCCCGCGTGGCCTCGCACCCGACCAGCTGCAAGAATCAGCGCAGCGCCCGCCAGACACTGTTACTGCAGGCTGGGGTAGAGCAGCGCGAGGCTTTGCAGCAAGGGCCGCTCACCCTTCAGGTTATAGCTCTGAAAAGCTCTTACCATAACAACAAAAACAACAGGTCTTTTCCCAGCACAGCCCGGCCTGCTCGGTCTCTCGCCTGCCAGTCCCTTGCCCCATCTTTTGGACGGGTCCCCACCCCTTACGGGCACACTGAAACTCCTGCACCGACACCTGCCTTGTGCGGGTTGGCCAGCAGCAGGACCTGGGACAGCACTGCTGGGGGCTGCAGGGGGCTGAAGGCAGGAAGCTCCGACCCAGAGGCTGGCTGTAACTTGATTTTCATGGTCTGAAAGAGAAAACAAAGGGAAGACATTTTGGTCCGTGCTGAAAAAGAGCAGGGGCCCTCTTGAAACCACTCTTCATGCATGGTTGAAAAAACCAAAAAAAACAATCAAAAAAAAACATTATCATTTTATCCAAAAAGCGTAAGGATTCCAGAGAAGTCCTGCTTCTACATTTGGGTTCCTGCTACTCGTATACAAGGTTAAGACAAATCGTCCCATGTAGCTGCATCAATGGTTCTTTTAACCAGCTGTGAAAAAGGTTTCCGGAAACACCTCCCTTTCATGGCCTACACATGGCCGCGAGTCGAAGCGCTGGGCCTGCAGCCCTGCTTGCTTCTCTCAAGATCTGGGATAGACTCTGAAACAGGCCTTCGGCCACAAGCACCAGCACACAGCAGGTTCAGAGGAAACGAGCCATGCAATTTCCAATAAACAAGGCCAATGTTAAGCAAGAAAGAGCAAACCCGCCTCCCAGGACATGCCTGAGTAGTCCCACTGTTCTGCTCATCGCAGGCCTCACCTTTGGGACTGCAGCCTGGAACTCGATGTTGGTGATGGGCTGCGCGGCCGTGCTCAGCATGGAGAGCACCATGACCAGCACGTCCGGGCGGCCGCGCGCCGGCTCTCTGGACAAGTGCAGCATGGCCTTGAGGCCGTGCCGGTCGTACACGGTCAGAGGAGGGACGCTGCCTGCCGGGACAGAGCGGGGTGAGGCTCGAAGCCTGGGATCGCCCTCCAAAGGGCGACAGTGGCAGAGGAAGAGCAGGAAGGAAACACTCGTAGGAGCCTCTACTTTTTCTAGCCACCTCCCAGGCCAAGCAGCTCACACGCTTGCTGTGCTTTACATCTTGCCTCAGAGGCAGAGCAGGGAATCCCTGTGCCTAAGATAGCAATGGGGAAACTAACTGTCCAGATTTTAACAGGCAGTTGGAGATGGGAGGTAAGGATCTAATGGAGATATGATGGGAAAGGCCAAATATAAGTCTGCAGCACATACAAGACTTAGCCCCTTATTGCCATTCCCTCGGGAATCCACATCTGGCTATCACCATCCAGCCCTTGCAAAATCTGCCAAGTTCTTCACCTGAGAGATGAAGATCAGGTGCCAACGAAGTCAGATTGTCTTTGCACCCGTCCTTCTCTTCCAAGAGTAACAATGAGCAAGGCTTTGCAGGCCTCCCCGAGCAGGACATACCCCGCCAGGAGACACCGTGGTGCTACGGGCCGTGCCCAGGGTCGGACGCAGGGCCGGGCCACAGTCAAAATGCAGAGACGGAAGAAACAGCACGTAGCTCCCGAGTGAGACAGCTCCCACCCAGAGATGTCTTTTAAGAGCCTGAAGAAGGGCTGCTTCCAACTTGAGTAAAAGGGCTAAGGCCAAACAGTTCAGACACCCACTACAGACCTTAGCCAGGGCAGGAAACTGCTCGCTGCTGAGCAGGGAGCACAAGGCTGTTTCCCCAGCATGATTCCTAGCACCTGCTGAAGTTCCCAGATGTGACAGTTACTTCACAGAATAGTCACTATTTTTGCCCAGCTGATCCCCACAGCATGAAGCTATCTTGGCCCCTGCAAAAGAAGAGCTCTATTAAGCAGAGCTGGGGCACAAAAAAAAACATTGCACTTACTTGGTGTAATTGAAATTAAAGGGACAAAAAGGTTTGCTAGGGAAGCATCATGGGAGGCTGGATGCAAAGAGGCAGGAGGCTTCAGCTCGGAGCCTGGGCTGGAGAATGAAGTTTTTGCCCCTGGGCTATTTGGAAGATCTGGAAAGGGCAATTTCTTTGGTGATAAATCCCTGGAAAGAAAAGCATGCAGAAAGCTCGTAATGCCTGGGGAAACCATATCGTATACATCATCCTCTGCCGGGTCCATCTCGCATTCCTGATCCCTCATCCCTTAGAGGGAGAGAGGAAATACAAGCTTGAACTCTACACGTTCTTGTGCAATTTGAAAGGGGCCCCTGATGTGCATGGAAGCTGCCGTTTCAGTGCTCATCACGATGGACTTTGGTTTCCAGGGCTTTGGAAGTCTGTTCTCCCCACGTGCAGCTGCTCTGAGGCGCTGGTCAGGGAGATTAAAATACAGCTCGAGGACAAAGCAAGAGGCTGGGAAACCCCAGTACCGTTTCTTGGCCCATATTATGGCAGGAGGCTGGATAATGGTCCCCTGTCCTGAAGCTGTGTGGATGACTAATTTGGGTCATCCCTTATTAACTGAATGCCCTAGAAATTATTTTGTCAAAGGCTGAATAAAGCTGGTCAAAGGTTTTTGTTTGAGTCACAAACTATTGTCAAAGACCTGACCGGAAAGTTTTTATTCCTTTAGTTCAAGGACACCTTGTTACTCATCCACAGAAACTGCTCCCCAGAGTTTCTGACCCCTGGAAGGTCTGTGTGCACAATTATGCAGTCAGAATTAGCAAGTGCATAACTGCAGCTTGAGAGCTGGTGTGTCTGTGGGTAGCTTGCCTTCATTAACCAGTAGTATTTAAAGATAATACCAAAGCTCACTGCTGTACAAGGGCATCCCTGAACTCCAGGGCCACACGGCACCGCGCAGAGTTTGCTTACGAGGACAACGTCTGCGTCCTGCAAGGGGGAGACGGCTGCTCCGACGGGGCCTGGAATTCATCCTTCTCGAAGCAGTTGTCTTCCAGGCTCTCCCTCAGCCCCGGCGTTTGCACGGCACTGACACCCTCACTGTACCCATTGTGTACAGCAGCCTGAAAAACAAGGCACTTCTAAATAAAAATAAGGCTGTGCAACATCAGCAAAAGTCTGTCCCACTGTAAAGAACCTTCCTTTTAAACAGAGCTTAAGTAGGAATAAATATGACTAACTTGGTAGCAAACTGCAGCAGAATTTCACCAAGCGGAAGAATTCTGATTTCCCTTCAGAATAAAGTGGCACAAAACAAGGCAGCCAGTGAGAGCTGGGAGATCAAGAACCCAATGCAGTTTTTATCCTTTGGAGGGACTAAGATATATAAGGATCACTTACCTCTGCTAAGCCAAAATCATGTGGTGATTTTTGTACAACAGGAGAGTTGTTGAAATCTAAGAAAAACATGAAAAGCACAGGCCAGTTACAGGAGGCAGGGGTTTGCCATTAACCACGTTCTGCCTGTGGCGACTAACAGCAGTTAGACTGCACTCCATCACTATTAAAGAAACTGGATTCCTCACAGCTCACAACACTTGCCTTAGCTAAAAGGTTCCATCTCCTCTTAGGAGCAACATTAAAATCAAAGTTCTTCTATCTTCGTTAAATATTATGGGTGCTAATGACACGGTAACACTTGGAGCCGTACATACAGACCTAGTGCTGTGAACTCCTCGTCGAGCAGGCAGGCGGAGGCCGTGCTGCCGTGCCGGGAGGCACGCGGGTCCGCGGGAGACGGCGACGGGGCCTCCAGCTCCGAGAAGTCGATCAGGGTGTAGCTCTTCACCCGCCTCGGGGGCGTCTGCCGCGCTTGGAAAACAGCACAACGAGTTAGAGAGGTTGGTCCTGCAAGGAGCGTGGGCTCAGCGTGCCCTAAGGGACTCGGGTGGAGAAATCCGGGAACATTTTCACTCAACATGGGTACAAGGAAATTATAATTACAGATGCCCGATAAAGTCTCAAATTGAGAAATCCATTAGTTTAATGGAAGGAAATGCTCTTCTACCAGCAGAGCTCATCAGCTTTATCCAAGCTAAGTTGTGCAACATATTTCAAAACCGCACTCTGACAGTGGCTGCAATGTGACTCAGATTATCCCTCTTTCACCCAAGTCCAGGCTGGGTGGGAGGATAAAGCAAAGCTCTCAAGAGCCAGACATGGAGCACAATTATTTCCCGGGATATCCGTTTCTCTAAGCCGCTCCGGGCCCTGCTGGCACCGAGCTGCAACGTCCCTGCTGGAGAGCTGGGTGAGCGGCCAGCCCTGCGCCCTGCACCGCGTCTGGCCACGGCTCCGCGCGTGCCGAGCCCCAGAGAACCCTGTGCTCACTCATGGTTTTTCTTTCTCAGTTTTATTTGACGAACAGAAAAGCTTGTAATTGTGCTCCTTGCTTTATGTCTTTCCAATATCAAGAATATGAAATCTCATTTCCCCAGATTTTATTGAAAGACTTGAGGGATGGAGGTGATCGAGTTCCACCTTTGGATTTGGTGCTGCCTTCATTTCTGTACTCCGTGGTTACCATGCCTTTTTTCAGTAGGTTATTTCTTATTAAATACCTTTTTTTTTTTTTTTTCCAATAAGGGAACAATGAAAAAGGTATAAATTATATTGTTCTTACATAAAACAAATCTACAAAAGCATCTGTTCCAAAAACACCTTTTATGCCAGCAATCCTCCATGCCAGGAGGCAAGGCACCACGGCCCGGCGGTTCGGGCGCGAGGCAGAGCGGCGGCCGCGGCGCGACTCGCTACCTGGCGCGTGAGCGCTGTCCTCGGCGCCAGCCACGGTCTGCTTGTACTGCCCCAGGGCCCGCGTGAGCTCGTCGTTGGCCTGCAGGATCTCGGCTGGAAAGCAGATGAGAAACAGAGCATGAATGTGTAGGTACAACACATTAGCACAACAGCACAAGGATTAGCTCCATGGCACTCCCCAGACTGCCCGAGAGCTACACTGCAGCTAAGAACTGGCCCGGAGCAATGTGGGTCAGCCCATCTCATGCATGACGGCCTTTCAGAGCTTTTCCTCCAGTAAACGCAGGGTGCAAGCCCAAAAGAGCAAGGGTTGGCACTGCAGAGAACTGGAACAGCAGGGATGAGCGTGGCAGCTAGGAAGGACGAGGGATTCTGAGGACGTGGGCTTTCCCACTGCATGTTCAGTAGGGGAAGCTGCTGCTCAGGAACGACGGGTACCAGCCAGCTCAACACTGCCACAAGTTTGCACAGTTCTGTGAGGCTTAATACTCCGTAAGTGAACAGCAGAAATTAAAGAGGGGAATTTTAGTACCATATTTTTAACATTACCTAATGCCCCATCGTCATTAACTGTCTCGCTGGCAAGGCGGAAGAGCAGCGGCCTGAGCCTCTCACAGCGTTCAAACAGATTCTGCAGAAAAAACCATCTCTCAGCAAGAGAAAAGCAAAGGGAGCCGGCAGGAGCCAGCTCTGTTGGTCTCCTGGGACGTCCAGCTCCAGGTCATGGGGAGCGTTGCTGCTGTCCTCGTGCTCTTGCCTACGCACAAGCTGAGGGCACCCTTGAGTACTGCTGCCCTGGGCTCTCCCAGCTATGGCTCCCAAAAGACTCTTATGCAGGAGGAAGGAGCATTCACCTGTAGGGTGTCGCGGTCAGATGGAGATAATTCCTGTCTCTTGTAGCTGTCCAGTAGCTCACCCATGAGTTTAACGTTCTCAGAGACCTCACTGATTGTGTTCACTCGTCTGGAGACTTTAGCTGACTTTTCTTGTTCCTTTGATGCAAAAGGAAAGAAAAGCAGATGTTCCGGTTAGTACTAGCAGTGCACGTGCTTGGGTTGCGTACTCAAACACCCTCCCTGTTCATGTGTCATTGCAGATACAAGGTGGTGCAGGGCAGGGGGGTAAAAACTCACTCCATGAGGAACTCCATTACCGGAGCAGACAACTGTGTACTTTAGGGAGACAATCCTGCTCTTCAACCTTGCAATAACCAATACTGAGAATAGCCCCTTATCTGCACCATTTAAACTGTTCCCAACCTGCCGCCACAGCCAGGTTCCCATGATCAACCTGCAATAGCAGCGTGTGCCATATATCAGGCAGGTCACGTATAGAGGCCCGCTGTCAAAGACCGAAGCGCCAAGTCACCCCCTGCCCCGCGCCGCGGCGGCCTCCTCCTACCTCCTTGATCATGCTCTTGATGAGGCGGTTGGCAGCCTGCAGGTCCTCGGAGTGGCTGCTCTTCAGGAGCCTTGCCAGGAGCTGGTGGAAGGAGAGCGTGAGCGCACGGCGGCCGCGCTGCCCGGGCACCGGCGCCGCGACCCCGCGACCCCGCAAGGATGCGGCTCAGCCTAATCCACATCATGCTGCTGCCTCCTGCACCTCCCTGCACACGCTGGCAGCAGAACAGAAGTCAATGGTGCAACAAGCCATGCTACCGGTCAGGCTCAGAGAAACACAGACCTGCATCCAATAGATTCTCTCTGCGGACGGGCTCCATAACCCTTCACATTTCCCCATTTCCAAGAGAAGAGTAACCGAAGTCAAAAAGTTTCATTTCTGACTAGGAAAAAACCCCAACAAAGCACCAAACAGTTCTAAGAACTACCCCTCCTACAGCAAGGAGCGTTAGCATTATTGGGAATATAATGAATACATGGTGTCCGAAACAGCCCCAAACTCCAGTATATGACTGTGTTTTCTCAAGCAGGGAGGAGCAGAACATGAAAAGCTTAAGATTTACCTTGGATTTCTCTTCATCTGTGTCAAAAATAGAATTCTGAGGTCTCGGAGAAGGGGGAGGTAAAATCTTGTCTTCTGGCAATTTGGGATCTTCTTTTACAATCCCTGTTAGGGATAGGAACATTTGTTCAGTGATACCCGAGCTGTTAAAGCACCAGTGCTCAACAGTGCAGTGGATTTTGCACTTAGTTCTTCCAGCCCTCCCCAAATGAGAGGCAGAAACAAAGAGCTGCCCTAGCACACGCCGTGGACAAAAAGACTTCTCTCTGCTGTGAATTATGCAAAGGGCAAACGAGATTTCCAGGGCAGAAGCTACAAGGAGGATGCGCAGGGTTTGCTCTGGATGAATGCCTGGAAAGCCGCAGAGAGGGTGCCAGGAGCGCTCAGCGCTCACCTCCGAGCGCGCACGAGCGTCGCAACCAGCGGGGCCGTGAAACAGGGCAACGAGCCGACCCGAGCAGGCGGCGAGACGGGCGGCAGCGGCACATGACGGCGGCACCGTCCCACGCTGGGACTGCGGCAGTGCCAGGAGCCGCGGGAGCTCCGGCTCCCCCGGCTGCCCCGCCGTGCCACGGCCCTGCTCTGGGCATGCTGTCCCCACCGTGCCACGGCCCTGCTCTCGGCACGCTGTCCCCGCCGTGCCACGGCCCTGCTCTCGGCACGCTGTCCCTGCCTCGACCCACGGCCGCCAGGAGCAGCAACGCGAGAGCAGCGTCTCCTGCTGCAGCCGCCCCGGGCGCCGCGAGCCGGCAGGACGCAGCGGGCGGCTCTGCTCCGCGTTCCCGCGCCGCGCTCCGCGGGCGTCACAGCGGGCCGGGTCGCAGCCGGGAGCGGCGCAGAGGCGCCGCAGTCACGGACACGAGGGTTCCTAGGCAGGGCGGAGGGGAGACTTGCAAAGCCGCTTAGATGCTCAAGGATACACACAGAAAACCTAGCGGGTAGCACCTAAACAAGGTCCCCAATTCCCCTGAACTTCCACAGGAACTATTAGGGTATTTGCTTTAAAAATAAAGTGAAAATTATTACATCAGATATCAAGAAGGGATTGGGCAAGCTTATGGGTGAAAATATCATTGAGGACTTTTAAATATGACAGTATGAATGAGAAACCTGACTCAGGCTCTCTCTAAACCAATGCTTGGTAAGCCTGCGAGAGCATTCCAGGGCGAAGATCACTTGGAGTTTGTCCTGCAATTTTTTCCCTGAGCAACAGTGGTGAATCCGGTGTGAACAGAGGCCACAAGATTAGACTGATCTCTGACTGATGACACAGTTCTTCGGTAAGTCTCTTTAAGCAGCTAGGTGCATCCTTCAGTACCCCAATAACCCTGCGAGTGTGGCCTTTGTCCTTCCTCCTTCGACATAATGGCAAAGGCTGAGTCACAAAACCGGAGCGCGCTGCGGTCTGGAACCACGTGACTTCCAAAGCTAAAAAGGAAACTGAAATAACAGAACCAAACCTTGTTTCTTCAGCATCTGATAAGCATCCCGGATTTTAACTTCCTGAGGAAACCAAACTGTCCAACTGAATATTATTTCTGTGACTCTTGATTTGACTTTTTCTGAAGACCAGGCTCCATGGTACTGAAAGCAAAAAGTTTTAAAAGAAAAAAGTTCACAATCAAACAGCTAATGCTGGATATAACACACAGGTCTAGGGCCAAGCTGCTTGCATGCAGAGATCACTCAGCAAATGGATTCCCAACACACTATTCACTGTGCCATCCACTGCATTATTCTGTAGCCGATAAAACAGCAGGCAGAGCCGTGGATGCACATGAGGAGAATGCTACAAACGCGTGACGATTACACAGACCCTACACAGCAATCAAAATGAAACCGTTTCAGAGCTGCTCTGAGCAGTTATTTGAAATGGTAACCAAGAATACTTTTCTTGTGATTTCTGTGAAAATAGTTTTGTGCTTGACTTTAAACCTTCCTCTTAACTGTTTATAATGCAAATGGCACCAATAACCTCGGCCGGACCAAGGCAACTGAACAAACCCAGAAGACAAAATAATTGACTTTTCTCAGTATTTGGATATTTTCTCTGAGTTCATTACTGCCTGTGGGCACCCGCTTTAGCATCTTTAAAAAATACCTGTAGAAGTGATAAAAATCACACAGAAATTTCAAAGTCACAAAATCATTTTGAACACATATAACAATACCCGCTCTGTCAAAATAGCAAGCAAGTCTCTCTACAGTAACACTCCCTTTAAACTTGGTTATTTCACTGAAACACTGAAATACCTTTCCCAAACCTGGAATCAAGAGAAGAGTTTTTATTGCTTGCCTTCACTTTCCCCAGATCAGTGCAGCTGCTCTGCCATTGAGCTGACATAACGTAATGGCAAACGAAGCCTGAGTGGAAAGCACATGCCCTGCTCATAAAGAGAAAATCGATTCCTGGATTGCTTAGAAGGGCGTTTTGGAACGTCCCAGCTCTGCTGCTTGATGCAAGGAGGAGCGGGGTGCGAAGATGCAGCCCCGCGTGCGCTGAGACGGCGGCGCTCGCTGCCCGAGGCTGCCCGAGCCCCGCGGCGCCTCGGCCGTCCCCCCGGCCCCGCACAGCGCGGGACAGAACGGGGCAGAGAGCCGGGCTGCTCCCGTCGCCTCCGTCCCCTGCCACGTCCCCGCGCAGGGGGAAAGGGGCCGCAGGCCGAGGTGCAACAGCCCCAGCACTGGGCTCCTCTAGGGCCTCTCCCTGCCCCAGCAGGGCTGGGAGGAACTACGGGAAAAACTTTTCCCGGGAGGGATTCCTGGGAAGCAGGAAGAGTCAGCGCACAGCTGGGACCTATCGGGCACCGTCCTCACCCTCACGTTTTCAGGGAGAGGGGCAGGACACTATCTAGTGCTTTCCCCTCTATCCCATACCCATCCCTTGCTAACGTTAAAGGGAGGAAAAAAATATATTGCGTCATTTACAGGGAGATTTACACCCAACCCTTGTCCCTGGGAGCACAGAACAATCCACTCTTCCTGGTGAGAATAACTCAAAGTTTTCATATCCCATCTGAAGAAAAGAGTGTCTCATACCAGCTAGATTCAACATAACCACAACCACCTACCTTTGGGGAAAGCACTTTTATCAGTTCATTCAGAAACCTGAATTTCGCTATTTCATTGTGAAACCTTTCACCACAATTATTCACACAGGTCTCCAGCACCTGCAGAAAACAAACCAGCATCAAAGGGAGCCAGGACAAACAGCTCTCGGCTTTTTGAAAACTTCGCTACTGCGATATTACATCCAAGAACTTTCTGGCAGCACCACACAGACACACACGAGATACTGGGGATGTTGTGAGCAAGAACACGCGCTTTTCTTTTGGCAAAATATGAGAAGTAGCACATTCCAGCACGAGCCTCTTCTGTTCTCCCCATCACCAACAACTGCTGAATGCCCGGCCCGTTGTGCAGACCCCGGCGAGAGCTGCAGACCGCTAATGCCCCCAGCAGAGCTGCAAGGAGAGGAAGAGCAGCATCGGCTCCCTCCGTTACGCCCTGGTCTCTGTACTCCTTGTAGAAGGAAAGGTGAGGAGAGGCAGCCCCAGGCTCTACCCCACGCACCACGTTCGGGTCACCCCGTGCCCCTTCGCGCACAGCCAGCAGCACTTACGGTCAGAGCGTGCAGAGCCTCCACCTCCTGGGGCGACTGTATCTTATGTGCCAGCAGCCTGGGCGCGAGCGACGGGCTGGGGAGCAACAGGAGCGGGTCACGGAGCGCACGGGGAGCGAGAGGAACCGCGGGCGCCCCGAGCAGACCCCGCGCCCGCCCGCGAGCCGGGGCACTCGGGCCATCCGTGCGACGTGTCCCGGGTGCCCGGGAGCCCCCCGGCCCCGCTCCGCCTCCCGAGCAGCGGCCCGCCCGCCTCACCCGTCGGCGTCCGCGTTGACCTGCTCGCAGAAGCGCTGGACACATTCCCAGCTCTCCTCGGCGACGCTGGGGTCGGTGGCTTTGTCTTACACAGGGGGAAAGGAAAACGAGGAAAGGGACATTGAGCCGCGGGGCGAGCGGAGGCGCCGGCGGCTCCAGCTCCGCGCGGAGCCGGCACCGGGGGCTGCCCGAGGCCGGCGCGGGCAGCGGAGCCGGCGGCTCCACGGCCGGGCAGGGGCCCGCGGCCGCCGCCGCTTCCCCGCGCGGCCCGGTACTGGTACCAGCCCCGGTACCGGCTCCGGCCCCGCGCCGCACCCCGGCCCGGCCCGCACTCACTGAGCCAGCGCTCCAGCTCCCGCGGCCCGGCCATGGGCGCCGCTGCCGCCGCTCCGCCCCGGGGCCGCCCCGCCGCGCGCAGCGCCCGGACCGGGGCCGGAACCGGGACCGCCCCGCTGCGGGCGGGGCCCGGCGGCGCGTGGGGCGGGGGCAGCCCGGAGCTCCATGAGCGAGCGATGATACGGATGTACTGTAATATAGAGACGTTTACATATTGTTTTGCATAATCCCATTTTCAATATATATTTTAAACAAGTTTATTGGACATACATCACTATTAAACTCCCTGGCAAGCACCGTGCTCACGAGCGCAGCCCTGCACACCTACAAAGGATGCTCTGAGGAAAAGCAGAGGGTCCCTCAGTGTCCCCCCCGCTCCCTCGCAGTCCCCCCACGGCCCCCGGCTCCCTCGCACCGCTCGGACACCAGGAGGAGCCCGGGGTTTTATTGCACCCTGGCGTTACAGACTAGCGACCCCGAACGTCAGTGTGAAACGTCCCCGTGTGTTTTGCTCCTCCATCGCCGGGCACAGGGGGCACGCGGGGGGAAGATTGCAATAAAAAGGAGAGAGTCGTCATCACCATCATCATCATCACCATCATCATCTGTGCAGAAAAGGAAATCCAAGCCTACTGCTGGGGACGGGTTTAGCCGCCGCCACGCGACGGGCACGGCTGGTAGCCGGGGCTCTCCCGCCCCGCGCTCCGCTCCGCACGGCGCCTCTCGCACAGGCCGGCCCAGGAGGGCTCTGGCTCTTCCCCCGCAGCCTCCCGTGCCACTTGCTGGGGACCCGTCAGTTGTGACCACAGGTTCCCTGGTCGTGGGGCTCTCGAGAAAGAGACTGACTGCTTGAGACAGATGGTGCTGGTACCAGGAACAGCGCTACGTTCTGTCCACGTGGTCCGGATCTGAATGTGAAATGTAGATAAAAGTCTCTTTATGCCAGCCTGAAATGCAGGCTCTCTCCCCAGGAGGAAAGACAAGGGCAGATCTAAATCTGTGTTTAGTTCCTCTCCTGTACGAACTGGCTCATCCTCAGTTGCAGACAGATCTGGCAATGTGGTGACACCTGCTTGGTCCAGAGCCCAAATCGCCTGCTCGAAGATAACCCTGCTGTGACAATGACAAACAGATCCAGGACAGTGACACGTGAGCCGACCTCCTCCGAATCCCAGGGGGCTGCTGGTGTCATTCCTGTCTCCTTTAGCTCGATAGTGCTCTGTGCATCCTTTCACACACTTCCGTGGGGCCCAAAGTCACCATCATCTCAGCAACACTCGGTCCATGCTGAAAACATGCAAGAAGTCACTGTACAAGAGCAAAGTTGGGCTTTTCAGCACAAGTTCATGCACCACCATACAGGAAACGACACAGTGATTAGCTATCAGATTGCTGTTAGATCACGGGTAACTCTTACAAGTGGTTTAAAGACAAGATTCAATTTCTTTTTCTCCCCCCAAAGCAAAATGCAGCATGGCTCAAACTGAACCAAAAGGATCAATGCCACAGCATAAGCCAGAGTTAGGCTTTTAAGAACTTGTGTTACAAAACTTGTTTTTGAAGCTTGTGAAAACTCGCACTGCACACAAGAACACAACTTTGTCCAAAGCCTGTAGCCTTGGTGACACTCTACAGCTGATCCTGTCTGGATCCTGTGCTTTTGGTCCCAGACCAAACACTAACATTCTGCAATCCCAGAAAATAATGGCTGCTAAAACACCCGAAGGTCCCAGTGCCTCAGAACTTTTATTTTTTTTCTTACCTGCTTTCCACTGAGTGCCAAGCGAAGGAGCTTCATCATGCTGCTGTACTTGGTCTCTCTGCTTTGCTTCTGGAGGCTTTTCAGGTCTTTGTTCAACTCCTCCACAGTCAAAACAGCTGCCTGCCTCATCAGGAGCCTTCAGGAAAGAAGACACCCTGACAATGTGGGGACCTGGAGGACAGAGGATTCCTACCCACGAATTCCAGGACTTACACCACAGTCAGAAGGCTGAATGCAAGTAAGCAAATGTCTTAGACCAGCAGCTGCTTCAGACCGGCTTTGCAAAATCTTCTCGCAATGGAAGCAGTTAAGATACACTTTCCTTCATTCCATGCTGTGTCACGGCTCTGGCCCTGCTCCCAGTTTGCTGGTGATGCACACGGGGACAAGCCACAGGCTGGCAGGTGGGACCACTTTAACTTAATACTGGTGCTAAAGTCTTTGCCTTGCGGAACTGCAACTCCAGCCTGGTTCAGCATCGCGTTACCATCACGCAAACTGCACCGCACTTCACGCTTTACAGAAACCTGCCAGTGACAGTCCTCACCTGAGGGCATTAATTGAAAAGCTGGCAGCAGCCTTTCAAAGAAAAACGCACAGAATTTCTCACTAACTGTGAACTATTGCACATTCCCAAGCAAAGCAACGTAAAAACTGTGAGTGTGACCAATACGAGTATGGCAGCCGAGCAGCAAAACTCTGGGTGAACAGGAGGGCGGGCAGGGAGGAGGCTGCAAGGAGACACTTACCCTGTGACTAGTTTCCCTATTTCGTCTGCTTCTGCAGAAATAGTTTGTAGCTGCTCTCGGGACACGGAGGGCCTAACCCATAGGTATGAATAATCACACGACACCAGGTCCTTCAGGAAGCTTATGTGACCCTGCCGAAGGAAACCAAGCTGTCAAGACTGAGGTTTAAGGCGCAGGGGGGAAAAAGGAGGAAACAAATTCTACATGCACTTTACAGACCGTTAGAAGGGGTCCAAATACACCACTGCCCTGTACTTCAGACGTGCTCAGAGGAAATGTGAACGCTGACTTTTAGCCTGCCTTATTTTTCGCACCCACAACTAACTGGTGTGAACAGGGGGAGAGGAGCCCCGAGGGCTGCGGGCCGTGCTCGCCACGCTCCTCGTGACGAGGAGGAAGTCACATGTGTGAGCTGCCTCCACGGCCGCAGCACGAGCTTCATGTCGTAGCTGGCTGGGTCTTTCCCTGTCCTTATGAAGGATGCTTTATGCTTCAAGAGAAACTCCTCAGCTGACACAGCAGCATCCCAGGGGCCCTTTGCTATTTGCAGGCTCTAGCGCTTCAGATCAAACAACGTCCAGACACCAGATGAGCCTTCATCAAGGATCCCATAAAACCTCTGCTCCCCAGTGCTCCAGTCCCCACCACGTGGCAGCACGATGTTAGCACATCTCATACTTTTCTCAGCAGAAGAACTCGCTCCACGTAACTCTTCTCCAGAACCTCTTTATCCACGTGCTGATCCCCGTAGACCCGCTCCACCAGCAGCTGCAGCTCCCTGATTAACTCCTGCCGGAGCCGCTCATTCTCGATATGGCGGGAGAGGTGAATCCTGCAACACAGAAAACTGCTTTGGGACTTTGTGCCTTCCAGGCTGGCTGAATCTGATCGTCTCAGCCTCACGGCATCCACCACTTTCATCTGTACAATTGTTAGAAAAACAGCATTAAACCAGATAGACACTGGAGAATAAAATCTTCAGCTCTACTAGACCACACGGAAAGATGTGGTAGCTGTTTTCTATGTGTGGCACAGCGAGAAAGCCACAGTTGGAGGATCAGCACCGGGACCACAAACAGAACCCCTGGACGGAGCCAAGCGCTTCTCGTCATCTGTGGATCAGCCAGAACTTTCTAAGTTTTCAAGTCACCGCTGCCATTAATACCTGCTGAATTCTGGGAGTTTTTCAAGATCCAGGAGGGCAGAATGGGTCGTGATTCTACCTATGTCAAACTGCAAGATCAGCTCCTCCAAAGTCCTCCCCATCTGATTCTCTGTAAAATAATCCGACAAGGGCATAACATGCACCCGTTCTCTGCACAGAACTCGTGTCACCGCTTCTCATTACCAGCCTCATGCTCAGCACAGGTTCTGCTGCCCCGCAAAGGAACAAGTGACGCAGGAGGGCTGCTCCTCCAGCATGAGTAGGAAGCAGGGACACAGGCCGGGGAGCAGGGAAGCTCTTGCCCCCGGCACACACGGGTGCCCCCGGCACAAGGACAGGCTCTGCTGGGGAACCAGCAACAGGGACACTGTGGGTGGCCCTGTCACACTCCACAAGGAGACACCTCTTGCACCACTCGGCCCTGCAGAAGAAACACTCAGCCAGGGAGCTTCACTGCCCAGGAACTCCCAGGTACGATTCCTCAAACACACGTTCACCTGGGAACCCTGCACAACAAGGGCGACAAAAGGAGGGACTGACTCAGCTCCCCACAGTCTTTCAGGTTAAACAAGCAGTGTGGAAGATGTAACACACGACACTGCAATTGCTAACCACAGAATTGAAGCTTCCCCCAGAATTGGCAGGAGCTGCCTACCTGAGTGTTACCCCAGGCAGCAACCCACGAGGCACCACGCTCAGTTTAACAGACCAGGCTGCACAGAACCAGGACTGCCACCACTCCAGCACATCACCGTCCCCTCCGGGGCTCTGCACAAGCACTGGTGGCATCGCAGTGAAACGAGCACACTCACATTGCTTGCTTGACACCATTCCCTGATCCCCTCAAGCCCTATCCAAGTTACCAGAACAGATCTAAGCCTTTTCCCCAGAACATCAAACAGTATCCTCGTCAATGCCCAGCCTGCTCTCGTTACCTGTGAATCCAGAGCCACAGTGGGTTATGATGTCCAGCAGAGCCTCTGGCATGTAGCCATCCCGAGCAAAACGTTCCAGAAAGGTATCCCCTTGCCTTTTGGACAGTTTGGCACCGTCTTTGTTCAGCAGCAGCGGGAGGTGACCAAACTGAGGAGGATCCCAGCCAAAGGCTCTGTAGAGAAGGAGGTGCTTGGACGTGGAGGTGAGCCACTCCGTGCCGCGCAGCACGTGGCTGATGCCCATGGCATGGTCGTCCACCACGTTGGCCAGGTGGTAGGTGGGGAAGCCGTCCCCCTTGAGAATCACTGGGTCGCCCTCCACATCCGCCACCTCGTGCCGGCTCCAGCCGTAGACCAGGTCCTGGAAGGGCTCCGCGCCGCGCTCCAGACGGAAGCGCACGACCCACTCCGAGCCCTGGGACAGCTTTTCAGCCACCTCTTTGGGCGTCAGGTGCCGACACCGGTTGTCGTACCTGTGACACAGGAGAACGAATGTCTCAGTTCCATGCAGGCCTCTGCCTCTTTTTACATTCCCCAAACACCTATATGGACTCTAAATCAATTCCTAAATTGTAGCTTTAATCCTAAATCTACCCCCTACATATCCAGTCAAATCACTTCACCTCTGTAGGTCACTCCCCCGATCACACATAGGTTTTGCTGTCCTCTCCTCCTCCTGCACAGCCAGATTGTGAACACTCCCCAGTTACACTTATTGACCACTGCAGAAACAGGGAGCAGCAGCAACCAGGCCCCCCGCTCCCCGCTCTGCCTCTCGCCTTGGATGTCACCCTGAGGCAGAAGCGCAATAGGAGCAAACCCGTCCCACTGCTCTCGCTGCCTTTCAGGGCCCTGGCGCCACGGCCGCACGCTCCTGCGCTGGCTCCCGGCGCGCCGCGGCACGGGGGGTCCCTACCGCGGGGTCTGCTGGCGCCGCAGGGCCTCCTTCCTCAGCAGCTCCAGGCGCTGCGGGCTGCAGAAGCAGCGATAAGCTGCGCCCTTCTCCAGCAGCTCCTCGCTGGCTCGCTTGTAAAGGTCGAGTCTGTGGGACTGCTGGTAGGGGCCGAAGGAGCCGCCCCGGCGGGGGCTCTCGTCGGGAGGAATACCTGAAACACGGATATTTGACAGGCAACAGTCGGTAGAAGCCCAAGGACGGGGCTGCTCCAGAGCTGCCAGCACCGGAGTCGCCTTCCCCATGCTCGGATTCATAGAATCATAGAATGTTTAGGGTTGGAAGGGACCTCTAGAGATCATCTAGTCCAACCCCCTGCACACGCAGGGTCACCTAGAGCACGTGGCACAGGACTGCGTCCAAACGGGTTTTGAAGATCTCCAGAGAAGGAGACTCCACAACCTCTCTGGGCAGCCTGTTCCAGGGCTCTGGCACCCTCACTGGGAAGAAATTTTTCCTTAAGTTCCTATGGAATTTTTGATGTTTCAGTTTCCGGCCATTTCCTCTAGTCCTATCAGTGGCCACCACTGAAAAGAAACCATCCCCGTCCTCTGCACTCCCTCCCTTGAGGTATTTATTTACACTGATTAGATCCCCTCTCAGCCTTCTCTTCTCCAGCTGAACAGGCCCAGCTCCCTCAGCCTCTCCTCATAGGGCAGATGTTCCAGGCCCCTGATCATCCTTGTAGCCCTGCGCTGGACTCTCTCCAGCAGCTCCACATCCCTCTTGTCCTGTGGAGCCCAGAACTGGACACAATACTCCAGATGCAGCCTCACCAGGGCTGAGTAGAGGGGCAGGAATTAACCCCAATCTACAGCATTACAGTGCAGAGTATGTAGAATGAAGCCCTATTTTAAGTTTATTGACACAGTAATGGAAACATTTGTGGAATCCAGCTCTGAGTCTACAATAGGTCTGCATTTTTAAACCACTCTCATTCTTTTAGCCCTTAAACTTTCAGAAAGAATAATTCAGAATGAGAACTGGCATCCCCAGATCCCTTTCAGCAAAGCACGTGGATGCACCCAGTTTATCAGCCTGCACGGAGGGCTGCGAGTCCCGGCTGCCGAAACGCGACCGGTCGCTGCTTCCACAGAACTCCCTTCCAGAAGGGGCTGCCTGCGAGCGGCCCGTGACGGCAACTGCGTCCTCCCTACGTCCCCCGCTAATTCACGTCCCTTTGAACACCGCGCTGCTGGCTCTCATGCAGAACACCCTGGAGTTTGGCACTGCTGCTTTCCGAGGCTGGCAGAATCCCCCGCTAGGTAAAACGGGCAACGCGGGGCGGTAACGACCTGCCCACTCCAGCATGTCCTCGATCCCTTCGGCCGCGCCGGGCACCACGCGGCTCCGGTCCGTGTCTTCCACCCTCAGGACGAACCTCCCCCGGTGCTTTTTGGCAAACAGGTAGTTGTAGAGCGCCGTGCGGAGGCCGCCCAGGTGCAGGAAACCTGTTCCGGGGGAAAGCAGAGCGGAGCGCGCGATCGGCGCGGGGCCGGACAGAGCGGGGGGACGGGGCGCGCGGGGCCGGGCAGAGCGGGGGGACGGGACGCGCGGGGCCGGGCAGAGCGGGGGGACGGGACGCGCGGGGCCGGGCAGAGCGGGGGGACGGGACGCGCGGGCCGGGGACGCGGCAGCCGGAGCCGCGGGCCCCGCCGGGGGTGCCGGTGCCGGGGGTGCCGGTGCCGGGGGCCCGGCCCGTTACCTGTGGGGCTGGGCCCGAAGCGCACGCGCGGCCCCGGCGCAGCCCGCAGCGCCCGCGCCATCCCGCCGCGCTTCCGCCGCGCGCCGCCAGCCAATCGCCGCGCGGGGCGTGGCCACACGGGGGGCGTGGCCACACGGGGGGCGTGGTCCAACAAGTGGGTGCGGTCAGAAGGGCGCAAGGGGCGTGGTCTAGAAAGGGGCGTGGCTCCCCGTAAAGGGGCCGCGGCAGAGCGCGCCGCGGGGACTGGGCCGCCGCCGCCGGGCCCTTCACCGGCCGCTCGGCCCCTTCACCGGCCGCTCGGCCCGGGCAGCCCCGCGGCTGAGCGGCGGCCTCCGGACAGGGCCGGAGACCCGGCCTACGGCGGCCGCGAGGGGTCAAAAGTGGGCGGGCTACGGGGGCCGGCGCGGCTCAGTATAGGCGGCGGGCGTTTCCCGGCGCGCCCCGCGGCGGGTTGTACACAATCATCATGGCGGCCGCCGCGGCGCCCGGCGATGGTAGGAGCGGGGCCGGGCCGGGGCGGGCGGCGGCGGCGGGGCCGGGCGGCGCGGGGCGGGGGGCGGCGAGGCGGGGCCGCCCGCGCCCGGCGCTCCCCGTGCGCTCGCCCGCAGGTGCCGAGGAACCGGGCATGGAGGCGGAGGAGCTGCCGCTGGGCTGCGGCGAGGGCGGCGCGGCGGCGGGGCGGCCGCCCGAGGCCCGCGAGCGGCCCGGGCCCCCGCACGTGTCCGTCAGCAACGGCAGCGACGCGGAGGGCGGCGCGGAGCTGGTGGAGCTGAAGGTCATCTGGAACAAGAACAAGTACGACGTGAAGTTCCGCCTGGACGGCACCGGCGCCGACCTCAAGCAGCGGATCCACGCGCTCACAGGTCCGGCCCGCGGCGCCGCGCGGCCGCCCGCGCCCGCCCGCCCGCGCCACAAGCTCTGCTCTCCCCGCAGGCCTGCCGCCCGCCATGCAGAAAGTCATGTTCAAGGGGCTGCTGCCCGAGGAGAAGACGCTGCGGGAGATCAAGGTGACCAACGGCGCCAAGATCATGGTGGTGGGGTCCACCATCAACGACGTCCTCGCCGTGAACACGCCCAAGGACGCGGCGCAGCAGGAGGTCAAGGCTGAAGAAAACAAAAAGGAGCCGCTCTGCAGGCAAAAGGTTGTTGCTTCTCAATAATTCCTGCTGTGGGGGAGCCGTAGGGCTTACGTGGGTCTCTGGTGGTGTCCCCTGATACCTGGGGTCCTGGTCCTGTGTGACACAGGCTGTTTTCTGTTTGATTGGTTTTTGCCCGGTTAAGGGTTAGAGGAAGGGAGCCCCTTTTAGAATTAGCCTTTCCTCTGATATTCAACTGAGCAAATAGCATTTTCTAGCCCAGGGAGGCTGTGGTTTTCCAAGGTGCCCGTTGTGCCAGCATTTCAGACAAGAAATAGGAAGTGATGAAAATACTTTGTAGCCATTAGTTCAAACACAATATAGGTTAGCTGGAGCTAAAAGCTGACTAATCTTCATTGCTGTAAAATATTTGACTTTTAAAAGTGCCCTCTAAGTGTGTATCAAACAGCACCGTCTTCATCTGCCCAGCACTGCGTGGAACAGATTGGTGAAACTCCCCTCGTGTCATGGGAGTGAAGCGTGATGCAGTAACGCTTGTTTTGGAGGCTGTGCTGCAAAGTTGTGGGGCTGAGAGGATTTTCAGCTCCAGTTGCTACTACCAGCCCCACGCCTTCCTCTAAATGTGATCAGAAGTTAAAATGTTCATTGCTGATCTATTGCCTTTACGAAACATGCTTTTGTTTTTCTGTAATCTACCCTAATTCACATGCACGCTAAGTCCTAGCATTGTTTAAAGGCATTTGCCAAGTTAAAAGCTCTGAGCACGTTGTTCCTGGTTACATCTGCTCTGATCTGCTGTGACCAGATGTTGCCCCCTCCAAAGGAGGGAGTCTTCTGCCATTCACTGAGCATGACCCTTGACTGTTTAAACTGTCTTGCCAAATGCCCACTTTGATTCAGCATGTATGATGTTAAAGTGAGGTTTTTTAAATATATATGTATGTATGTACTCTAGAAGGGATGTTATCCTTTGCATCATGTTGGGATTTTATTTGTCTATATGTTTTTTTTTAAGATTGTCATAGAAAGTGTTTGGTTAATTTTAAGAATTAACCATTTTCTGTGTGATAAATGACTGTGAGTAGTCCTTAGCTGTCTCGTAGTGTTATTGGGATAAGGTCAAGGGTACAGATGGGAATAATTGCAGAATTCTGTTGTATTGTGTAAATTCTAATTTCTGTTTTGTATTGTAGCAACACAGAAAAGTATTGGATAAAGGCAAACCTGATGATGTGATGCCTTCTGTTAAAGGTGTTCAGGTAAGTGAATAAGTGTATGGCACTTTCTAATCGGGGAAGAGCTAATTAGTTGTGGTTTGAGGCATTCTTTGCTGGTTCTGTCTTTTCTTGCAGTCTTAGTAGAAAACAGTGGTTAGTCCTTATGCTCAAAAAGCTGAAGATACATATGTAATATATTTTTTTCCTATTAAAGTCTTCACCATGACTCTGCCTCTTTGTAGGAGCGCCTGCCAACAGTGCCATTATCTGGCATGTACAACAAGTCAGGGGGAAAGTAAGATTGACCTTTAAACTTGAGCAAGACCAGCTGTGGATTGGTACAAAAGGTGAGCAACTCTGAAACCGAGGGGAGCTATTCCTGTAGGAATGAAGAGATTTGTGTGAACTAGAAATATTTCCCGGTGTGAACAAGTTGTGTTTAGGAAATAATAATGGTATCTGCATATTTCAAAACTATCTTGTGCATCCTTTTCTCAAATATTCTCTTGGACCATTTGAACATTATCTGATGTTTTACTTCTGCTCTTGAAAAAACCTTGAGTTCAATTTGACTCGAGTGTGGCTTTCCAGTCTGCTATTCGTAGCTCTCAGATGTATATTATAATATTTGGCATTTCTAGTGCATATAAAGAGGTCTTCATAAACATTGGTTTGGTTCTCCACATCACAGAAGCTCAATGACTTGGCTAAGACCCTAAAAGAAATCTTAGAACTGGGAATAAGTCTGGCAGTGCTGACATTTCTGACGTTATCTGTCCTGCCAACCAAAATTAGGTGGGTGTCCCATTTCGGTGATGTACAACCGCAGAAACTACAGCATGTGCTGCTGTGCAGAGGAGTCAGTTTACTGTCTTGCGTGGTGCCAGGAGGAGCTGAAAGTGCAGTGGTGATAACATGCGTTGCTGCAGACGCCCCGATAATCCCCCTGCTTCCAAAGGAAGCTCCGTGCCTTTAATTGGCCAGGACGGAGCAATATTATAACGATGAGCAAGAGGAGCAGTGGTGCTTGCTCACCGTCCCAGCAAAGCAGCCTCATTGCACGGTAATAGTAGCTTGGGATGGCACCTCCAGCTGCCACCTTATTTCCAAAGTAAACAGAAAACTTGGAGGTTTTTGACCTTTCCTATGTAGGACAGGCTTGACTGTGAAGATTTTCTGCTTTAAAATCTATTTCAGTATCAAACCTATTGCAGAGATTTCTCCTGGGCTAATGGACAGAGAGAGGCTATTTTTTTTTTCCCTCTGTAGACTGGAGAGCAGAGTTTTTTTTTTTTTTTTTTTTCATTATTGTTGTGTTCTAAATGCTTGATTAGTATTTCTGTAATTAATTTGCTTGCTCTTCTAGAGCAGTTTCAAGTTTAGTATTCCTCAAGTGCTTTGGGTTAGTGTTTCTTAATACGAAATTTGATTCTTCTTGTAATCATCTGTCTCTGATATAACCCGTCACCCTACTTCCCCAAATTAGCAACATCTCACTTCCTTTAGGGAACACTTGTAATTGCTGGATGTTGTGGGGAAAAGTTCCTCCCTGCACAGAGAAATTTCTGGTAGATGCCAGCACGTATGGGCTGGAATAAACACAGCTGGCTGTTAACACCATTTCTGCCTGGCTACTCCGTGAGCACTGAAACTGTCTCTCCCTGAGCTTCTCAGACCACTTTACCTTTTAGTAGTCTTAGGTTTGCTGTAACTCCGTGTTTCTCAGATACTCCATGTGCAGATAGACACACTGGTAATAAGGGCTCATCTGTTGTTGAGATGTTGTGAAGAGTAATTGATTAGAATGCAAAATGAGTGCCCAGGTAAGGTTCTCCACTCAGGGAGGGAGTTTGGGGTGCTCAGAGCGAGTTCAGCTGAAGCACAGGGTGGAGTTTGTTTTATCCCAGACTCATTTACAAGATACAAACTATATGTTTGTTCATTTCCCCGTGGGCCTCTCATAACTAGGTGTTCTCCTGGCTCACACCAATTAGTTACATATCTAAAGAATTTGTTGTTCCATTTCTCCTTTTTAGAATGTTTGTTCTTTTGTCTTGTACCCATGAAGATAATTTTAGGACAGTGAAAGCTGGAATTGAAAGGAAGGTTTTCTTGGATTTGAATCTTTGGGAAGAAGAGAGGATGAAAGGGAGAAGGAAGAAATTGGCTATGAATCATGCTCTGTATTTTCTGTTGTTGTTGTTGGTCACATCTGACTGGCTCACACAAGTCTGTCATGTAATTGTAGGGTGGGTTTTTTGTTTCTGTTTTGGTTTGTTTTCAGTTTCTCTTTTTGTTTCTTTCCCTGTTTACTCCTTATTAACTTCCTTTCCTTCCTTATTTCCTTCCTTCCTGCCTTATGTAGTGGTCATTGAATGCTACCTCAGAGTAAAACTGGAACTAGAATTCCAGAGGGTTGGCTGCTCTTCGTTCAGTTGTCAGACTTGTCCTTTCAAAAAGCTGAGCTTAGTCCTTTAGAGTCAGTCTTGCGTATTTTACCTGGGGCTACTTTCACTATGGAGACTAATCCTGCTGATCCGAGTGGAGATACTCGAGTTTTGTTAACTAAAGGTTTTCCCCACCCACCTGCCAGCTTAAGGCCCAAGGCAGGAGAACCTACTGAACCTCCTTAATATGGTGCAGAGACATGAAAAGCTGGGTAATTCTGTGATACCTGTTCAGATTTCTTTGAATCTTTGGCATGCCAGTTGTGGGATTTGTGGTAAGCTCACCATAGAAGAAAGACTGCTGACGGGAGATCTTCTTGGAAGTAATAGAGATGGTATTTAAAGTTGACATGAAATACTCCTGCCTCATATATCAGAAATAATACTTTGATCAATTTTAATGTAGAGAGAACGGAAAAGTTACCCATGGGGTCCATTAAAAATGTGGTGAGTGAACCTATTGAAGGACATGAGGATTACCACATGATGGTAAGTAATGCTTCTACTTTAATAATATCAGTGTAACCACTTCATGCAAACACAGAGAAATGGGGGTTCAGAACGAAAGTGAATCTGAGACTGCTAAAATGTCGCGTGTTGTGAAAATGCCAGTATTGTCTGCTGTCGTGGTATAGATGTTTTGGGTAGTGTATAATTAATGCCTGCTAATTGGTGAGATCCTGACTGGCTTCACACAATTGTTAGTGCTTCTTTATACTGTCATAACAAGAGGGGGATATTATCACAGTAAAATACAAACACACACACACACACACACACACACACACACAATTTTCCTAAAATGGAATTTCACAGTATTTTTAAACAAAGGGACTGTAGGGCAGATTTTCCAAAGAAAGGTCAGCCAACATGAACGTGGAACACTAAACTCTTCTAAAAAGACATATCCACTTTAGCCTCACTTTCATTTTTTTAGTTTTCTTTTTGTTTTTCCTCTTGTGTGTGAAATTTTAAGCATATAAATTGTTATGCTTCTCTTATTCCTTAAAGTCCTTGACACAGAAATCTTTAGTTTGTAAGAAGTACCTTCCTTCACTTTGACTATGGGTTAATGCTCTTTGATAGTGCTTGCTGACAATCATTTCCTTTAAAAACCCAAAGTCAGCCTTACCTCACACAGTGGGGAGGTTATTTTGTCAAGAAGAATTAGCTTGATTTCTTAGCTTTAGTGTCTAGTTCCTTGTATAAACAACAAGACATGTTGGAGGTTAGAGACTTGATGTTGTAGTGATTCTTTTACACATTTGATTCTGAAATACTAGTATTTGGTTAGAAAATGAGTATCTCTGTGTAGAGCAATGCAAATTCTGCTGGAGTTTTGAGGAGTTTATTTTGAGGTTTTGTTTCCAAAATGCAGTAACTAACTTTAGCTGAGGTAAGTTCCTTGTACAGAAGTCTGCTTCTCTCTTTAAGAGAAGAGAAATTTTCTGCCTTAATTACAGTCTTCAGGAGGAAGCTGATTTAGTCTTTGTTCAAATATTTCATTTTTCTCTTTTTAGTTTTTAGATCACCCAAATAGAACAATGGCTTATTTTTGGTTATGCTCTAGTAAACCCTTATCCTAAAACAAGGATAGAGATTGTTGTCATGCTGTAATATTCCTCTCCTATTTATTCTAATGCAAGTAAGGAGAAATGGTTTGTTTAAATATAGAATTCTGTGAAGATTCATTTAAAAATATATATGTGTGTGTGTGTGTGTGTGTGTGTATACATATACTGAGGCAATGACCATATATGTGTGACCACACACACACACACACACACACATATATGGTCATTGCCTCAGTTCCCTTCTGGCTTCTTGGCTCTCTGCACTCTGGTAGTTGCTGTAGATGTTTATCTTTGAGTTTCCCTGCGGGTTCTGCATTCCAGAATGTGTTCCTCGTGTTCTTGAAGCTGGCCGAGTTTTCCTGCTACTCTGGTATCTCATCATTTCAATTGGTCCTTTACAGTTCTTGCTTCTCCAAGGAATATTTTCTACAATTACAAATCAAATACTTTTAGTGTGTACCAGGTATTTGAACGAGGCTGTAGATAGAAGCCTTGCTTTGTTTGTTTATTTTTGTGGATAAATTGGGTGTCCAGTGTGACTGCTATGAGCTGTTCTGTTGCCGTTGGTAAATGCTGTCGTTTTAACTTTGCAGGCATTTCAGCTGGGCCCAACAGAAGCATCTTACTACTGGGTCTATTGGGTACCGACTCAATATGTGGATGCAATCAAAGACACGGTGCTGGGAAAATGGCAGTATTTTTGAAAGCACGCTCACCTCTGGCACAGGAAAATGACACAAAGCTAAGGACACTGCTGGGAGAGGCCTCCAACATCCCTGGATGTGATAGTCCTGGAACTTATTAATAAAATATGATAAACGAGGCATTGATGGAAGCCAGAGGTGATGTTCTTTCACCATTAGTTTACTTTTAACTTAAAAATTTCAGCATCCCTTTTCTGCAGTCAGCTTCAACCATATTTAAAGCAAATACAATGGAAATCAATAAATCTTAATTCACAAAACATTGTGTGTAATACACTTAAATCTGCTAAGAGTTGATCTTCCATTTTAGTTTTAAAAAGAAAATATTACACTCTATGGTTGAGGATTTTTTACATGGTTGGAACAAATATTTTCATAATCTTTCAGTTACAAGCATTAGACTTAATTTAGTTACTTGGTTGTGACTGAGAATTTCAGAAGCAGTTTTTTAAAATAAACTTTAAATAGTATGCAAAATTGATGTTCAGTAAGCCATATTCTGCTGGGCCTTTTATTTCAGGTTTGACTTCGGTAGCAAAGCTCCTTCTTTTATTAACCCGAAGTGTTGTTTTGTTTTCTTGTTTTGTTGTCTGTATCCTAGAAGTCCTGGGTTGGGACTGGCGTGTTTGGAGCAGGTGAATCCCCTGTGGGCGCTGTGTGAGCGCAGGGCCCCGGTGCCGCTTTCGGCCCCTTTGTCACCGCGGTAGTTGTCCCTTCCTGCCCGCACGGCTCCGCTCCTCTTCCTCCTCCTCCTCCTCCTCCTCCTCCTGCGGGGCGGCCGCGGGTCCCTCTGTGGCTGCGGAGGGAGGTGACACCGGTCGAGGGGCGCCCGGTCACACGGGCCGCCCCGGTGCACGGAGCAGGGACACGGGTCCCGAACCAGAGACCTTCCCGCGCGGGGCTGTGTGCGTTGGAGGGGCCTGGGATGCGTTTGCTTGGTCTTTTTTTTTTTTTTTTTTTTTTCTCCTTTTCCTTTTGGAGGGGAGGGGGACAGATGTCTAAAATGCCATTTTAACTGGATCCTGAATAATTGTGGTGGTCTTTCCTGAAAATTTACGGTGTTCGTATCCAGCTTTTCTTTGCTTAAGTTTTCGGGAACTTCTTGCATCTAGTCCTGTCTGAAGTAATGTTCCTTGCCCTGGGTTTGTGACCCGCTGCCTGTCCTCTCAGCCATCAATGTGCCATTTATCTGGGGTTTTCCGAACGGGCCCTGCGTGCGTCGCGAGCCGAGCGGGGCAGTCTGGCACCGGGACACCACGTCGTTCCGGACGCTGTAGCCTAAGTGTTTGTTCAGCACAAGCAGTTCAACGCTGTGACACTCCAGGAGGGACATCCTTCCAGGAATAGCTCAACAGAATTATTCCCTGCCTGTTTTCCGCTTTCCTGGAAATAGCCCAGTTGAAACTCAGCAGGTGCAAATTCCCAAATGAGTATTTATTTTATTACAGACAGGGAAATGTGTGCATTTTATGATATAATGGTCTTCATTTTTTTCTTAATATTATTGAAAGTGAATTTGGGTTAAGGTGGCATTCACCTTTACACTGTTGATAACAACATAAGCAGCTTTTGTTTCCTGTTTTCAGTTAGAACACTCATTCGAAATGAATTTTAAAGTTGTTCCCCATCCTACATCTATAAACTATTGATGTGCTTGTTACTCTGGCAGCTTGAGATAACACTTATTTTTTTTTCCTGTGTGCAAGCCAGCAGCAGTGGGTCTTGCTGTCAGTTCCTTGTGACAGGGATTTTTCCTCAAGCGGTGCCATGCCACGTCCTTAGAGCAGCCTCCTCCCGAGAGCTCCAAGCAAGGGGATCACTGCAGATAACGGAATTGCCATGAGTTAAGTAGAGATAAATTACACCTTAAATGCAGTCCTAACTTTTATTTACTAATTGCCAATTCCAGAGTTAAGGCTAAATCCCGGTGTCCTGCAGTACGGCCTCGTGCGTGTCCCGTGCTGCGCAGGGGACCGGCTGGCCCTGGCCCTCTCCGTGCGCCCGGGCTGCCTCGTCCCTGCCCCGCTCCCGCGCGCATCCCGCCGGGATGTGTCCCGTTCCCCCGGCCCGGTGCCGCGGTGTCACCCAGCGCCAGCCCGGGAGCACGGCCCCTTCCCGGCCGCGTTTCCGCACGCCAGCCACGGCACATCCGTGAAAATGAGTCCTCACACTGGAGACTGCAGGGCGGTTTAAGCACAGAGAAAGAATATTGTAAATAAAATCAAACTCGATCCTGTATAGGTACTACTTCTCCAGTTGAATTCGATTTGAAAAACACAACTGTTTCACCTTTCCATGTGCAAAATTTGATTTCAAATACCTGAAAAGGACACCTAAAATGCTTTAATTTATGTTTGTTGGCTAGATATAGTAAGTTTCTTGGAAGCTCTTTAAAATTAATGTTCTAATTGAATTTACCAGCCTCTCTCTCAAGATTCCCCTCTTAGAGTGATGCGGAGCTCTGAATCTTCTGGTATATACCCATTTTTAAAGGCACTTACTGACATTAATGATCATAACATCTGAGAAACCACCATCTCTTCAGTTGTTTAGTGTCACGGCTTGTTTGCTGGGGGAGCTGTTTTCCAGGCTCTTTACTTTGAATGTTACTCTTATAATTAGGGTGATTTCCAGGGCAGGCTGAGGGTGCCAGATGGTCCTGTGGAAGAACTGGGTGCTGAGGCCTTGGGACAAGACAAGCGGAATGACTAAAGTGCAAATGCAATCAGTATTTTAAGTTGACTGATCTTTTGTGTAATCTTCCATAGGAAGTATATGGTACACTCTGTGGTGATGCTTACTCCGAAGTTGAAGTATTTCAGTTAAGCTGCAATTTACCGCCTCGGCAGGGAGATGTTTCCCTGGTGCGAGTGCACGTGTAGCTCCTCAGGAACGTGACCCTGGGGTGCTGTTTCCTGTGCGTGGTTGGAGCGCGTCCCTGGCTTTGACTGCGGGTCGGCAGCGCAGCTGTGGCTTTGCAGCGGGCGGCAGCATCTCCCCGTGCCCATGTCCTGGCCGCTCTCCGTGCGGGGCAGCGTGTCCTTCCGTCCTGCCCGGTGCCACGATGTCACTGCAGACGGTAGCAATGAGGCAGCCTGCGCGGCTCCGTGGCCGCTCCTGAGCTCCCTGCGGGCGCAGAGCGCCCGGACTCGCGTGCGGACCGGGACCGTCGCGCTCCCTTCGTGTCCCGTGCTGTGCTCACGTGCGGACTGGGACCGTCGCGCTCCCTTCGTGTCCTGTGCTGCTGCGCGGCCCCTTCCGTATCTGTTGGTGCATCCCACGCGTAGACGGCTCCCGCATTAGGATGTCATTAGGCAAACAAACGAGAGGTGCTCTGAAGAGAATCGCGCAGGACGCTGCCAGCACGCGGCGTTGGCAGCGCGCCGGGCGCCAAGGCAGCCCGCGGGCTCCGGCCTCGCCGGCACAGCCGCGTCCGCGGGCCGAGCGGGAGCAGCTCCGAGCGGGGCCGTGTCTCAGTGCAGCCCCGTCCGCGGGCCGAGCGGGAGCAGCTCCAAGCGGGAGCAGCTCCGAGCGGGGCCGTGTCTCAGCGCAGCCGCGTCCATGGGCCGAGCGGGAGCAGCTCCGAGCGGGGCCGTGTCTCAGCGCAGCCGCGTCCGCGGGCCGAGCGGGAGCGGCTCCGAGCGGGGCCGTGTCTCAGCGCAGCCCCGTCCACGGGCCGAGCGGGAGCAGCTCCGAGCGGGGCCGAGCGGGAGCAGCTCCGAGCGGGGCTGTCCCCCATCCCGATCCCGCTGTCCCTCCCCAGCCCTGGGGACGCGCGCGGGAGGCTCCAGGCGGCCGTGTGTGGTCAGGCTTTCCCGCTGCGCTTTGCTTTCCTTCCTTGATCCGTAACGTTGTTTTCCAGTGGGTGTTGGACATGAGCGTCCAGCCTTTCCCAGTCCCTCTGCTGTGTCTCGTTTTGTCACTAACGTCCTGGTCGCGGCGGGAGGGCTGTCGCAGTCGGCGCGTGGCCGCTCTCCCGTCTAGCCTTTGCTGTCGGGGGAGTTCACGGTGTCTCATCCGTGCTCTAGGCACTTTGTGCTTTGGTTTTCTGTTAAAAAAATGAAACAAAACAAAAAATCTCCATCACATTTGTGTCCTCTGCAGATTTATTTTAAATGGAATATGTAAGTACCATGTTCTATGGTATTTTAAAATTATCTCTTGCCTATTTCAGGGGAGAGGGAAATGACAACTATTTAGTCTTAGATTTGCACTGCTGGATTTTTTAAGTGTAACCTTGACTGGTTATCCTCTTGTTTTATTCTGTAAGATTAGTCTTATGAATTAAAGTTTGATAATGAAGCATCTCGGTGTTGGAGTGTTCTGGCATCCTGCCCATCGTGTTCTTCTCCCCGCAGGCCCCGCTGAGCAGAGGGCCCCTGAGCTGCCGCCCGCACCGGTGCCAGGGGTCCCTGCCCGTCGTTGGTGCCAGCGCTCCGGGCTGCGCACCGCGGCCGGCGGCGCTTTCTGCGGTGTCGCGTGGCTCAGACCCTTCCCAATGCCGGGATTTTCCAGGCTCCCTGGCGGATTCCACCGTGTTCCGGAGGGGAGGAGGGCCTCGTCGCGGGTACCGGCCCGGGCTCTGCCCCGTGCGGCCCCGGAGCGGCCCCGGGCTGGGCCCCGCGCCGCCTCCCCGGGGCTCCCCGCGCCGCTCGGGGCAGCGGCCGCAGGCGGCGCCGCTTCCGCGCTCGGGGCTCGGTTTCGTGCGCGCCCCCCGCGCGGTCCCGCCGGGCTGGGACCCGGAGCCGCCTCCCGGGATCGCCGCGGCCGCTGCAGGGGGCGGCGGTACCGGAACGGGGCTGCGGTACCGGAACGGGGCTGATGCCAGCGCCCCCCCCCCCCGCCCGGTGCGGCGGAGCCAGCGGGGCAGGAAGCGGCGCCCGCCCCGCCCCGAGCGGGACTCGCGGCCTGTGCGGCCATGGGCAGCGCCGCGACCCGCGCCCCGCGCCCGCCGCTGCCGCCGCCGCCGCTGCTGCTGCTGCTGCTGCTGCTCCGTGCGCAGGTGGGGACGGGGCCCCGGGCAGCAGCGCCCGCCCCGGGGCCGCTCGGGCAGCGGCGACGCGCGGGTGGGTGCGGGACGGCGTCTGCCGGCAGCTGCGGGGGCACCTGTGTCCCGCGCGTGGGGTCTGCGTGTCCCTGTGTCCCACGCGTGGGGTCTGCGTGTCCCTGCGTCCCACACGTGGGGTCTGAGTGTCCCTGTGTTCCACACATGGGGTCTGCGTGTCCCTGCGTCCCTCACGTGGGGTCTGCGTGTCCCTGCGTTCCACGCGTGCAGGCCGTGCGCTCCGGTGTCCCGCGCGCGGGCTGTGCGCACCTCGGCGTCCCACACGTGGTGTCCCCGCGCAGGGCATCTGTGTCCCGGCGTCCCCATGGCGCTCGGGACAGCCCCGCGGTGCTTTCCACGGTCCCGGGGCCGTGCTCCGCAGGTCAGCCTGGCAGCGCCGCGCTCGGAGCCGCTGGGGCAGCCTCGGCGCGCGGGGCAGGATCCCGGCTCCTGCTCCGGACACGGCGCCGCTCCCGCTCAGGGCTGCCCGGCCCCGGAGCACCGCGGGTGGCACGGGGACACCGAGCCTGGGCACCTGCCCCGAGCAGGAGCTGCTGCTGCTCCGGCAGGGCCGGGCTCGGAGCCGTCCTGCTGCGCGTCCCGGCAGGGAGCTGGGCTGCTGGGGCTGCCGCATCCTGCAGCCGGAGCTGGGCTTGTCCGGCTCCGTTAGTGCAGCGAGATGGCGAGGGCCTGGGGCCGGTGGGTGCCCTGGGGAGCGAGTGACGTGGTGGCCGCCCCTGCGTGGTGGCAGCTGTGGGGATCTCAGCTCGGGAGGATGTGTCTCGCTCTGACACATCTTGGCTGCCCCCCGTCACCTGCCTCTCCTCAGCCACAGGCTCGTGCGGGAGCGTCGCCCGTCTCCCGGCACAGGCTGCCAGCCGCATCCTGCTCTTCCATCCGGCCACGTCCTCGGGCTGAGCCCAGGGCGGCTGTCCCGGCGCGCGGGGTGCGAGGCCGCGCGTTGGGCAGGGAGCCCTCCGCGAGGCGGCTGCCGCAGGCCCCGTGGGCAGGTGGCTGGTGATCACCGCTCCCCGCTCGCCCCGGCCGCGTCCCGCTGCCCAATGGCTTTGCTCCGAGTCCTCCGCTCCGCTGCTGTGCGCTGGCTGCTGTTTGCAGAGCGGGTGAGGCCGCAGCGCTGAGCTGGCGCCCGCCGTGAGCGCGCGCACGGTTCCGGCCCGCGGCGCCGCCGTGGCCTCCCCGCAGCTGCGCTGCTGCCCTGGAAAGTCACCCGACCCGTTTGCTGCCTGCGGCGCCGTGGCCGAGCTCCTGCGTCACCAGGAACGGTGGCCGCTCGGCAGCCGCTCCCTATGGGGACCCGGCTTTTGTGTTAGCTGTTACCTTTGTGCACAGCCTCTGCCAGGGGCTTGCGGGTCACAGGTTGAAACCTGCAGGTTTAGAAGGAAAAACAGGCGTGTTCTGGGTCTGGTAGGAGCCTGTCCCAAGAGCTCAGCTGCAAACTGTGAAGGGGCTTGGGAAGCGCCCCGAGATTCCTGGCTCGCCTAGGACAGAAAGGATCAGAAGGGACCCCTGGGTTCTCTTCCCTGCTCCATGTTGTTGTTGTGAGCACCTGGTGAGTGGTTGGTCCTCAGCCCTAGCCCCCCTCTCAGGCCCACGTTTTTGTCCATAGTGCCTCACTGGCAGCGCCGTGACGGTCCCAGAAACGCTGCTCTTTGTATCCACTCTCGATGGAAACCTCCATGCTGTGAGCAAGAGCACAGGTGACATCAAGTGGACCCTGAAGGACGGTGAGTGCCAACCCAGCAGGGTGGTGGCCGGGGCTGCCGGTCCCCGGGTTTGTCCCCAGCTGGGGATGCAGGGGCAGCCTCCAGCTCCCATCGCACTCGGGGTGCTGGAGCCGGGGGTTCCGCAGGCGCCTGGATGTGCCCGGAGCGCGGCCGGCCCCGCTGCCCGGAGGAGCCCGTTCGCCAGGACTCGCCGCCAGCAGGGGCTATTCCTGGTCCGCCATGCAAATCAGCGCAGAACCCAGCGTCGCTAACCCCGCCACGCTGTCCCCGTCCCGCTGACGTCGACGTTTCGCTCTCTTTTTCAGATCCTATTCTGCAGGTGCCCGTTTACGTGGCAGAGTAAGTGTCCTTTCCCCCGGCGCAGTGTCCTTCGCAGCACGGGCTGCTGTTCATCAGCCTTCCGAGGTGTTACAAGATGACGGACATTTCCTGACGCAGGGAATGCAAACAGGAAAGTGGAACCTTGGGGGAATTAACCTGGTAGCCGTGCAGCGCGTCCCCTTTGCCTGCTCTGGGCTGGCGCCTCATGCACCACCATGCAGAAATAGCTGCTTCCTCCTGCTGAACGCGTGGCCTTTCTACAGACAGACCAGAAGCTTTGGGGCCATCACACAAAAGTGTAGGAAAGAAGATGAGGAAAATCCCTATGGCTGTTTAAAAGCACAGGGGGAACCAGGAAAGCAGGGAGCTCCGGAGCGGAGGGGCAGAGGCCCCGGCAGCCACAGAGCAGCTGTGGGAGTCGCTGTGTCCCGCTCACCCCGATCCAGTGCTGGGGGTTTTGAGGGGAATCTCCCTGGGACCGAGTGCCGAGGGCTGCCCCTTATTGCGTCTCCTGCTCAGCCGCTGCCAGGGCCCCATGAACAGGGAGCAGCTCCCGTTTCATTCTGCTCTCTGCTCCTTTTCAGACCAGCGTTTCTGCCGGACCCCAATGACGGCAGCCTGTATATCCTGGGAGGAAAGAACAAGGAAGGCCTGATGGTCAGTGTGGCGGCGGCAGCACTGGGATCGCTCCTGCTGGTCCTCGGCACCGGGAAGGCGTCTGCCCAGCGGGAGTGGGGGGAATAGAGCCGGGTCCCTTCCCAACGCAGCCCGTGGGGCTGCCCGGGGAGGCCGGCAGGGCGGAGGGGCCTGTCCGGGCACCCGGCTCCTTCCCACCCGCGCGGGGGGCAGCGGCGCTGCTGACACAGCCGGTTCCCTGGCCCTGCTGCCGCTCACGGCCCTTCGTGCTCCTGCGTTGCAGAAGCTGCCGTTCACCATCCCGGAGCTGGTCCAGTCCTCGCCGTGCCGCAGCTCGGACGGGGTCCTCTACACGGGTACGGGGGAGCTCTCTGGGGCAGATCAGCCTCTCTGCCGGGGCGCCTGGACCCGTGACGTTCGGTAGGGGGTCACCGGTGCCCGAGAGACCCAGGTGGGCTCTGATCTGGCAAACGGGCACCCTAGGCTGGTGTGGAGTCTGCAGGGATGGGTGCGACGTGAGGAAGAAGTGCTGTGAGATGCAGGGAGGGACAGGCTGAAGGGGGACCTCATGGAAAAGATGTCCTTGGAGGGAGAGATACGGGGAGGCAGCCCATGGGGTGGTTCCGACTCGGGGACAGCAGCTTGTGGAGACTTAACACAGAGGTATTTGTGTATTGTCATTGCTAGGAAAGAAGCTGGACACCTGGTTCATCGTGGACCCCAAGTCCGGAGAGAAGCAGACCACTCTGTCCACAGAGGCCTGGGACGGCCTGTGCCCTTCGAGCCCCCTGCTCTACATCGGCCGTACCCGTAAGCCCCCTCCGCGTCCCGCTCTGCGGCGCCCGGGACAGGGTGCTGCGCCGGTCCTGCCGCCTCGCTGCGTGAACACGAGCGCTGCCGCCTCCGCACGCGCGGCCCCGCCAGGACGTGTCACCGCGGCCGCAGCGCTGCCCACGGCGCCGCACCGGCACGGGGAGCGCGTGCCCGCGTCCCTGCTCGGTGCCCCGTTCCTCCCGCACCAAGGCGCTCGTCCCGGGCCGTGCTGCGGGCGCCGGCGCGCTGAGCTCGCTGCCCTGCTCTGTCCCCAGAGTACGTCATCACCATGTACGACACCAAGTCGCGGGAGCTGCGCTGGAACGCGACCTACTCGGATTACTCGGCCCCGCTCTACAAGGAGGCCTACCCCTACAGTGAGTGGCTGCCCGAGCGCGCCGGAG
The DNA here is from genome assembly GCF_059628265.1 of Tinamus guttatus. Classification (NCBI taxonomy): domain Eukaryota; kingdom Metazoa; phylum Chordata; class Aves; order Tinamiformes; family Tinamidae; genus Tinamus; species Tinamus guttatus. The sequence goes on from NW_028288641.1 coordinate 570,220, forward strand.
CGGCTCCCCGCGGTGCTGCGCTCACCCTGCGCGTCCCTGCGCTCACCCTGCACGTCCCTGCGCTTGCCCTGCGCGTCCCGCGGGGCTCATTGCACGCGGGCAGGTCCAGGGCCAGGCTGTGCTGCAGAAAAGGGCCAGCAGTGGGGACATAGCCATGGGATGAGCAGGGGACACAGCTGTGGGACGAGCAAGGGGGCACAGACATAGGACGCGCATCCTCTCAGATGTGGCCAGCGCTCTGCAGTTTGAGCATAGTCACCTGTATCCCTTGGAAGACATCCCTGGGGATGCAGAGGAGCTGTGGGATGGGGACGGGATCGCCCGCTCTGGGGCTTTGGTGAGGTGTTCACAGTGGTGCAGGGAGTTGTGTGGCACCCGTCCAGCAAGAGCTCTGGGGTGAGCAGAGCATCCAAGAGCAGCGCTGGCCTGGCCGAGAGCCACAGCTCGACATGGGGACAGAGAGGGACAGTGCCCCACAGGCTGCTGTACCCCCCGCCTTGTGTCTCTGGCTAGAAATGGCCCACTTTGCCTCAAGCGGAGACGGCCTGGTGGTGACGCTGGACAAGGAAAGTGGGGAGGTGCTGTGGGCGCAGAACTACGGCTCTCCCGTCGTGGGCATCTACGTGTGGCACCAGGACAGCCTCCAGCGCGTCCCCCACCTCAACGTGGCCATGGAGACGCTGCGCTACCTGACCTTCCACTCCCAGGACATCCGCCTCGTCAGGTGGAACCACCAGTCGATGAAGGACTTCAGCAGCAGCAAGACCCAGCTGCTGTACGTGGTGCAGGAGCCGTCGGAGCAGGGCGGACAGGAGCGGGAAGCCCTCTGGTCCCCGGGGGTGGCTTGAGGCCGGCAGGAGGGGCTGGCAGCTGCAGTCTGGCACCGGGGACAGTCACGAGGGCTGGGGTTTAACCCGGGGCAGAGCACTGGCTTTTACAGCCATCGCGGGCCTGAGCGGGCTCGGGGTGTGGGATGTTCGTGGCTCCCGGCTGTGACACCAGCATGGTGTCCATATCCCGCGGTTTCCGTGGCTCGGTGCTCCCCGGCTCCAAACACAGGCAGCCTCCGGTGATGCTGCTTCCCGGCGTTGCAGGCCGACGCTCTACGTGGGGAAGCACGCGGCCGGCTTCTACGCCGTGACCTCCCTGGTGCACGGCAGCGTGGCGCTGGTGGTGAGTGTCCCCCGCCGCCAACGCGCCCGTCCGGCGAGCGGGGAGCGCCTCGTCCTGACTCCCGCCCTGGTAACCGTGCGATCCCCGCAGCCGCGGGGGGTCACGCTGGCCAGGATCGACGGCCCCACCACGGAGGACGTGACCGTGAGCGAGTCCGGCGAGTGCGAGATCACGCCCAGCACGGACGTCAAGTACCCGCAGGGCAGCGTCGCGGCGCTGCGCAACCAGTGGCTCCTCATAGGTGCGGGCCGTGGCGGGCGCCGCGTTCCCTGCGCCCCGCGCGCACAACGGTCCTAGTGGGAGGAAGCGCGGGGGTTCTTGGCGTAGCGGGGTTAACTGCTTTGCCCAGTGCTTCAGAAAGGATTGAGGCTGTGATCCCTCCTCCGCACACGGTCATTCTGGCGTGGGTTTCATTCCGGCATGTCCCTGAGCTTTCCCTGGAACGGGCTGCGGCCTGTGCGGGTGGGCTGTGAAATGAGGCTCACGATGACCTGTGCTCATGGATGCGACGTGGCCTGTTGAGTTGTGCACGCAGTGGATTCACTCGCTCCATGAGCGCTCGTGTACGACGGCAGGACCTGCCGTGGGGCTTGAAAAGCTGCTCTCGGGGTAGTTGTCTGGGGAGGCACAAAGAGCAGGGCCAGGCCCTCCACTGCGTGCTGAGAGGGGACAACCTTGTCCCAGGCCATTCTGCACTGGCTACTGCTGCCCCAAGGCCCCTGTCTCCAGGGATGGAGCTCTGGCGTGTGTCACATTTCCCGGCAAAATGGACACCCTTTCTCCCTGAGAGCCAGAGCTGTTAAGTGCCCACTTTGGCACTGCAGAGGTGACCAGACGCTGGTCTCTCTGGTGCCCGTAGGTCAGCTGACAGTTCTCGCTTTTTCCTCCCACTGCAGGACACCACGAGCTGCCTCCTGTGGTCCATACCACGATGCTAAGAGCCTTTCCAGAGAACCTGAGGAAGACAACGGAAACCATCATTCCCAAGAGCTCTTCCGCCAGGGCTGTGTTTGATGACGTGAGTGCTGGAGCTGCGCTGGGTCTCTGCTCCGGAGCGGGGGGCCTTGCACAGTGCTGGGGGGACATGTCCCAGTGTGTGAACGGGCATGAAGAGGGGTCCTGCGGGCAGAGCTGATGCAGCAGAACTGCCGGGCAGGAGCACGAGCACCGGGAGCCCGGGGGTGCGAGCCGGTGTCGGGCTGTGTTGCAGTATCTGAGCGCGGGCAGCGCGGAGGGGCCAGCCGTGCGCAGCAGCGACGGGCAGCTCCAGCCAGATGCCACCGAGGTCTATCCCGAGGCCGGCAGCTGGGACATGGTGATGGCAGCAGTCAGCACTGCCCTGCTGGGCGGGGGCGTCCTCTTCCTGCTCCTGATGGTGAGTGCTTGTCCCTTCTTCTCTGGCTGGCAAAGGAACCGCCTGCTGCAGAAATGCCACTGCTTGAGGGGCTGCAAACCTTTTGCTTCTTTCTTGTCTCTGTGGCACAAGCAACGCTGTGTTGTGAGGAGCAGCAGGGCAGGGAAAAGAAGGCCAATGAGTTCTGCTTGTGTCTAAGCTGTGCTGGGTTCTCACCTGCTGGGACGGGAGGAGCTGAGATATTTCTGTTGTTTGTGTCCCAGAAACTGCAAAAGCAGCACGAGGTGCAGCAGCAGCAGCTGGAAAAGCAGATCCAGCTCCTGCAGCAGCAACAGGAGATGCTGTTCCCGGGCCGGGTCTCTGCGGAGGGTGTCCCTGCAGAGCCGGGGGAGCTGGGGGTGACCCAGCGAAGGGCCCACTCGGAGGACCTGGCGAACGGGGTGGCCGGCCAGGATCCAGCTGTCCTGGGCGCTGCGGAAGGTGTGTGCTGCTGAGGGGAGGAAAGGTGCACGGGGCGCTCTGTCCGGGCCAGAAACACCTTGACTGTGGGGATGTCCATGTCCTTCCCCACAGTTTGGAAGGGGAACTCTCAGAAAAATAAATCCAAGATTTTGAGGCACACAGAGACTGGGAAGAGGTGGCACAGTTGTTGTCATCCAGAGTAGGAGGAGAGATAAGAGGGCTGCAACCTCAGCTGAGGGGGAGTGGGTGCAAGACGTGGATAAAAATGGGCTACAAAAGCAGTTGCAGGAAGAGCAGTGCCCAGGAAAGGACCAGGTGGTAAAAGAACTGGATGTGCTTGGTATGACATTAATAGTCAGAGGCTGAAGGATGGCTGGTGACATCAGTCTTCCTCTGCAGATGCAAGACCAGACATGATTACGATTGGGAAAATTTCTTTTAACCCCAAGGATGTACTGGGCCATGGAGCTGGAGGAACCTTCGTCTTCAGGTGAGTAGCAGCCTGGGACGCCCTCCCTTTTCCTAAGGCCAGGCCTGGCTCAGATGAAGAGAACCTTCTCTCTGTGTCCTCCTGGGAGCCACAGTTATAGCAGCAAGGCCTGTTTCTTCCCTGCTTTGATCCAGGTGGGTCAGAGGTTTTTGTGGGTGGGTTTTCAAGTTCTCCTTCTTGGTTTCTGGCATTGTGCAGAGCCTTGCTAGGCTGTAAATCCGCAGGGCTGTCCCTGCCGTATCCGGCGAGGGCTGTACGTGGACACTGCTGTCGTCTCCTCACGCAGGGGACAGTTTGATGGCCGGAACGTGGCTGTGAAGCGGCTGCTGCCCGAGTGTTTCCATCTCGTGGACCGCGAGGTCCAGCTGCTCCGGGAGTCGGACGAGCATCCCCATGTCGTGCGGTATTTCTGCACTGAGAAGGACAAGCAGTTCCACTACATCGCCATTGAGCTCTGCTCTGCCACGCTGCAGGAGGTGAGCCCGCAACCCCATCCCCTGCAAGGGCCATCAAGATGCAGCCGTCACTGAGTAGCTGTTAAATAACCCCTCTGTCTCCAGCCCTGTGTTTGCAGGGAGTCCCAAGGGGAATGCATCCAGTTTTGTGTGTCCCACTAGTGAGGGCCTTCCTGCAATATTCATGCAGGAGCAGAGTCCTCTCTGCTCGGAGGAGAGCAGGGTTCTCAGCCACGGGCCCTGCGTTTGGGGCCCTGTTTGAGGTTCCTGGCATGCTCTGCTCTGTACCTGTTTGCGAGTCAGAGGGAACGGTGGTTAGATCTTGGATGGACAGGCTGCAAGGTGCTTTGGAGATGCAGGGCACACAGCTGTGTTAATCTGAATTGGGTCTCCCGCTGAGTCCCTTCCCCAGCATAGCTGAGAAGCGAGAGCAAGTTGGGATTAGAACAGTAAAGCAGGAGCATTGCTGAAGCTGTGGAGGTCTGAGGAGCAAGTGGGAGCAGGCTTGGAGCAGAGGGAACGTATGCCAGCTGGTGGACATGGACGTGACGAGTTAGCCTTGGGCACAGGTGGCCTCTGACTGGACTTGGAGAGCTGAAAGCGGTTCTGCTTCCAGCTCCATCTGCCTGGGGAGAGGTCTCTGCTGCTGAGCCTGGCTTGAGGCTCCCAGAGAGCAGCTCTCAGTTCGTATCTCCACCCCTCTCTGCTTCCAGTACGTGGAGAGCCCCAGCTTCGACCGCCGGAGCCTGGACCCGGTGTCTGTCCTGCGTCAGACCATGTCAGGCCTGGCACACCTGCACTCTCTGAACATCGGTAAGAGGGCAGCGTCCCTGCTTCCACTCACACGTCTGGAGCGTGGGGCAGCGCGTTCAGCCCAGCAAATCCATCGTTAGGGAGCTCCTGGGGTCAGCCCAGGGGTTTTGTGCTGGGGAATTCAAGGCAATAGCTGCCAGGCGTGGAGATCTCTGGCCTTCACGCCGCAGGGTCCGCTCTGCAGGTAACGTTGCAAACTGCCTCTTTCAGTTCATCGCGACCTGAAGCCCTGCAATATCCTCATCTCCGTCCCCAATAGTCACGGGCAGATCCGAGCCGTCATCTCCGACTTCGGCCTGTGCAAGAAGCTTCATGGGGGACGACACAGCTTCAGCCTCCGCTCCGGGATCCCGGGCACCGAGGGCTGGATCGCGCCCGAGCTGCTGCAGGAGGCCCCGAAGGAGAATCCCGTGCGTGAGCCGCGGCCGCCCGTGCCCGTCCTGCCCGGTGCTCGCTGGCCCTGGCCTTGCAGAGTCCTCCTGCCCACCCCAGCCTCCTGCTGTGCCGCTAATATCCCTGGTTAAGACAAAAGCCGTAAGACTATAAGCCGGTCCAAATGCAGAACAGGAGTAGCCACCACCAGGCTCTCTGTAATCAGCGGTTTCTTATTGCTGTCCTGTCCCTTGTGGGCACAGCCGTTCCTGGCACAAGGAGTCCCAAGCGCGGTGGCCTGGCAGAGCTGGGCAGGGTCACATCTGCTCGGATGTGCCTGGAAAAGCCCATGGAGCTCAGTAAAAGCTGGATCCCTGGGATAGGAGCCAGATGTGTCCAGTGCAGGTCTTCCCATTGGGCTGGAGCGCTTGGAAATTTGGGACGGGGCGGGTGGAGGGGACTGTGGGAACTGGCTGGCTGCGAAGGTTACCCCCCTGCTCGGGGTATCCTGTCTCTGCTGAGGCCAAATGCTGGGCTGGGGTTGGCAATGTGCCTCATATTGCTCAGGCTGGGATTAGTTTGTGTGGATTTTTAAGATACTAGGAGCTCTCAGGTGTTCATCTGGCAGAGAAGTCAGGAAGAAGGAAGGAGCCCTTGTGCAATAGCAGCATTTATCAGCAATTTTGCATTTACCAACGAGGGCTCTTAGTGCCGTCTCTGAGTAATTTCCTAGCTAAAGCTTCAGCCAACAACCAAGGGTATAAGTATTATAAGTATAAGAATGGAAAGTGGGAAGGTAAAAACACTTCCACAGCCCTTGCTGCGAGGGTCCCAGCTCCCTGCTCGTTTTGCAGACCTGTGCTGTGGACATCTTCTCGGCTGGCTGCATCTTCTACTACGTGGTGTCAGGAGGAAAACACCCGTTCGGGGACAGCCTGCGGCGACAGGCCAACATCCTGGCAGGCACCTTCCAGCTGACCTGTCTGCAGGAAGAGGCTCATGGTAAGAGGCCTTCCCCACTCATCATTGCCCCAGCTCATGCAGAGGGAGAGGAGTTAATGGTGGGTTTGGGTGGTGAGAAATAATAGAAGTTTGGGTTCATTTTGCTGCAGTTCTGCAGTTCTTGGGGTGACTGTGCGCCATGGCTGGCAGCAAGAGCCCCGAACCAACCCGTGTGCTGCTCCCTGTCCTCCTCAGGGGCACTAGTTTTCCATTTCATTTGTTTTGCATCCAAGACAAGGTTGTTGCGAGGGAGCTGATTGCAGCCATGATCAGCAGCGAGCCCCAGACGCGGCCGTCGGCGCCCGTGGTCCTCCTGCACCCCTTTTTCTGGAGCCAAGAGAAGCAGCTGCAGTTCTTCCAGGTGAGGACCCTCCAGAAGTTGTGAATTTTAGCGGGATCCGAGCACGGCTGACGTAGCGCAGTCTTCCTGAGCGTAAAAAACACGTGTCAAAACCAGCCCTGTTTAGCTCGATAGGCTCCTTTGGAGCTTGTCCTGCGGGAGCAGCTGCCGTGGGCCCTGCTCCGAGCGCGGGGCCGTTCCTGCTGCGGAAAGGCCGATCCCTGCCCGCGCACGGGACGAGACCCCGCGCCGGGGGCTGCCGTGGGCGGCGCGGGCGGGATGTCCCCCCAGCGCCGCTGCCGCCACCTCCGCAGGACGTCAGCGACCGCGTGGAGAAGGAGCCGCCCGAGGGGCCCGTGGTGGCGGCGCTGGAGGCCGGCGCACGGGCCGTGGTGCGGCTCAACTGGCGCATGCACATCTCGCTGCCGCTGCACACAGGTAGCGCCACCGCGGCGTCCCCATCCCCAGCACGGCGTCCCCATCCCCACCGCGGCGTCCCCATTCCCCACTGCAGTGTCCCCACCGCGACATCCCCACCGCGACGTCCCCATCCCCAGCACGGCGTCCCCATCCCCACCTTGGTGTCCCCACTGCGGCGTCCCCGGCCCCACTGCGGTGTCCCCACCATGGTGTCCTCGTCCCCACTGTCCCCATTGTGCCATTCCTGTCCCCACCATAGTGTCCCCACTGCAGTATCCCTGTCCCTACCACGGTGTCCCCATCCCCACTCTGGCCTCCCCACCGTGGCGTCCCTGGCCCCACTGAGGTGTCCCCATCCCCACTGCGGTGTCCCCACCATGGTGTCTTCATCCCCACTGTGCCATTCCTGTCCCCACCACGGTGTCCCAACTGCATTGTCCCTGTCCCCACCGCGGTGTCCCCGTCCCGACCATGACATCCCCATCCCCACTCTGGCCTCCCCGCCGCGGCGTCCCTGTCCCCACAGCGGTGTCCCCATCCCCATCGTGCCATTCCTGTCCCCACCATAGTGTCTCCACTGCATTGTCCCTGTCCCCACCGCAGTGTCCCCATCCCCACCATGACATCCCCATCCCCACTCTGGCCTCCCTGCCGCAGTGTCCTTGTCCCCACCGCAGTGTCCCCATCCCCACTGTGACATCCCCGTCCCCACTCTGGCCTCCCTGCCGCACCGTCCTTGTCCCCACGCGCTGTCCCCGTCCCCGCGGGCGCTGACCCCCCTGCCCTTGCAGACCTGCGGCGGTTCCGCACGTACAAGGGCGGCTCGGTGCGCGACCTGCTGCGGGCCATGAGGAACAAGGTAGGTGCCGCCACGTGCCACGCGCCACGCGGGCCCGGCCGGCCGCGGCGCTGAGCGCGCTCCTCCCGCAGAAGCACCACTACCACGAGCTGCCGGCGCCCGTGCGCGACGCGCTGGGGCCGCTGCCCGACGGCTTCGTCCGCTACTTCACGTCGCGCTTCCCGCTGCTGCTGCTGCACACGCACGGGGCCATGAGGCTCTGCGCCCGCGAGCGTCTCTTCCGCCCCTACTACTGCCACGAGCCGGGCGGCCCCGCGGCGTGAGCGGCGTCCCCGGCGGGACACGGAGCCCTTTCCCTCCAGGAACGGGCGGGAATCAGCGCACGCGGGCAGGATGGGCGCCCTCCTCGCGCGCCTTGCCTTGGCTCCTGGGACCGTCTCTGCCCCGTTGCGGTGCCCTGGGACCTCCGCACGGCTCCCAGGGAGCCCGACCGCCTGTTTTGGGGGGAACGTGAACTCTGGAGAGCGGTGATGTCTCCTAAAGGAAAACGTTGCCTGTCCCTGATCCTTGCGGCGCGTTGGCTCTTCCCTGCACTGCAGGCTGCGAGCGGCAGGGCAAGCGCTGGAGCCAGTGCAAGCCCAGGGCACCCAGTGGCCTCCGGAGGAAGGGAGCAGAGGTTGCAGCTGGCTCCTGTCTCAGGGTGTCCTGAGAAGTCAGGAAAATAGCTGACTGTTGCAGGAGTTTTCTTGAGAAGAGCAGGAGGACTCTGCTGCTGCTCGAGTGCCGCCTCGCTGCTGGTTGTTCGCCAGGAGACGGATCGGCTCCAGTCCTGTGGAAGTGGTGATTTCACCGTGTGTTTAGCACACAGATGCTGACGGAGCACTATTACGGTAGTTTGACACTGGATATGGCACCTCATCCCCGCGGGGCTGTGCGAGGCAACGTGGGCGAGCGCTCAGCGTGCAGCCCAGGGCTGCGGAGCTGCTACTGCATCTTCCTCTGCAGCAGGGCTAAGGGTGGAGAGCAGCCGGCCCTGGAGACAGCCCCCGCTAACGAAGCCATTTTTATTTTTATTGTTTTAATCTCAGATAGGCTGAGAAAAAGGGATTCACCCTTTTGTTCCCCAGGAGCTCCAGGTGTTTCAGGTCCGTGGGATGGCAGCAGGAGCCTGCGTGGGTGGCACAGCAGGACAGCAGCATCGCGCCTTCCTCAGGGCAGCGAGGAGGGCGAAGGAAACAACAACTCCCAGGTGGATCCTTTCCCTGAGCCCAGGCCTGAGGCTGCTGCTTCCAGAGCCCCGGGCCCAGCTCCGCGGGGTCCCCTCGGCTCCGTCACCGCTCGCGGCTCTGCCCTGTGCCAGGACACGGGGGCGGCAGCTCCATGGGCCCTGCAGCCCCTTCCCCGCTCCCTGTCCCCCTCACAATCATTTTGTACCGTCTTGATTCCACTCAGGGCTGGGTGGGGGGGTTTGTTACTCTGGCAATAGCCAGTTTGTTTGTACAGGCGTGGTTCGGGATGGTCTAGAATATTTTATACAAAATGGTGAAAAAATATAAATATATTTTTAAAAATTGATCTCTTCCTGGCAGTCAGAAGGAAAAAAAGGAAGTCTCACACCCAGTTCCTGCTGAGCTACCCCAACTCAGGGGCATGTTTTATTATCACCTTTTAAAAATACCTGAGATCAGGGACAAAGCGGTCACTGCAGCAGGACTGTTGCTATAACAAGAGCTTCCCAGAGTGAGAACAAAGGTAAGAAAATGCCCCTCTTCTCCCCCTTAGCTGCAGCTACTGGTTAGAGCACTGCTCCTGCTGCAGCCATCCCCTTCTTTCCCCAGAGTGCTGCTCCTGGGAGCATCTCCTAAACTTAAAAAGCCCCACGGGAGCTTGTGAAGTGGGAACACTTGCTTGGGAAGGAGGGGGACAGCAGAGGCATCACAGAATCATTCTGCCACCTCCCTCCACTGAGGCCTTAGGGCAGGCAAAGAGAACCAGGAGAGGCTGGACGCTGCAGCAAACAATCTTTAATCAAGTTATGCAATATACAAAAGTTTAGGTTTCGTGTAAATTAATTTCAGTATTAAAAGGCTGATTGCTCAGTCTCAACCTGGGCATGTTAAATATCTCAGCTGAACTGCTACAAGAGGAAACAAAGCCCAGAGCATAAGGCACAAACATGTACAAATAACTTACATGATAGTCCTGCCCTCCCCACGCTCTGGTCTCTCATGCCCAGGAACCTCATACAAGAGGCAGTTTGAGTCAGGCTTTTTGTTGTGGGAGGTTAGAAAAAAGACTAGATACTTAATAAAAAATAGACTTTCTATTGGGTGTGGGGGAGCAAGAAGCTCCCTCGGGCACCAGTCAGTGAACACTGCGCCGTCCCCACAGCAGCAGAGGCTCTTGCCAGGAGCAGGAGGTCACAGTGCAAGCAGGGATGCTACTATAGCCCCCCTTGGCCGCAGCTGGAACGGGTTGGCACAGATGTCAAGTCCTCCAAAACCAAGGCCTAAACAGAGGGTTTCACGCGGGCTGAGCCAGACTTGGAGCTGAGGAGCTTCTCCACCATGGTGCGGGCGTAGCGGAGCCGGCTGGCCAGCTCCTTGCAGCAGCCGTGTTCCTCGATGAGGCTCAGCTTGTACGTGCGGAAGTCCCGTTTCTCATCGATGTATGTGACAGCAGCCATGAGGGGGCACAGGATGACTTTGGTGTGGTCCTATGGGGAGATAAGAGAGGTCACCCTGAGCACACGGCAAACGCTGAAGCCTGTCTCAGCAGCAACAGGACCCTGACAGGGCACCTCAGCACGGAGCCGGGCAAAGGGCCTGGCAGGGAGCAGCTTCCTCACCTGGAAGAAGTTGATCTGCACGGTGCCGTTGCTGAGGTGCAGGACGATGGCGCTGCGGGTGCGGAACCACGTGCACAGGTAGGGCAGGCGGGCCAGCTCGTCGCCCTCGCGCGGGGTGATGTTGGCGCCCGCCTTCAGCAGGTGCTCGCTCATGTAGTTCCGGAAGTATTTCAATAGTGTTATCTGCGAGAGGACAGTCCAGTCGTGTTATCAAGTATTTCAATAGTGTTATCTGCGAGAGGACAGGCCATCACCCGCGGGGCGGAGGGTGACCCTGCTGCAGGGGGAGGGCAGGGGCTGCTTCTGAAATTCCAGAGCCTCCTCCCGGCTTCCAGGCCTTGGGGGTAGCCGGGAGGATGTGCAGCACTCCCTACTCGGAGGGTTAACCCTGCCGGGGATGCCGAGGCTCACTTTGCTAAACAGTGGCACGTGCAGGTTTGTGAGCACATATTTCTTTGAAGCTACCCATAACCAAGATTCAGCTAGAAACCTAGAGCCGCTAGTGTCTCTCCTTCGGCCACGTTTTACCAGGCAAGAGGAAGCCTGCGGGATGAGAGCGGCAGCAGGAGACAACCTTGTCCCTGACACCCGCCCCCCGAGGCTGCAGGGGGGCATCCACCCCAGCAGCAGCCCTGTGCCCACAACTGACCTTCTTGTTCAGGGCAGAGGGATAGGATCTCACAGTGAAGAAGGACTCTGTGCTGTTCTGCTCGATGTACTGCAAGCTGTCCCCATCATTGTACATAATAAGACGAGTGGAGTCATTGAAGAGAACTCCAACACTGTTGTCACACAGCTGATAACCTAGGTCAAAAGGGAACCTGTTAGACCTTCAAACACAGGAGAGCTGATGTGCAAAATACCGGAAAGGACTGTCATGTAGGGGACTGCTGACACCCACCCACCAGATCTAGAGCTCCTCCTTCTTACAGATGCCTGGGTGGCACTCCCCTGCACTTTTTCTGTAGTGTTTAATGTGACAGGGAAGGCTAAAAACTTCAGTAACTACAGCACTGGCATCATTTGCTCACAGCAGAGCAAGGCCACATCCCATGCAGATTGTTTTCTGCCCATAGTGGCATGGGCCGGTGTTCAGTGACTGCTGCTCTAGATTCCCTATTTAATGATCTTGTGAGAGTGAGTTTAGACACCTTCATGTTGAACTACTAAATTAAAAAAGTCAGACACCTGCAATGCCCAAAGAGCAGCTTCTCTCAGAAACCAGAAAAGACTGAAGTGCTGCCCCTATGTTACTTACCCAGACCATATTTGTCTGAGTAGTCCACCCATTTGCTAACCCAGAAGATAGGAATGCAGGCTGGGTCTTCAGCCTCCTCTGCCAAGAGAAGAAACATTTATTAGAAGGCATTCTGAAACCTATTCTGAAAGTTGATCAGGAAAGCTGCTCACTTCAGGCAGAGCAGAAAGACAGAGAAGCAAGCAACCAAGGAAGGCAAGTGCACATGGCCCTGCCCCAGACTCACCTTGTCTCACGACGACTCTCTCGAACGGCTTGACTGAGTTGACTGCAGTCAATTGCTGCAGCATGTCGGCCAGGTGACAGTCAACAGCGTCCCCCAGCTCCTGCAGCCCTGCCACATCAGCTTTTTCAGGCAAGCTCTCCAGTGCAGGGCTGTCTGGTCCTGTGCCAGGAAAGAAGAGAGCACACAAGCTGCACTGGGAAGCAGCTTTCTAAGGGCACCGGCTTTACTTGCAGTTCTAGTTGCAAGAAACATCCCACAGCAGACAGCTAAAGCTGGTGCCGACAAACCCAGAACCACAGCAGGAAGGACAAGAGGGAAGAAACCTCCCGCTCACAAGATGCTCCAGGTTTTCTGCCGACAGCCTGGGTGTTGCTGGAGGCTCCCACCCAGCACCACGGCCCTCACCTTTGTTGAGCGCAGTCAGCGGCTTTCGCCCGTTCAGCTCCAGCCCACTGGGAGCAATTGAAAACCGAGGCGCGACGGTGAGGCAGCTGGTGGGCAGGCGGGAGGGGATGTATCCTGTCGTGAAGAACTCGTCGTTGAGCAACTCGTCGATAGTCGGGCGCGTGGCAGGGTCGGACCTCAGCATCTTCTGGATGAGGTTAGCAGCGACGGGGTTGATGTGCTGCGAGGAGACGGGCAGAGGTCACAAACAGGACAGGCCAGAGACCCGCGGGCACAAGGTGCAGCGAGCACAGGGTAGCTCTGCTCAGCGCCGCGTTCCCCCACTGCACAAAGGGCTCCCTCACTGCGCCTGGGGGACGCCCTGGCAGCACTCAGAGCTTCCAGCCAGCTGGTTCTAGCAGGACTGGACCAGCAGTGCTCCGGGTTTCTGGGATCTAGCTGCTCAGTAGGAAGCTGACCCCATAGGTACATCCCACCAGACTGACACATCCCCTCCCTAGCACTCGGCAGGGAGAGCTGCTTCACCATTGTGCATTAAGCAGAACGGTGCAGAAGGCAACCCAAGCGTGCTGCGAGGTTAACGAGTGCCCCGGAAGGGCCGTACCTTGGGGATGGTGTATTCGTTCTTCTTAATTCGGATGTAGGTTTCCTTTAGACAAGAGGTTTCAAAAGGCGGCTTCCCTACCAGCAGGGTGTACCTGCGTGTTCAAGGACAGAGAAGTGTCTGTATGAGGCAGCCTGCAGCAGGGCCTACAGCTCCCCGCTCCAGAAGGGCCTCGTGCTGAAGGGCCTCCTGTGACTTCCTGATGCCACGTGTTCCTCTGACAGGAAGGGCAGCACAGCAGGCAGTTACAGGTACTATTCCCTGGTCCTCCTCCTTGACAGGAGAAGCAGGAATCTAGTATCCCCGGAGAAAGTTCTGGTTGGGAAAGGAGGACTTTTGGAGAAGTGCCTCAAGACAGCCCCGCTGTGAGCAGATGAGCCCGCAGAGGCACATGGCCACGTGCCAGACAGCAGCCATGGCCAGCAGGGGTGGGTGCTCTGGGGACAGCACGGTCAAGGCTTTGGCTTACAGCAAAACACAAGCAGAGCCAGAGCCTGGAGAGCCCAGCCCCACGCAGAGGGCACATTGACTCACATGATGCAGCCGATGGACCAGATGTCCACCTCGAAGCTATGCCCCTTCTTGCCCAGCACCTCTGGGGCAATGTAGTTCGGGGTCCCACACAAGGTCTTCTTACGCTCGCCGTCATACTCCACTTTGGTGGCCAGGCCAAAGTCACCTTTGAGAGATGGGGAAGACGGGAGCATAAATCAGAGGCCCCCGCACCGCCTATCCCCAGCTCGGGGTCCCTGTCGCGGATGGGGGCACCGCGCCGCAGACACCTACCGATCTTCACCTCCATCTCGTCGCTGAGGAAGAGGTTGCCCAGCTTGAGGTCGCGGTGGATGACGCGGTGGCTGTGCAGGTACTGGCAGCCCAGGATGGTCTGGCGCAGGTAGTAGCGCACCTCGGGCTCGCTCAGCGCCTTCCGCCGCTTGTGCAGCTCCAGCAGCGACTGCGGGAGGCCGTGAGCCCCGGCTGCCCTCAAGGGCCCCCCGGGGACCCTCCCATGCCCCCGTGCCTAGACCCAGGGCTGGGTTCCCCCCCGCAGAGCCTCCCCCAGAACCAGGGTCAGATTCATTCACAGACCCCCCATCCAGAGCCAGTTCACACCCCTGAAGACCCTCCAGGTACCCCTGCCTAGACCTAGGACTGAGTTCCCCCCTGCGGAGCCTCCCCTAGAGTCCCCTGCCCAGAACCAGGGTCAGATTCATTCACAGACCCCCCATCCAGAGCCAGTTCCCACCCCGAATGCCCTCCAGGCCCCTCTGCCCATCCCCAGGCCTGGATTCCCCACCACGGAGCCCCCAGATCTCCCTGCCCAGACCCCATCCCAGTCCCCTCGAGCCCTCCTGGCTTCCCAGGCCCCCCAGTCCGGCCGCAGGGCTGGACCCCCCTCCCCCGGAGCCCCCGGGCCGCTTTATCCCGGGTCCCCCCGCCCGGCCCGCGGCGCCCACCCGGCGGCGGCAGAGCTCGAGCACCACGTAGACGAAGTCGGCGTCCTCGAAGAAGCCCTGGAAGCCGACGACGTGCCGGTGCGCGAGGCTGCGGTGGATGGCGATCTCCATGGACATCTTCTCCTTCTGGTGCGGCTTCACGAGCAGCGACTTGGGCACCACCTTGCCGGCGAACACCTCGCGGCTCTCGGCCTCGGCCAGCTCGTAGCAGCGCGCGAAGCCGCCCTTGCCCAGGAAGCGCCCGCGCACGTAGCTGCGCCGCGTCCGCGGGTCCACGAGCACCTTGGGCACCTCCTTGGCGCCCGGGGCCGTCCCGCCCGCCGCCCGCGCCGGCTCCGCCGCCCGCGCCGCCTTCCCGCCCGCCGCGCTCATGGCGCCCGCGGCCCCGGCCGCCCGCGGGGGGAGCTCGGGACGAAGCCTCGCAGCGAGGGGCGACCGCCGGCAGCGGCGGGGAGCGGGGCCGGCGCGGGCGGGACGGGACGGCGCGGAGCGGGGGGCCGCGGCGGGCGGGCGCAGAACAAGGAGCGCGGTGCGGGCGGGCGCGGAGCGGGGTCTCGGGTGAGCTCGGGCCGCTGCGGGCGGGCGCGGAGCGCGGCCAACGGACCGGGTCGGGTCGGGTCGGTGCGGAGCGGAGCCGCCGCCGGTCGGAGCGGAGCGGTCGGGAAGCGGCGCGGGGCCGCCGGTCGGAGCGGTGGGAGCGGCGCGGGCGGGCGCGCAGCGCTGGGGCGATTTCAAACGCGCGGCCGGGGCGTTGCGCGCGCCCGCCCGCTCCCCATTGGCCGAGAGGATTTAAAATCCAAGCGCCCGCGCGGTGCACCATGGGAGCGCCCCGCCCGGCGCCTTTAAAGAGCCGGCGCCGCCGCGCGCGCCGCCTGGCGGCCGGGAGGGACCGAGCGGGGCCCGGGACCGAGCGGGGGGCACGGGGAGCGCCGGGCAGGGCGGGCCGGAGCTGCCCCCGAGGCCGGGGGGTGCCCGGTGCCAGCGCTGCCGTGGAGCGGACACGGCGGAGCGGCCCGCGCGGCCGCAGGGCGAGGCGGCCCCCGCGCGGAGCTGCCGCCTCCTCGTGCCGGTGCCACGGGGACGCGAGGCGGAGCCGGGACGCGGCGCGGGCGGCCCGGGCAGCGTCACGCGCGGGATCCCGCCGGGAGCGCCGCGCGCCTCCACGCGGCCGTGGGTTGCGGCCGTGACCGGGAGCGTGGGACGTCGCGGAGGATTCACGGGCACAGGAGCGGCCCGCGCTGCAGAGCTGCCCCCGGGGAGCGCGAGGGTTTCCAAGCGCCCACGGACGGGTTACTTTAATGGGAAACGGCCCAGGCGACTCGAGCCCGACTCCTTTTCCCCCACTCCTGGGGACTGGGAGCAGCTTTTGAGTCTAGTCCTTCTAGCACACTCGGTTTAATTGTTTTGCAAAGGGAAATTCATGTTTTAGTTTATACCTTTTTTTTTCTGTGAAACAGAAATGACAACTAGACAGTTTGGTTCCCTGTATATTTTTGTGGCTCCTTCAAGGTAAGAATTTGCTTGTTTACATAAATCCACACATCCCCAAATCCAGTCATCTTGCTGGTTTTTAATTGGTAGCCCCCCCTCTTCCTGCTGTCATTGTCAGCTTCTCTTGTGTCACCTGAGGGTGACATTTTACTAGCTGAGCATAACTGTGCCTGGCCGTGTTAATGCCTTTTCTACCCTCCTTACCCCAGGCAGGAGGTGGGATACTGCCTGGGAAGGAAAACAGCAGCAACGGAGCGCCCGGGCACTAGGGCCTGGAGAGCTGTGCCCGAGAGCACCCTCCGTTACGGGGCTTTAGCAGGAGCGCTCCTCCGGCCGGGATCACCGCCGGAGCGGCACCCGGGGCTCCACAGGCAGAGCCCGGCTCCCCGCAGGGGCTGCCCCACATGGGCAGCGCTGCCCTGGGGGCTGGCGGCCCCGCAGGGACTGCCCAGGGGGCAGGTGGCCCCGTGAAGGCGTGGGGCAGAGCTGCGGGATGCAGGGAGCAGCCGGGCCCCTTCCAGCCGCATCCCGGCCCCGCGGCGCGGCCAGGCCTCCCCCAGCCAGCACGGCCGTCCCGGCTCCAGCAGCGCCTGCGGGCGACAGCAGAGCCAGAGCAAGGCTCAATCCCCATTTTTTGGTTCTGGGGATCTTTAACTGCCCTGCACGAGAGCGACCAACACGACAGCAGGCACCTCCGGTCTCAGGCAGAGCCAAGTGAAGTGGATATAGGACAATGAAGCAACATAGTGATTTACTGTTTGAAGCGATCACGGTTTGCCACAAGTCTGACCGTTTCCCTCCCCCTTGCTTTGAGCATCATGCTCCCCCCGCGCCCCCAGCTCCTCCACAGCCGTGCAGCAAAGGCCTCTCCTGGAAGTCCCGTTTCATGGCACTGCACTAAACTGAACCAAAACTAGAGCTCCCGGGGCTGTAGAAACGTGCTGCAACCTACGGATACTCCATCACGGCCGAGAGCAGGCAGAGCTGTAGAGATGAGCCAGGTCAGAGTGGTGCTTCAGAGGACAGGAGGGCAAACTAGGGAATGTTAACAGTGCTGAGGATTTGACATCTTCACTGGTGACTGCTTTTTAGACCCTGGCAGAGGCCACCTTAACAGAGACAACAAAAGAGGTTTCAATGAGCCTGCTGGAAGGAAGAGAAGGCCGAGAAAAGCGTGAGCACCCGTGCAGTTAGGCAGCCCCGAGTGCACGGGAGGGGGCAGCTCCAGCAGGACAGCCGCGCGTCCTGCCCGAGACCTTCCCGCTGCAGCCGGTCCCCGCTCCACGCTCAAGCTCCCAGCCCTCAGCTCCGCACTCCCGGTGAAACGCAGACGTGGTGCTGAAACTCCGAGGTGACGCCACGACAACACACAGGCCCTTCCTGCCCAACGCGGCGCCGCTCCACGCACCGCAGAGACGGCGAGGACGAGCCAGCAGTGCAGAGTGGCACTAACGAGGGGCAGCGCAAACACCCAGACGTGCAACACACACAGTCCTGAGAGAATCCCAAGCACGGTGGGACCCGCTGCCCGGGCGCCCTCCCACCACAAGGGGCTTCTGCAGGGCCAGGCCCATTCTGGAGAGGAGGCACCAGTCATGCGAGTAGCTGAAATCAGCTGGGAAGCTGCCCGCCTGGGCTGAAAACGTCAGCAACACTTAACCACTTCCTGGGACTCTCCCTTCCATCAAGAATAGAAGTTTTTTAAAAAAAAAAATCCCTATTTCAGAGCCTCTCCAAGACAGCCATGCGGGAATGGCTTCACTTGGTGGGGAAGGTCATGGGCTCAAGCAGAAAAGCAGCAGCTCTTTCACACCATACTTGACTTCCAGTGCACAGACACTACCTGCCCTCACAGAACCAGACTGTGGTGCATGTTGTGCACAAGCGAAGCAGGAACCTCCCTCCACTTGGGACATTTCATTTGAAGAGTCACGACCTTGAGTCACTTGAATAACTTAAGAGGCTTTTAATTTAGGTACAGCAAAAATATAAACCAGACAGCAGCTTTACATTTGGTTAACAGTAGTTACTATGCACGCTAGTGTTTTTATATCTGCTTGCTAATTAATGCATCTCAGTACTCTGCACTACCCAGCACAGCCTGAACTGCTGTTCAGCTGCCACGCTCAGCCCCCTCCCTGCCTGCCTGCGTCCCGACCGCGCGCCGGCCCCGCCGGGCGTCACAGCACGCAGGAGCCATGGCGTCAAACCCACACGGGGCCGATGCTCCAATGCCACCGAAACGGAGCACGTTAACTGTCGGTCAGTTGTCTGGTACCGAGTGGAGCACATAGAGTATTAGCCATGTATTAGCCACGTCCATCTTGCACACAGCTGCTCCCAGCAAGAATAACTGCAGATGTGCAAAATGAAGCATGCCCTCTTTCCAAGAAGTCTGAATCTCCAGCCTAAGTTTTAGGATGCAGAAAGCACTGAAGAGCTTTCTGCAAATACAAACGGTGCACAGCAAATGGGGACAATTGCAGCATTTTCCCACCCACCTCAGTTTTTTCCACTTTTAATTCCCCACCTTCTGCTGCGCTGAATTTTGACCGTGATGGGAATCATCTTTCCAAAGCCCTTTGGCTCTTTGAGGTCTGTGATGTTCAGGAAAACAGAACACGCAGCAGACACCACATTCCTAATCCTGCACAGCGGGCGAGAGCGCACGCCTGGCTGCTCCAGGGGCCAAGCAAGCTGGAATAGGACAGCTCTTCAACCGCAGGTGAAAACCTAAAGCCAACCACAGGATGAGGAAAGACCCTGCTCCTATAGGGGATAATCCTGGTCTGCAGGGAACAAGGGGAAGAGGTGGGCACAACCCCAGAGGTGGGCACGTTTTTCAGAAGTAAAGCACTGGCTCTAATGAAGCCCAGTAATTAAGAACCGAAGCAAGCGCGTCAGCCACATGACGCTTCTGTTCAGGGACGAGCGTTGCCTCTAGAAGAGATAACCCCCGGCTTTGGGCTAGGAACAGAAGCGATGCGGAAGACGGGCTTGGGCTGCAAGCGCTGCCGTCCCCCGGGGAGTGCAGCAGCGTTCCCGGCTCCAGCGCACGAGGGCACGGTTCAGACGACACGGAATGAAGCACGTTGGAATGAGCACACCGAGCTCCAACACCAACAGCGGCGTCGCGGGGCCGCCTCGGCCCGAGCGCCAGCACGGGGGAACCCGCGGGAGCGCTCGGGACGAGGCGGCCCCTGCCCTGCCCTCCTGCCCGCGCTGCTCTCCCGCTCCCGCGCGCCCCACGTGTCCTCGGCGCTCCGAAACACGGCAACGAGGCTACTAGACCTGAGTGAGCGGCAGGAACTTCTGGTAATAGCTTTTTGTAACGTCGATCATGAGCTCCTGGGTGCATTCTGGGAGTTCCCCGGAGAAGAGTCCTGGAAGAGGAACAACAGCAGGACCATCAGCACTCTCGACGGAGGAAGCAAAATGAGTTTATAATCACCATTCAAAGCAGTTACTCCATTTTGAGACTGAACTGTAAGTAAATACTAACAGAACAGTTCTTCTCTTGTAATCCCCACCACATTGCTATGAGTAAACATGCACCATCTACCTGACACCTCTCAGAGTGACTTTCACAAGCTAAAAATGCTACTCTTCCTTACACCAAGTGTCCTATGCCTTCGTTTCTAGGTCCCAAGCAAACAGGAGCCTTTGTCACAGCACCTTGTTTTTGAAATAAGAATGTCTAACACTATGAAAAAGTAAAATTAAAGGGATCTTACCTGGGCAGCCCGAGAACACTGTGAAAGGCGGGACGACCGTTTCAGGAGGCAATACTGTATTGTCCAAGATTTTGCAACAGTCTTTCAGAACACACCTACGGCCCTGAAATGGAGACCAGGGGAAGCTCACACTCACAATTCTGTGTCTTGTTCTGGGTAAGTTGAAGCTCAACCAATTTAACTCCTCAAAATCATTCTCATAATAAGGGATATGTTCCAGTATATTGGAATATATCCTCACCGTGACTGAATGCTGTTCACAAATGCATTTAAGAGGCTGATCTTTTTCTCCTAAGGAAACATGTGTACATGCTCTGGAGTCACACGTTAACACGCCAGCGAGCATGCTGGAACCAGGAACCCTGGTGTTGCAGGAGCACAGCAAGGGCTGCAGCTCAGCAGGCAGCAGCTCCTCTGAGCTGGTCCTCACGCGTGCCCCACGGCTGCCTGTTTCAGTGAAACACCATCCTTTGCATTAACACTGCACTACGTGGGCCTTAAGAGCAGGCAGAAATATTAACTAATAACCTCGGTGCGATTGCCTGGCCTGTGTCCTATAGGGCAGTCCTAGAGGGCCCCAGCTGAGCCCAATTGCCACTGGGACAATATTGTTGCACCTGGGTTTGCAAACAGTGGTCAACTGCACCTGGTACCCCCAGAATGACAGAGAGTAAAGCAGCCCTTTGTGAGGAAGGAAGGGGAGCAGCTGGCCTGCTCCAAATGGAGCACATGGACAGCACTGCCCAAAGCTGAAAAGAAAGACCGGGGAAGAGCACTCACAATGACACAGTTCTTGCCTATGTGCACGTAGGAGCCGATCTGGGCGGCGTTGACAACACAGTCCTCTTCGATGAAGACGTGATCGCCAATGTGGAGAGGAAAGAAAGCAACCCTGGGACAGCGGAGAGAGTTGCCTGCTCAGGTGCCACAACACACAGATCAACCGCAGCGCTATTAGGTCTAAAATCACACTGTGAAGTCACCCATCTCCAATTACACTAAGAGGCAAGTTGGATGCTAAGGAAAATTTCAACAGCAGCTCCTTTTTCTCAGGTATTTTTAAAGGATGACTCAAAGAAACAACAGGGATTTGCCACATCAGTAAAGCACACCAAGATCTAAAGACTGCAACTGAATGAAGAACGAATGAGATGTGTTCTGCACTTTGCTATTTTAACAGATCCCAGTATTTTCATATTGCAGCTTTAAAGGCACAGACACCCTCAAAACAGAGCTGAAATTTTTAAGAAAAAAATGCTTTAGGGGGATGCATTTATGCAAAGCTATTGCAGAAGGCACACAGCCCTCTCGAACACGCCACGCTGGGGAGGCTCTGCGTGAAGTGCCCGGTTCGGGAGGCCGCGCTCACCCCTTGCTGAACTTCTTGAAGGGCGGCCGGATGACGCTGCGGCTCTTGACCACGCAATGCCGGCCCACGCGCACGTTGGCCAGGTCCCCGCGGATGATGCAGTCGTTCATGACGATGGTCTGCGCGGGGCAGGGGAAGGGCTCAGGGAGCCGCCGCGCACGGCGCGGCCCGGCACCCCCGCACGCACCTTGCCGTTGAGCACGATGTTCTGGCTGCCGCACAGCACCGACTGCCGGCTCACCTTGTTACCGGAGGCCTGCGGGGAGAGCGCGGCGCCGGGGGAGGGCCGGGCAGGGGGTCACGGCGGCCCGGCTTGGTCCCCCTCATCCCGCCCAGCCCGGTTCCGGGCGTCCCCCCGCGCGCCCGGTACCAGTCGCACGCCACCCCGTCCCACCCTGCCCGGTTTCGGCCCTGCCCGGTTCCCGGTCCCGCGCCGCCCCGCCCGGGTGCTGGTCCCGCCCGGTCCCGGTTCCCGGTCCTGCCCCGCCCGGTTCCCGGTGCCGATTCCCGGTCCCGCCCTGTCCCGCTCGATGCCCGTTCCGTCCCACCCTGCCCGGTCCCGGTCTCAGCCCTGCCCGGTTCCCGGTCCTGCCCCGCCCAGTCCCGGTGCCGGTTCCCAGTCCCACCCTCTCCCGCTCGATGCTCGTCCCGCCCCGGTGCCAGTCCCGCGCCGCCCGGTCTCAGCCCTGCCCGGTTCCCGGTGCCGCCCCGCTCGGTGCCAGTCCCGGTTCCGGTTCCCGGTGCCGCCCGCACCGTCTCGATGTACTCGGACTTGTTGTAGAGCATCTCGCTCAGCTCCATGGCGGCGCCGCCACACCCGCCGTCCGCAGCGTCACTTCCGCCCCGCCCCCAGCAGCGCTTCCGCCGCGGGCGCGCCCAATCCCGGCGCGGTTGCCGTGGCGACGAAGCAGCATTTCCCCGCCCCGCTCTCTCCCGCGCGCGTGCGGAGCGCTTCCGGCGGGCTTGGCCAATCGCGGCGCGGTTGCCGTGGCGACGTGGTGGTACTTCCCCCGCCCCGCCCCGCCCCGCGCGCGTGTGGAGTTTCTGGCGGGAGGGCGCGCGGCCATGGCGGAGCCGGCGGGCGGGGCCCTGAGCGGCGCCGAGCGGGACCGGGTGCGGGACCGGGTGCGGGACCAGGGACGGGACCGGACCGGACCGGACCGGCTGGGACCGGCTGCAGGGCGGGACCAGGGACGGGACGGGACGGGACCGGGTGCGGGGCGCGGCGGGACGGGACCGGGTGCGGGATCCGATGCGGAACCCAGTGCGGAAGGGGAGCGGGACGGGACCCAGTGGGAGACTGGGTGCGGGGCCGGTGCGGAACCCGGTACGGGCCGGGCCGGGCCCCGGGGGCTCCATCCCCTCACACCGTCGCGTCTTGTCTTGCAGCTGCGGGCGAGGCTGGCGCGGCTGCGGCGGGAGTACAGCGAGACCGCGAGCCGGCTGCGGGTGAGCGGAGCGCGCGGGCGGGCGGGCGGGCGAGCGGCGCCCGGCCCGGCCCTGACCGCCCTTGTGTTGGCAGCGCGCGCGGAGAGCCGAGAGCGGCGTTGGCGGCGGCGCGCAGGACACGGCGGAGCAGATGGGCCCGCGCGGGGCTCCGGGGGCGCCGCTGCGCCCCGCAGGTAGGGGCGGCCGGGGCGCGGGGTGGCTGCCCGGGCCCGCAGCGGGGACACCCGCGGCTCGGGGAGGGCCCTGCTCCCGCACGGGGTGTCTGTGGCTGCGCCCGCAGCCTCTGCCTCGGCTCTTCCAGCGCCGCCAGCTCGTGGCCTGCGGAGCCTCCGTCCCAGACGTGCTCTGCGCCCCGGAGCGTCGGCCAGGGCGCTGCAACCGTCCCACGATCCCCAGGACACTCCTCCCCGTGCCCTCCTGCTAGCGTTGTGTGTTTTCACTGTGCTGGTGGCTTCCTCAGGCGAGGCTTTTCTGGGAGTTGTTTCATACGTGAGGTCTC
The DNA here is from genome assembly GCF_059628265.1 of Tinamus guttatus. NCBI lineage: Eukaryota > Metazoa > Chordata > Aves > Tinamiformes > Tinamidae > Tinamus > Tinamus guttatus. The sequence goes on from NW_028288641.1 coordinate 593,240, forward strand.
TTTCTTTCCACAGGCTCTGGGGATGCCCTGTCTCCTAGTGCTGGCAGACATGAAACCTGTCAGCTGGAGGTCAAGAGCTGCTCTGTTCCTAGCACAGAGAGGGGAACGTCCCGCACTTGTAAAGAAAGGCCTGAGTTCTTGGACAACAAAGTTAACTTGCCAGACACTTCACAGGCAGAAAGCACAGGGGGCAGCCAGGAAAATGCCTGGAGGGAAACGGTTAGCCCTGCTGCAGAGGGAAAAAAAGACCAAGCAACAGGAGGTAGGATGAAGCTGAGGAGGAGGAGAACGAAGGCTGTCGTACCAGAGGAAAGGGAATCTCCATGTGACGTACTGCCAGTAAACAGCGAGGAAAACGTGCAGAACGAACCGTCCAGTAAAGAGGCGCTCGGGTCACCAGTGTTCAGACGAAGCCGTTTCTCGAGCGCAGAAGAAAGCGCCCAGAGAGTGTGCGGAGCAGCCCCTGCGCGGGGCGGGAGCAGCTCCTCGCCTGTGGGTGCGGAGCCGAGGGCTGCCCGAGCGGTGCCGGGGCTGCCCCCGCGCGCCGGCGGGGACGGCGGTGCCACCCGGCGAGCGGGACCGCCGGCTGCGGGGACTGGCCGCGGGGACCCGGCAGCGCCGCGTCCCGAGGACGGCGAGGCTGTTGTGCCTGACACCAGGCTGCAAGGAGAACCCTCCCGTACGGAAAAGCAAATGGTCGACGGGTGTATGGGGGAAGAGCACGTGGAATTACGTAGCCTCTGGGACTTAACGTCGGAGAAGGGCGTACTGCCTGCCAACAGAAATAACCCTGTAATTAGTGAGAGCGGAAGCTCTGAAGGAAATCAGAATAAGCCTAATGACTTCAATTGCTTTCCTACAGATCCTCCGACAGGCAATGGTGAAAAGCTGTCGGAGACTCAAGAACTTGAAACTGAGGCAAGACTTTCTCATGTAGAGAAGCCGTTGACTCCTGAAGCTGAAAGCGCCATGAATTCTTACACGGTTGTTGAGGGGCTTCTGTTCCCCGTTGAATACTACGTCCGGACTACTCGCCGCGTGTCTAATTGCCAGAGGAAAGTGGACCTAGATGCAGTAATTCTCAGCCAGCTGGGTAAGAGCAAGAAAGGTCTGCGAAATAAGTGCAAGCAGAAAGATGGAAATTCAGGTCAGCCCTCCCAAGAAACACTTGGAAACGATGAGGAGTCAGGAGTCAGGCTGTTCCCCTCCCTTGGTGCAGAAAGCAGTCCAGTGAACTCAGGTAGTCCTCAGCAGTCTCTTACTGCATCCAACAGCAGCAGTGTTTCCCTTGGATCCATCTCGCAGAACAGTGTGGCCAGCACAGAGCGGGAGCAGACACAGTCCCATAGGAAGCAAAAGGGAAGGAGAAAGTCCCCGTGCAAACACGCTGTGAACCAAGTGTCACAGGAGCTTCCAGGGCACGTGGAGCTCGCAACGCCGAAGGAAAGCACCCGTGTCTCAGCAAATGACTGTCAGAGCGAGAAGAACTCCGAGGGTGATCTTGGAAACTTGTCTGTAGCTGAGCTGAGCTCGGCCGGTGCTGCAGCTCCCGGCTGTGGAGAGGCAGGAGCGCCCGGCGCTGCAGAGCCCATGAGTGCTGGTCCTTCTCCGGGAAGCCAAGTGCTTGGCAAACGCCGTAACGCTCTGTTAGAGCAGCTTCACAATCCACTTCAGAAGAGCAATGCTTTGAATCCAGGGAAAGAAGCGTTTGCCGGCCCCATGGGAGATCTGGATGCCGCCTTGGGCGAGTGTCAGCCCGCCGAACCTCCCGCAGAACCTGTGCGGACCCAGCGCACGCCAGGAGCCCGCGGGGCTGCGCCGCTCGCAGGGCCTGGCGCGGGTCCCGCTCCGCAGCGCTCCCTGCGCTGCTCCGCCGGGCGCAGAGCCGCCCCGCGCTCCCAGGCACCTTCCCCAGGTAAAAGCACTGCCTAAGGCTGAGCCCCGCTGCAGGGCAGGGAACCACAGGGGGAATCCGCGCACTGCCGTGCACTCCCTGACAGATTCCATGCAGGAAAATCTGACTGGGGGTTGTTTCTTGAGAGTTGAAGCTTTCTGAAAAAGTTGGATCATTTTGATTCCCTTTTTACTTGCACAGTGAGGGCAGCGGTGCACGCATGAGGAGCAGGGCTGAGAAAGTCTTAACCTGCCTTTGCTGTTGGGTAAATCTTTGGAAACTGGGCCTGATTTTCAGCAAATGGACATAAAATCTCTTTTGCCAACTGCAACTGGGCATTAATGAGGTTTTAGTGCTGACAAGTATGAAACACAAAGATTATTGCTACAATCTGATAGTTTGTGAATGCTGTGAAAGCGTGTTGGAGAAAAGACAAACAGAATCTAGTTAGGCTTCTGTTGATTCTGGCAGCTTTTGTCAATGATATTTTAGCTGATGCCTGAATGCAGAGCAGTGCCTTAATGCATTAAACGTAATGCCTTTCCAGAAAATGGCACTTCCATGTGTTGAGAGATGCGGCTGCTTTGGGAAAATTAATGTTAGAGTGTTTGGCCCTCTAGATAAGAATTGGAGGGCCTGCTGCTGGTCGTTCCATGGTACGATGTCCTTTCCTGTGTTGTGTCTTTCTGTGTCCAGGCGGGAGCAGAAGACGACGTGGCCATCAAATGGATTCGGAGGATCCAGCTGCTCTTGGTCTTCCAGCTACAGACCCGGATACTGCAGACTCTCTCTTTAGCTTCCGCAGTCTCCAGCAGCTGCCCTCCAGATTGGGTATCAAAGACTTCCACTTACCTGATGAGGAATTTGGGCTACTAAAACTTGAGAAATTTAAGTCTTCCCCTGTGAATGACTTGGAAGTTTTTGTTCCTAGTGTGTCTGAAGGTGGTGTGGCTTCAGAGGAAGCACGAGGTCCACAAATGAATGCAGAAAAGAAGAGTCCTGAAAGCCACGTGATCTCACCTTTCAGAAATGTGTTGTCCAGGTTACCTCGCTTGGAAAGCCCAGCTTCCAAGAAGAGACTTTGCACAAGCGAGTTGCTCTTTACTCCCATGGAGACTCGCGTAGCCACTGCTCCCACTCAGCCGGACTCCCAGATTTCCGCATCCCTTTTCCCTGTGTTGGGTCCCACCCCTGCCGTCTGGCCATCCATGCCCAGTGACATCCTTCCCGACACACCTTCCGTGCTCCCCGTGCCAGCCAAAGAAGCTCCTGGCCAGGCTGTGGGTCACCAGGAACGCAGAGACTCTGTCCTTCCCCAGGCCTCGGACAGCCTTGGAGAACAATCTGGGAAGGAGGAGGAACAACGTGCCGTGCTTCCCTTGGGAGCCGAGGGCGATGCTGACCGTGGCGCGGATGGGACGCTGCCCTCGGAGAAGCCAGAGGTGCCGGGGAGCAGCGGGCAGGGGTCTGCGGGGTGCGCGGGTAGAGCTGCCTCCTGGGCCCCAGCCCCTCCGGGGTCCCGCGGGTCCTGGCAGGGCCTCCTGCCCTGCCGCTCTGCGCGCCGTGCTCCAGCGGGAGCCGGGTGGCCAATGCTCCCTACGGCCACTTGACCCCGAGCACCCATTCCTTAGTCTTGTTTGAGTCAACCGGGTTTAACCAACTCTGCGGTTGGAGGCTTGTTATGGGAGGCAGGCTTGAAACACCGGCACAAGCCGAGGTTTCTGACAGCCATCTAGTGTTGGTCTGCCGTAAAATTTTAAGCTGGGATTTGGTAAAGGCAGTTACAGAGAATAGAATGACCCGCATTTGGAATGGTACTAGATTCTGAAGAGTGGGAGTGGGGGTGAGGCATGCAAAATGATGTTAAGAGGATTTTGGGGGGTGAAAACAGTGAATAACCCGTCAGGGATCTCCTGTTCTTCAAAGACATGCAAGTTGCAGAAGGAAATGCTCTTGAAATAGCTCCTTAGGAGTAGCATGCTGAGGGAGTTCGCACTTTTGACTCACACTTGTGGGTGCCGAGTATATTTGGAAGCTGAATTTATCCCCATTCTTTACTTTTTGTTTGTGCAGGAAAAAACTGCAGCAGAACAGTTGGCTGTGGAGCAGCTTGATGGCCTGAGAGAAGAGACCTTGCAGCTTATATCGAAGTTAAAGGTGGGATAATATCAGATAATTGTTGCCAGGTCAATAGCTGCTCTTTCATACAAGGTTTAACAAAAATACAATAAAATTGCAGAACAGCTAGCTGGAGAAACAATGTTGCTCAGTAATTTGATGAGCTCTTTCTTGCTCTGTAATTTAATCAGCTCTTTCTTCACTTGTGGCAAAGCGTTCCAGAATGGCTTTGGCTACCCTCCTGCATATCTGCGTTTAGCCTGTGGGCTCTGCGGAGCTCTGGAGAGGCCGGTGCGGAGCGGGGACACGGCGGCGCCGGAGCTTCCCGCGCGGGAGCGGAGCGCGGCCCGGTCCGCCTGGCCCACACTGCGTGCGGCTCTGCCCGCTCTGCGCACCGAGCAGGCACGGTCTGCTCTCGGGAGGAAACCCTCGAGAGCCGTTCCTGCTTCCTTAATGCCCTCCTGACGCTTCGCTCGGCAAACAAACATCTCGAGCGTTGCGTTTGAGCCGCAAATTCTCATCATAGCAGACCTCAAATAGCAGTTCTGTCAACCCGCACCTCCAGGTTAAATGACTGTTAACAAATACCGGGGCTGTTTCGTTTTGGGCAGGATTCCTCACGCTCCTGTGCGGTGGATGTGGGCACCATGTGGTGGGAAGCTGCTGGCCACAGGGAGCTGTGCGTTGTGACGGCTTGCGAGGCTTCTGTGTCCCTGTGGAAACCCCTGTCACCCGGGCACTGGGGAAAGGTCTGTGCCTGGCAATCTGGAGAGGTACGAACATGGGCTTCATTTCCAAAATTTGGAACAGGTTTCTTGTAACAGTGTGTTACTTCCCAAGGAACTAATGCAAGGACCCGGGAGTCTTGGGTGCAGGATTAGTTCTTTGGGGGGTACAAACTTTCCTCCTATCAGGAAGGATATCTCTTGCTAGAGAATGATTTGCCCTGTTGAGAGGTGTCATCAGTGGTTTGTCTAGTCCCGTGTGACCTTATGGAGGCTGATGCTCCATGTCCACAATGGTGGTTGTGCAGCAGCCGCTGATTTGTTGTGCTCTCTCCCTTTAGACACCCTGGAGTCACTAGTTGTCTCTCATATCAGTGGGGATTGTTTAGTTAGCGAAACAGTCAGCAGAGAGTTCCCTCTCAATGCGACTGTGCTTCTTCAGGAGAGTCTGAAAGCTAGTTCTTTTCTCTGGAATTTTACCTGAAACACTTTAGAGAATGTGAATTTAGTCCAAAAAAGAGGGACATTGAGGGTAACATTGAATTCTTGCTCTGCTGTCCTAGATTCCAGTAATACAGATTATTCCTCTGCCAGACACCTGTAATCTTGTGTGTATAGCACTGGGAGATTTGGAGATTGGAGAAATAAGGTGGTGTATTTATTTCTTACTAGTGCTTTCCGCCCTGAATATCTTCAGCTTTGCTCTCCTGTAGTGGTTTAAGTTGTGCCTTGCAGTTCTTTCACTTTCTCAAGTGCTTTAACCTTTGGAAAATATAGAAGAGAAAAAAATACCAAAATTTGCTTATTCACCTCTACAGCACATTGGGGTTTGCTTCCTTTGGTGCTCATGCATACCTTTTTTCTGAACTCAGGCTCTTGCATTATTCTTCTGAGAGTGACTCATTCAAGCAGTCCCTGGTGAAGGCTGGAACCATCAAAGCTGTCCTTGGGCTCGGGGGCAGGAGGCTGGTGAGCAGCAGCAGATCCGCGCAGGAGCAGCACGTGGAGATGGTCGCGTTTTCGGAGGCAGGAGGGTGAGTGTCCTGCTGTCCTCCTTTCCTTCCCTGCCAAGAGGACATCTCAGATGCAGGGGGGAGCCTGGCTGGCTGGGGTGGCCGTGGCCTCCTGTGCGTGCACAACCTGCACTGTTTTGCCTGGCTTTTCTCCCTGGTATCTGCTGTTCAGGAGCAAGGAGGGACAGACTCTGATGCCCCCTGAAGAAACTGTCCTGGCTTTTGCTGAAGTAGAAGGAATGAGAGATGCTTTGGTTGGCACCACTGCAGTGAACAGCATTGTTATCTGGTCAGTGTTTCCTTTGAAATTAAACTATATAGCTTGTAGGTGTAAATATTGGCTAATTAATAGTTACTTATAGACATTATATGGTGGTTTTGGTTGGTTGCTGTTTTGCTAATGAACCAATAGAGTTCATTATGTATCAGTCTGGAGTCTGATACATGACCTCTGTGCATTTAGACTGATACAAAGCGAATGAAATATTCTGCTATAATTCCTCTTGTGTTTTTATCACATTCATTAGATCTTTCTGTAGCCTCTTGTCCTGTCTTGTTTCTTTTCTGGAACCAGACATGCGTGTTTCTGTCTTTCATAACAGTATAACTGTGATTAAAAAATAACAGATAGAGGATGGAAAAGCAGTCAGAATTTTATTTTCACCAACTGCAGGAATTTGAAAACAGGCCAGCTCCTGAAAAAGATGCACGTTGGTTATTCCTACCCAGCTTCAATCTGCCATCGAGCGTATTCCGACTCCGTACGTATGTGAACAGCAGCACACGTTTTATGCCTGCACTGCACGGACTGAGCACAGCGGGGGGTTAAAGGAGCGGGATTCTAGACCGGATTGACGTATCCGCTGTGTTTAGATCCCTTGAAGGTATTTCAAAGCCAGACGGGCTGCCCTGGGGAAGGCAGCCGCGTCGCTGGGCTCTGCAGCGCGCTCGTAATCAGAGCAGCACGTGCAAGCGCCGCGCAAAGCGGCGCCCCGGGAAGCCGGTGAGAAACACCCTTGGTTTGGTCACTGCTTACACGTGCTGCTGAGGATCTAAACCTTGCTTTTAGACACTTCACACTAGGGATTCTTTCCCACTTGCTTCCACTCGTGCTGTGATTCCAGCTGGATTTTGTGGGGTGTTTTTCAAGGATGTGATTGTTTTCAGTAAATGTTTAACATTCTAGGACAAGAATCTCTTGTCCAATGATGTTGCCTGAAGTCAGGCTTCTTGGAGACTTCTTCAGAATATCTGTCCCGGGATACTTGGTTCTGACCCATGGCTTTTGTTAGAGCCACTGTTTCAGCCATGCCGGTTTATGTGGAATTCTTGTTAAATGAGTAAATTGCTAGGGATTAAGCAGAGATCTATAAGGTCTACTTTAAATGTCACCTGATCCTATTGGCTCTTTCAAGCAAAAAGATAAGTGCATTGGGTCATTGCAATGTCATTTTGCTGTTCCATTATGATCAGTCAGCTTCTGTCTCATTCTTTAATATAAATTGGTAAGTAAACCATTTCTGTTTTATTCAGTAAAAATGATGTGTCACTGTTCATGAAGGTGTGATGATAGAGAGAATGTAGCAATTACCTGGGGGGATATTCTATGGATTTCCCCCCCCCTCTCGCTGCTGTTTTAGTGATGTGTTTCTCCTGTGTGTACCAGGGCCTTCTGTTTGTCATTCTAAGCCACCCGCACGCCAAGGAGAGCGAGCTGTGCGGAAACCCCGCGTTCCGCGTGGTGGCCTTCAACCCCAAGACGGCCAGGAGCACCGGGGTGGTTTTCTCCTCCCTCCCGCCCGGACACGCCGGGAGGCAAGTTCCTGCCGCGCGGCTGCGCCGGGCGCCTTTGTTGCGGGTTGGGAGCAGGATCCCGTCACGAGCCGCGGCTGGCTGGGAGCCACGTGCTGTCTGGCTGGTGATAAGGGGGCTGCCACCCGTCACATCCCTCTGCGCTGTACGTGGGAATGTGGCGAGGGTGTTGGCCGTTTCCTGCCCGCTTCCTGGCAATCTGTGGGATAACCTCGGAGCCCCGGCGCGGCCCGGGGCTCGCTGCCAGCTCCACAGCCCAGCCCAGCGCTGCCCCGCTGCACGCGGTGCCCTTTGGGGTTTTTTTTTTGCCTTTTTTCCCCCTCCAGTGACAGCTTGTGGTGACTGATGGATCCTGTCACCGCATTTCCTACACGCTCCCAGGCAAACACCTCCTGAGGAAACGTGTGGAGGAGGCAGCTCCCTGCGAGGCTGCAGAGCCCTCGCCAGCTCTGTTTGTCAGGCAGCTGCTGCCACTTACATGACCTTTTGCTTCCCGTGTCTTGCATGTGGAAGACTAAGCCCTTTAAGACATACACTCGCAATGTGCTTGCTCCAACTGTAATATTTCCTGTGTACACAAACAGTAGTAGATGGAGACCTTAGTTTACTGCGCAATTGCCAAGTGGGTAGTAAGGCCCTGGGAGGATTGGCGGGTGCCCTCCTTGTTCAGACATGCTGAGGAGACGAATCTTAACGTGGCCCGACTCCCTGCAGCTGCCGTGGCTGCGTTGCAGCGCAGCTCTTGTTGCGGCGGGCGCGCGGCGCTGCGTGACGCGCTGCTCCCCGCAGGTACGTGGAGGGCGAGGTGGCGGCGGCGGCGGCGGCCGTGCTGTCCTCGGGGAGCATCGCGGTGTGGGAGCCGCGGCTGGGGCGCTGCGCCGCGCTGCTGCCGCCCGCGCCCGGCGCCGCCTGGGCCCTGGTGCGCTGGGCCGCGGCGGGCGCCGCGCTGCTGGCCGCGCGCAGGGACGGCGCCGTCCACCTCTACCGCTACGCACCGCGGGGCCGGACCGGGGCCGCCGGAGCAGCCTGCACGGAGCCGACGTGAGGGGAGAGCAGAGCCGGCCACGAGCACTGTGACCACGAGCACCGGCACCGGGAGAGCCGCCAGGAGAGCCCACGTGCCCCGTGCTGGCGTCGTGGGGACGGCGCCACAGCCCCATCGCCCCGGCCCCTGGGCAGCGCCCCGCGGTGCCAATAAAGTGCAGATCTGCAGAGACTGTGTCCAGTGCTGGGCCCGGCTGCGGGGGTGTCCGGGGGGGGTCGGGGCCATCCCTGCACCTGGAATGTCGCCAGGGACAGGGGGGCTCCTCAAGGAGAGGGGTGGGAGCCCCTGGGGTGGGGAGGGGACAGGACTGTCACCGACAGCGCCCTGGAGGGGACAGGGGGTCCTGGGGCAGGGGGTCCCCATGGCCGGGGGGGGGTCCGCTCCTGGGTGGGGGGGGGCATTTCTGTTGCTGGGAGCTCGGGGGGTTCCTGGGGGGTCTCTGAGGTTGGGCAAGGGGTGGATGTTGCCCGTGGGGGCCCTGGGCAGGAGCTCCCCGGGGCTGGGGGCTGCCCAGAGCAGGGTCCTGGTTCCGGGGAGTCCTGTCCCGGGGGTCCCGGTTCCGGGGGGTCCCGTCCCGGTTCCGGGGGCGGCTCCGGGGGGGTCCCCGCGCCGCGCGCGGCCGCCGCCCGCCAGGGGGCGCTGCCCGGCCCGGCCCCGCCCCCGGCCCCGCCCCCTCGCGCGGGGCACGCCGGGTAGCAGGTCACCATGGCGGCCCGTGTCCTCTCGGCCTGCGCGCGCCGCCTCCTGCCGCGGGCCCCGCGCCCCGGCCCCGCCGCCACCGCCGCCGCCGCCGCCACCGCCGCCACCTCCGCCGCCCCCGGCCCGCCGCGCCCGGCCGCGCCGCGCCACGCGCTGCTCCTGCCGCAGGTGAGCGCCGCCGCCCGGCCCGGCCCTCCCGGCCCGGTTGGGTTCGGTTCGATTCAGTTCGGTTCGGTTCGATTCGGCTGCCCCCCGCCTCGTCTTGCAGGGCGCCGCGGCGGGCGGGCTGCTGTGCCGCCGCTTCTCGGACCTGCCGCCGCTGACCTTGGAGGGCATCCAGGAGCGCGTCCTCTACGTGCTCAAGCTCTACGACAAGATCGACCCCGACAAGGCGAGTGCGGCCGGGCCCGCGTCCCCCCCGCGCCCCCCGGCCGGCCCTGACCCCGCTCTGCCCCCCGCAGCTCACCACCGAGTCCCACTTCATGAAGGACCTGGGGCTGGACAGCCTGGACCAAGTGGAGATCATCATGGCCATGGAGGACGAGTTCGGTACGTGCTGGTGCCACCGCGGGGCCCTTTGATACAGGAGCCCTGTGACAAAACCCCGACGAGGGGCCCGGAGCTCCCCCCGCGCGGCCGCCCCGGCCCCGGGAGCTGCTCCTGCCCCGCGCGTCCCCGGGCCGCGCCGCGGGCGCCAGCGAGGAGCTGCGTCCCCGCACCCCGTCCTGGCCACGGCACCCGCCTCCCTCGACCGCGGTCCCGCTGCTTGGGCTGAGCGCCTGTGCTTCCTGACAGGATTCGAAATCCCCGACGGAGATGCGGAGAAGTTGATGTGTCCGCAGGAGATAGTAGATTACATTGCAGATAAGAAGGATGTTTATGAGTAAAACCAGTTCCTCGAAGCTGGGTGAGTAGCGCGAGTGCGCGGTGGCTGCCGGGCAGGCAGCGCCTGGCGCCCTGAGCTTGGCACCGTCTCCAACAGGGAGCGGGTGGTTCCAGGGCCGGGTTCCCTCCCTCGTGAGCGGCGGCCCCGCGCGCTGCCCCTGTCCCTGTCGCTGCCCTGGGCGCGGGCGCTCCCCGCCTGCCCGCGCTCTCCTCCGTCGGGACGGGAGCGCCGCAGGGCAGGGGGCAGCTGCGCCCGGTGCTGCTGTCTCTGCGCCAAGAGCAGATGGAATAAAGGGACAATCCTGCTGGCTGCGAGTCGCTGCCTGGCTTCCTTTGTGCTCTGCAGGGCTGCGCTCGGCCCGGCCGGCTCCTCCTCCGCCTTCGAGTGGTCCTTGTTGGCCGGAGGGGGGTTAATTCTGTGAATTTCCCTTAGCAGGAGCTGTCTGTTCCACTGCGCCCGGCTGGTGGCGGCGGATGTGAGTGCACACGTTTGTATTGCTGCTGCTTTCGCTGGAAAGCTCTCCCGGAACGTTGGATTGGACCGTGTATTTAAAGCTGTGTGAATATGTTGACCTTTAAAAACAGGGAAAAAAAGGAATAAATATATAAGACCAGTGTTGTGGTGGTGGCTTCTCTTCCACGCTGGGTGTCAGGGCCCCGTGCTGCTTCCCTGGTGCGTAGGAAGGACCTCGACAGACGCTGGAGCTGCCCCATCACGGGCACCGAGCTGCTCTGCTCCTCACAGAGCCGCCGAGCGCGGAACACCGGGAAGGGCTTGGCCCATCGGGAAGGGCTCGGGCCCTCGGAAAGGGGCTCAGTCCCTCTCTGCTCCTGCTGTGTGTCCGGACATGGCCAGCAACGAGTCCCTGGTGCTTTTCCTGGCCATAGAGGGGGTTTGTGGTGGGAATGGCAGCTTTGGGCTGCCATGGGAAAAGCTGGAACCAGGAACCCCTGGTGCTCGAGGCCGCCCTGGTCCCAGCAGCTGCCGCTCGCGGCGCTTCCCAGCCTGTCCCCGCACAGAGCAGCCGTGAACCGTGAACCCCTGCGGGTGCGAGGGGCGTCTTGCTTTCACCAAAGACTCAGGGCAATAACGTTCAACTCCTCAGGCAGCTGCTGTTCCTTAAGCAGTTTCAGCTGGGCCGTCTTGCACATATCCCACCCTCAGACCAGGCCTGGGTAGTACCGCTGGGGTCTAGGACCAGGAACTGCTTCTCTGGCTTACACAGAGCTGCTTCTCCAACTGACTTTGCTAGAAGTGCCCCTTAACCAGCCTCTATATCTGCTCCCTGCAGGGCGGGTGGTGGGATAAAGCGCCTGCAAGGCAGCGCGTGAGGTGTGCGGGGCTGCGCGAGCTGCATGGGGCTGCGCGAGGTGCACGGGGCTGCATGGGGCTACATGAGCTATGCGGGGCTGCACGAGGTGCATAGGGCTGCATGGGAGCTGCACGAGCTGCATGGGGCTGTATGAGCAGCATGGGAGCTGCACGGGGCTGCGTGTGAGGCGGCTCCGGCAGCGCCCGGCGCTCATTTCTGCCGCCGGGCTGGCCAAGCTGCCTTTGGACTGATGCCGCTCTCAGTGCTCGTGGCCACCATTTTCCTACATTCAGTGAGTTTGTTTCACAAATGGAAGTGAAAACAAGTCCAGTGTGAAGTGCTCCGGCTTCCCAGATGGAAAACAGAGGGCGCAGGGTGGGGGGAGGCCTTTCCTTTCCTGTTGCTGAAAGGGGAAATGGCACCAGGGTTTCTGTGAGCGCAGCGCGAGCCGCCTGCCTCCAGCCTCTCCCACGGCTGCAGTCATCGTTATTTCTGGCCACAACAGTTTTCCTCCGTGCCAAGCAGCACTTTCGCATGTCAGAGGGGTGCGACGCGGCTGGGCGCCAAGGAAGTGTCGCTTGATACCGGCTTGATACCGGCAGGCGAGGGGATGCTGGAAAATAAACCAGGGCCCGGGGGCCCGGCCGGGTGCCCGGCTTGGGGCAGGCGGTTTCACAGCTCGTCCTGCAGAGCCGGGTCCTGCGCTCACCCTCAGGCGGGGTGGGAGCCCCATCTCTAAAAGAGGTTGTGGAATCTCCTCTGGAGATATTCAAAACTTGCTTGTCCCAATCCTGTGCCATGTGCTCTAGATGACCCTGCGTGTGCATCGGGGTTGGACTAGATGCTCTCTAGAGGTCCCTTCCAACGATTCTATGATCTCGCACCGCTCTGTCCCACACGTGGGCAGGGGCAGCAGCGCCACGCGGGAGGACGGAGCCCCGCGGGGACAGCGCTCCCGGTCCCTGCTGGGGGCTGTGTCTGCGGGGTGCGCTGCCCCTGGCCCCATTTTGGCCACTCTCCGGCCAGCCCGGGCCAGCACGGACGGGAAGGCACCGCATGGGGCCCGGCCACGGGCTGTTGTGGGGCGGGACTGCGACACATGTGGGTCCCACAGGGCTGAATGGGGACAGGGAGGGGGGGACATGGGGCTGGGGGAGCGCGTGGGGCTGGAGCCGCGCGCGGGCTCCGGGGACACGGGGGGGGCGTCCGGGGCGGGTCCGCGCGGCCGCTGCCGCCGCCGCCTCCGCCGCAGCGGGGCCGGGCGGGGCCGGGCGGGGGCTTCCTGCGCCGCCGCCGCCGCCGCAGCGCTGGTCCCGGCCCGGCCCGGCCCGGTCCGGCCGCACCATGAGGCTGCGGCGGCTCCCGGCGCTCCTGGCGGCAGCAGGTGAGAGCGGCGGGGCCGGGGAGGCGGCACCGGCCGCGGGGGAGCGGGACCGGGCACCGGCACCGGCTGCGGGGGGCGGTTCGGGACCGGGCACCGGCACCGGCTCGGGCTGCAGGGAGCAGCGCCGGGCACCGGGCCATGGTGAAGGAGCACCGGGCCCTGCACTGGGTTCGGGGCGCTGGCACCGGCTGTGGGTACCGGCGCTGGGCACGGGAGAGCGGGCAGGGGGTACAGGACCGGGCACCAGGTGCGGGGCTCTGGGTACGGTACTGGTACCAGGTAGTAGGTGCCGGGCATTGGGTACTGGTGCAGGGCACCGGCTCCAGGGTCAGGAACCTGGTATTGGGCTACCAGCACCAGTGCCAGGCCAGGGCAGAGGGTGCTGGGCACCAGTGCTGCTCTTTGGGCACTGGAACCAGGTTCCTGGGCCTGACACCTGCGTTGGGTCCTGGCTGGAGGGCACTGGGCACAAGGTGGGAGGTACCAGTACCGGGTCCTGGGCACAGGGTGCCCAGTCCTGGCGCTGGCACCAGCCATTGACATGGGGTCCTGGCGCCATGTGCTGGTACCGGGCACCAGGCAGTGGGCACTGGGCTGCGGTACCAGGCAGGGCTGGTGCTGCCAGAGAGACCCGGGTGCCCATTCATGGGGGCACAAACTACACCCAACGCCCCAAACACGGCCCCGATGGCGGTGCCCGTGGAGCAGCGAGACCCGCGGCACTGGGTGCACGTGGGGCGGCTGGTGCTGGTGGCTCCCGTGGCTGGGGGGCCCATCCAGCCCTGGTCCCTGCAGAGGCGCCGCGAGGCTGCGGGCGCCGTGTGCGGGGCCGGGCGGTCGGTTTGGGGTGAGAACGGGGTGGGCAGGCGATGCCACCCTAGCGGAGCGGCCGTCCTGTCCCATCCCATCCTGTTCCATCCCATCCCATGCCTTACCAGGGAATGCGGTTCCCGGGGAGCTGCCACCCCCGAGCCAACCGCAACAGGGACCGGACTGGTCCCTGCAGCTTTGGTGTCTCCCTGGGGCACAAGTGCAGGTTTTAGAGCCAAGGGGCGTCTCGCCAGGCACCCTGGTGCCTGGAGCAGTTGGCGCTTCCCTTATCGAGGCCAAGCCCGGCAGCTCCCAGCTGGATTTTGCGTAAATCCCGAGCTTTTCCTCTCACAGGAAATGGCTCCCTGGGAAACGCGGCGCCGCGAAGGGTTAAACCCTGATTGCGGCTCTCTGCTTTGTGCAACCCCCCCAAATGCTCCTGCGTCCTGAGGGATGGTCACCGGGGTCCAGCCAAAAAGCCTGATCACGGCAGATGTCCCAGCGCCGGGTGCTGCTCTCCCGGTGCCGCTCTCCTGGTGCCGGTGCCCGCTCCGGTGCCGGTTCCCGCGGCCGGGCCGCTCCGCGGGGCCGTCACGCACTCGCTGTCCCCTCTCCCGCAGCTGCGACCTGGTGTGCGCTGAGCCCGGCGCTGGGCAGCGGGACGGGCCCGGCCGGACCCGCCGGCACCGCGCGGAGCCCCCGGCACCAGGGAAGCGGCACCGAGTCCTCGCGGCCGCCTGGCCCGAGCGGTACCAGTACCGTCCCCGTCCCGGTCCTGGTGGGGGCGGTGGGGAAGCCCCCTGCCGAGGGGACCCCCGGCAGCCCCGGGGCCCTGGCGCCCCCCACGACGGCTCCGTCCGGCACCGACCGGATGGGAAACGGGACTCCCGTGTCCGGCCCCAGCTCCGGCCCCGGCGGGGGGCGGGGGGCGGCCGGCAGCGCCTCCCGGATCCCCCCGGCCACGTCCCCCCAAAGCAGCGGGAGCCGCACGGGGACCACGGAGCTGCCGACGGTGACACCGGTGCCCACGGAGACGCTGCCCAGCCCCAGCGACACCCCGAGCCCCACGGGGACGGGGACGGCCGCCCGAGGGGGCCCCCACACCCACGGGTGGCACCAGCCTGACGCCACCCGGCCGGGTCCCGGCTCTGCCCCGGGCTCTGGGGCGCATGAGGGGCTCCCCGCGGCCAGCACCGCAGGGCCGGGCTCCACGGGGATGGTCCCCGCTGCGCTGGGGGCCACCGAGGAGGCGTCGGGGCGGCCCGACCCCCCCGCCACGGCCGGGGTCCCCAAGCAAGGCCTGAGCCCGGCGGCGGCAGGACCGGGTGGCACCGCGGGGCTCCCTGCACCCGGCTGGACCCCCCCGGGCCCGGCCGGCAGCACCAGCCCCCGGGCACCCACGGCCCCGGGACCCAGCGTCCCCCCGGCCACCAGCCCTGCGGTGGGGCCGGAGCGGGGCCGTGTGGGCACCTGGGGAGCCACCAGCCGCCCGACACCCCTGCCCAGCCCCATGGCCCATGGGGACCCCGGCACGGGGGGGACGGCAGCCCTGGGGACGCCCCAGCCCAACGGGATCCCTGGTGACACCGGGACCCCTGTGGCCACCTCCTCGGGTGACACCGGCACTCCCTATGGCAACACCGGGACGTCCGTGGCCACCACCGTCACCCCTGGTGGCACCAGGACCCCCTCGCTGGCCCCCGGCGGCCTCGGCCCCGTCACCACTGCCCCCGGGGCCCGTCCTGGTGTCTTCGTGGTGGAGGATCAGCCGCCGCTGCTGCGAGGTGGGTGCCGGGGGAGCGGGCGGGGGTCCGGCCGCGCCGGGCGCTGACCCCTCTGCGCAGCGGCGCTGCTGCGGGTGCCCTGCGAGCTGGTGCTGGACATGGGCTTCGTGCCGGCGCTGGGGGACCCGGCGTCGCGCGAGCACCGCGGGCTGCTGCGGCGCTTCAACGAGACGGTGAGCGGGAACGGCGCGGGGCCCTGCGGGCGGCGCGGGGGGGTGCCGGGCGCTGCCGGGTGCCGGGAGGGCTGTGGGGTGATGTGGGGCACGGTGGAATGATGCAGGGTGGTGTGGGGTGACACGGGACGGTGCAGGAGGACACGGGGCAGCACAGGGCGCTGTGGGGCAGCGTGGGCTGCAGGACACGGTCGGGTGGCAGGGGGGTGACACGGGGTGGTGCAGGGTGATGTGGGGTGGTGTGGGGCAATGCAGGGTGACGCGGGGACAGCATGGGGCCGCCCCTGGCGACCGTCGTCCTGCAGATCTCTCCGCTCTTCATGGCCCTGCCCGGCTTCCTGCGCCTGGAGGTCACCAGCGTCAGGTAGGAGGGGGCCGGGGCCGGGCCCCGTGGGCCGCGCTCCCCCCACGCGCCGCTGTGCCGCAGGAGGGGCAGCGTGGTGCTCGCCTACGACGCGCTCTTCGCGGCCGCGCGGCTGCCCCCGCGGGCGCCGGCACTCGCGGCGCTGCTCAACGCCACCCTGGCGCCCGCCCGCCCGCGCCTGGCCGTGGGGTCTGCGCCCGTGCTGCGCAACGTGGCCCTGGGTGAGTGCGCGCTGCGGGGGCTGCGATGGGCTGCATGGGGCTGCACGGCACTGCAATGGGCTGCACGGCACTGCAACGGGCTGCACGGCACTGCAACGGGCCGCATGGGGCTGCACGGCACTGTACTGTGCTGCATGGCACTGCAACGGGCTGCATGGGGCTGCACGGCACTGCAACAGGTTGCACGGCACTGCAACAGGCTGCAGGACACTGTATGGGGCTGCACAGCACTGCAACAGGCTGCACGGCACTGCAATGGGCTGCACGGCACTGCAACGGGCTGCACGGCACTGCAATGGGCTGCATGGGGCTGCACGGCGCTGCAAAGGGCTACAGGGCACTGCAATGGGCTACATGGGGCTGCACAGCACTGCAACAGGCTGCAGGACACTGCATAGCACCGAATAGGGCTGCACGGCACTGCGTGGTGCTGCATAATGGGCCGTGGTGCTGCAAGGCACTGCATGGGGTTGCAGGGCATTGAAATGGGCTGCAGAGTGCTGCACAGGGCTGTAGGGTGCTGCAATGGGCTGCGTGATGGGTGCTCGGTGCTGCAAAGGGCTGCATGTTTCTTTATGCGGCTGCATAGTTGCTCATGATGCTGTGTGGTGATGCGTGGGGCTGCATAGTTGCTCATGACGCTGCATGGGGCTGCATAGTTGCTCATGGGGCTGTCAATCCTGCTGCCGGGCTGCGCTGACCCCCCATTCCGCCCCGCAGAGCGGCCGCTGGACCCCTGCGCCGAGCTCTTCTCCTGCCAAGCCGGCTTTGACTGCGTGGCCGGGGCGGACGGCGCCGCGCGCTGCACCTCCGTGTGCCACCGCGGCTACTGCAAGAACCAGGGCATCTGCACCCACCCGCGCGGGCGCCAGCCCCTCTGCCAGTGAGTACCGCGGGCAGCGCCCGGCCGCCCCGGTGCCCCCGGCGCCGACCGCCCTCCTGCCACTGCAGGTGCCCCGTGGGCAGCGACTTCTGGTTCATGGGGCTGCGCTGCGACTACCGGGTGACGCAGCAGAGCCTGCTGGGCATGGCCTGTGGGGTGCTGCTCAGCGTGGCCCTCGTGGGCGCCGTCATCGCCGGCCTCGTCATCCGCCGCTTCCGGGCGCTGCTCCTGGAGGCCAAGGTGGACCAGACCAAGAGCAGGTGGGCGGCGCGCGGCGCCATGCGGCCGAGCGGGGCAGCCCCAGTGCAGGGCAC
Source organism: Tinamus guttatus (assembly GCF_059628265.1). Classification (NCBI taxonomy): domain Eukaryota; kingdom Metazoa; phylum Chordata; class Aves; order Tinamiformes; family Tinamidae; genus Tinamus; species Tinamus guttatus. The sequence continues at coordinate 610,677 of NW_028288641.1, forward strand.
CCTGGTGTGGGGCATCCCGGTGTGGGGCATCCTGGGTGCAGGGCATCCCGGGTGCAGGGCATCCCGGCATGGGGCATCCCGGCTTGGGGCATCCTGGTTTGGGGCATCCTGGGTGCGGGGCATCCCACTGTGGAGCATCCCAGCACAAAGCACCCCAACCTGAGGCATCCCAGCATGGGGCATCCCGGTGTGGGGCATCCTGGTGCGGGATCCCCTCCCGGGGTGCACCCGGGGGTCCCTCTGCCCACAGGGCCCCAGCTGGGGTTGGGGACACGGCCTGACCCCGGCCCCACCGGGCTCTGGGGACGGCAGCACCTCCGGCCGTGACTGCGGCCCGGCTGGGTACCGGGGTCTGCAGCTCCGCAGGAGCTGGGCAGGGCCCGGGCTGCTCCTGCCAGGACAAACCCCCCGCGGGGGCTGAGAGCCGCTGACCGCGGAGCCGGGGGGAGCAGGGCACGTGCAGGGCCTGGCAGCCTCTTCCTGGCGCTGCCCGCGGGTCTGTCCTGCCCCGGCTGGGGCCCTGCGCGTGGGCCCTGCGCAGCCCCCTGGCCGGTCCCTTGTCCCAGGTGTCCTCCGGGGAGCGCTCAGTGCTGGAGGAAGCGCTCCGGGCGGGAAGCGCCCGCTCCCGCTCTGTGTGCCGGGCACCGGCCGCGCTTCCTGCCCGCCGTGTCCCCCAGGGCTTCCTTCCCGGGGCACTCGGCTGCTCCGCAGGAAATCTGTAGCGGGGGCTGCGAGGGCCGCGGGGGCCGCGGGGGCTGCAGGGGCTGCAGCTCGACCCCCGGCAGCGGGACCGGGCAGCGGGGCCGGCCTGCGTTGCCCTCCCGTGTCCCCCGCACGGCCAAAGCGGCTGCCTGGGGACATTGCAACCGCGCAGCCCGGCTCCCTTCCTGCCACATCCCGGCTCCCTTCCCGGCGCCCATCCCCGGAGCCGCGCAGGGTCAGCCGCGCGGGCGGGAGCGCTCCCGGCTCCCGGCTCCCGGCTGGCTCCGCTCACGGCCGCTCCTGCAGCTACCGGCGCTTCTGCCGCCTGGACGACGTCTCGGCGCGGTTCTGGTCGCAGCCCTGGCTCGCCTCCGCCAGCTCCCTGGACAACCCCGCGTTCAGCAACTCCGAGGAGCTGCTGCAGCTGCACGTGCTGGAGCGCGGCGGCTGCGGCGCCTGCGGCGGCTGCGGCTGCAGGGACGGGGCTGCGGGGGCTGCGCCGCTGCCGGGAGCGCCCGCGCGGCCCGCGGCCCGGCCCAGGTGAGCGCGGCCTGCGGGCTGCACCGCGCCAGGCTCCTGCGGGGCCCAGGGGGCCTTTCCCCTCTCACGGGTCTGCGCGGGGGTCTTGGGCGACAGGGGCTGCCTTGGTAGCTGCAGGGACAGGCTGGTGGCCACGGGGAATGTGGCTGGTGGCTGCGGGGACGGGTTGATGGCCATGGGGACAGGCTGGTGGCCGCGGGGATGTGGCTGCTCCTGTGCCAGGCCCTGGGTCCCTGCCCCGCTCCACCTGCCCGGGGCTGATGAGCGGAGGTGCTGGGCTGGGCACAACCTTCCCCTCCACGTTTCCCATGGAGGGCGCGCGCGGGGCCGGCTCCCAGCCGGATGGAAGGGAGGCGGGAGGCTCCGGAGGCAGCCGGAGGGCAGCAGATGCCGCCTGCGGCCCGGCCCATGCGCAGGGACAGGACCCGCCACCCTGGCCTTGGCGCGGGGCCAGCCCGGAGCCTCTGCGGGTGCCGGAGTTGCAGCCACGGCTGGGCCCGGGGCATCCTGGTGCCTCTGCTTGCGTGGGGCGAGCTGCAGCCTTGGCTGGCACGGGAGCTGCAGCCGGGGCCGGCTCCGGGCCACCCTGGCGCCCGCTGGTACCGGCCCTGGCCCTGACTCCCCTTGCAGCCTGCAGGCCGAGTGGGACACGAGCTCGGGCAGCGCCCAGGAGCCCATGGTGGACTCGGGCAAGGCCAGCGCCGCGTCCGTGTGCAGCTGGGCGCCGGAGCCGCCGCGCTGGGCGCCGCTCCCCCTGCGGCGGCAGCAACGGCCGGTGAGCGGTGGCCGCGGGGGCCGGGGGCTCCCGGGGTGCCGGTGCCGCCCGCCGCAGGGACCAGCGCCCCTGTCCCCGCAGCAGGAGCCGCGGGCCGGAGCGCAGCGCACGGAGCCGGCCGCGCTGGAGCGCAGCTGGACGGCCTGAGGACGGACGGACGGACACGAGGCACCAGCGTCAGCGTTAAAACCAACCACGTTTTATTTCCACATAACAAGCTCAGTGAGGGGGTTTCAAACACTTGGACAGTACAATCAACGCGGGCGACGGCGGCTCCCCTCGCCGAGGAGTCCTCGAGGCCGCGCGGGCGGGCGCGGGGCCGTCGCGGAGCCGTGGAGGAGCACACGCTGCTGGCATCGACGGGGCCAACGACTGACATCCGCAGCTCGAAAAGAAATCTAACAGGTTCTGAAGTCACGTCATACTATGTACATACATGGTCTGCCCTACAGCCATTTCAGAACAAGCTAAGCCACTGTGAAGAGTGAAATACAACTTAAGCGCTGCTGCATTGTTCATCATGATTAATGTAAATGAGGTATAAATTTAAACACCAGTACATTTTAAGCATTAAAGTTTATTTTCCAAAATGCTCTCCTTATTTGCAAGTGTCCTCTTGAGCATCTAGCTGGGCACAAATGGTGGGGTCATTGAGAATGGGGCATTCGAAGTATATCGAGGATGAGGGCAACAGGATCCCAAAGGTGCTCGAATAGAAAAGGAAAAGCAAGCTGCAGTTTTCTACACTTATATTCTCATCTCATAATGGGCACGTTGAGGGAGATTTTTGCTAGAATAAAATGCAGATTTGTTCATTAAGAAAAAAAATCATTTTGCTAAAAGAAAACCAAACTATGGGAATACAGAGCTATCATATTTGATATTTTCATTGTATAGAAAACAGCCTACAAATAAAGTCACAAAAAATAGACAGTTATATGCTGAGCAGCCAAAAACATCATGATTTATTAATATCTGGAGAAACTTCATAATTCAAACACAACCAAACTGTACATTTTACAATCACATTCTATTTGTAAACATTAAAAGCCACTGACTTCTTTTGCATCTTCGGACACAAACAGTTAGAATCAAGGCAATGAAATGATGGCGATTTCTGCACTGTTAAAATTTTTACCCTTGCCTAGTCTTTCATTCATCGACTAAACAAGCTTTATATAATACCTTTTGTGGCAAAAAGATGTAACTCGTTACTTTTGCAAGAAAGTATTTGCGAGAACTTTTTAAACATTTAAAACTTTTATACAACAAACAATTCTGTAAGCCCAAGAACTTGGTTACAGTATGCATAGTTACTCAGTTCGGCTTTAAGGTACGACAGTTAAACGTTAACACAGTCACAAGAGCAGGAACGGAGCCACTCGATGGGATTACAAAAAAATCGTATAACTACAGATTATTAGCAAACCACCACCACTCACTAATAAAAAGACAGCGTCAGAAAGCAGTATGTCAAACTCCAGCTTGAAGCGTGTTTTTTTTTCTTCTTTTTTCTTTTTTTTTTTTTTTTTGGCAGAGAAAAGTCTTACAGAGCAATAAGTATTATCAGTGCTAAAAGTTGAGTTTTTTTCCTATAAGAAACTACAAGGAGTTTTTACTGGGGAACTGGTTTTCCTGAGAGCCATGCTCTTTGATTTAGGATACAGGAATAGAAAACAAAAGGACATGGCCAAACACTGTTCATTATTCCCAGAGATAGAAAGCATCTTTTTCATTCTCAATTTTTTTTGTCTTTTTAAAAATTTTTAAAATGATGGAAGAGTAAACATTTTTCTCAAAAAACAAAAAAAAATATTCTGTAAACAAGAAGGTCCCAACATGGGCACCCCCAAAACAAAATTGAAAGCCTATTGAAAGTGCAGGACCCCCCTGGCTTGCAGGCTGGGTTGCAAGTCACAGCTGTGGCCACAGTTTTTTAAACTGTAGAGCTAAATTCTTTAGTTTTATACATGAAAAAACTGGTGCAATACTTTCATTCATAATCCTAAGTCAGTATCATAACTCGATCTTTAAACGCCACAATACCACAATAAGGTAGGCATACATCAAGGCATAGTAGAGAGCGCACACTGTTTGTTAAGAACATCCTTGAGTAAACATTTACACGTGAACTGCTGCCTCCCCGATATTGCCGATTAGACAGAGAGAACATCATTCAGTGCAAAGTTAAAAAAGCTCATACTCCAACATCATCAGCAAATGCAAAAAGAAAAAAAAAGAAAAAATGGAATTCAAAGAATAAACATGATGAATATACACAAATGAGCTCATTCCAAGCAGTTTTAT